>NW_016806471.1:2677271-2690461 GCF_001698545.2 Rhinopithecus bieti
TTTTTTTTTTTTTTTTTTTTTTTTTTGAGACAGAGTCTCACTCTGTCGCTCAGGCTGGAGTGCAGTGGCATGATCTAGGCTCACCACAACCTCCGCCTCCTGGGTTCAAGCGATTCTTCTCCCTCAGCCTCCCAGGTAGCTGGGACTACAGGCATGTGCCACCATGCCTGGCTAATTTTTGTATTTTTAGTAGAGACAGGGTTTCACCAGGCTGGTCTCAAATTCCTGACCTTGTGATCTGCCCGCCTTGGCCTCCCATCGTGTACTTCTTGTAACTTTTTTAGGTGGTAACCAGATAATTTAAAATTATCTATGTGGCTCACATGGTATTTCTATTAGAAGCACTGTTCTAGATTGGTAGAAGCCTAAGACATTAGAACCGGAAGGGCCTCAGGCATTGCCTAGAGTGTCCTCTCCTTTTAGAGGTGAGGAATTTGACACAGGAGGAGTTTAAATGACCTCCAGAGAACTGGAACCCAGACCTCTTTTCTCCCAGCCAAGGTTGCATAGAATGCAATGACAAGCCAAGTTGCGTAAGTTGAGGTAATGGATTGAAAGTATCGCACATGGTTATAACAAGATGGAGTGTCAGTAAGGTGTTTCAAACATGAGATGACATGTATTATTTTTGCCCTTCTCCAAGGAACCAGAGAAGAT
Organism: Rhinopithecus bieti; assembly: GCF_001698545.2. Lineage (NCBI taxonomy): Eukaryota > Metazoa > Chordata > Mammalia > Primates > Cercopithecidae > Rhinopithecus > Rhinopithecus bieti. The sequence goes on from NW_016806471.1 coordinate 2,677,929, forward strand.
AGGAAGCATACCTTGAGATTACTCAGAGGGTCAGATTGCTTTTTCAGACATCTGTGCACTTGGGAACCTGGATATATAAAGCCTCTTCCAGAAGTAGGATGCCTGCTCCTGTAAGGAATGTTCTTCTCTTTGCTCCTACAGGGGCAATGCAGGGAAGCAGGCTCAGGGCCCATAGGTCATCTAGTGCTTTGGGCTGAGTGTCTCCTCTGCTTCTTTCCTTGTCTCCCTCCCTTTTGTCCCTGCCAGCTTCTCCCAATCTTTGGGGGGACAAAGGCATCTTGCTTGTGTATCTGGCTGTACCCCCGGGGGGTGTGGTTGTGCATTTGAATGTGAGCTGAGTATGGAGTGGTAGTGGCTGTGGGCTATGAAGGCTGGGCGGGGAGCTTCCTAGTGCCTGGGTGAGTGGGGAGTGGACAGGAGTGGAGGAGTGCTTTTAAACAGGTCCTGTAGACCAATGGAGAATTGGGGAGTTGAGACTGTAGTATGAGGCTGTCTACCCAGGTGGATGTGGCTATGGGCAGTTGTGCGTATAGCGGTGTGCCTGTGGTTATGTGTGCTTGTAGAGCATGGTGTTGTGTGGTCATTTTACATCAAAACACAGCGTTTCCTGTCAACACCCAAAGCATCGTAATAAATTGCGATTAGATCACTATCACCTAGTAATTTCCCTTCCTTTTCCTTCCCTTCTTCCTTCCTCACTTCCCCCTCTTTCCTTCCTTCTCCTGTCCCTTCTTTTCCTCTCTGTATTCCATTTCAAGCTTACAGAACTCTTGCTGGGAGCCAGGCACTATACTGGGTGTCATGCGTGTCCGTGTGAAGAGACCACCAAACAGGCTTTGTGTGAGCAATAAAGCTCTTTAATCACCTGGGTGCAGGCAGGCTGAATCCGAAAAGAGAGTCAGCGAAGGGAGATAAGGGTGCGGCCGTTTTATAGGATTTGGGTAAGTAAAGGAAAATTACAGTCAAAGAGGGGTTGTTCTCTGGCGGGCAGGAGTGGGGGTCACAAGGTGCTCAGTGGGGGAGCTTTCTGAACCACAATGAGCCAGGAAAGGGAATTTCACAAGGTAATGTCATCACTTAAGGCAAGGACCAGCCATTTTTACTTTTTTGTGGTGGAAGGTCATCGGTTAAGGCAAGGACCAGCCATTTTTACTTTTTTTGTGGTGGAAGGTCATCGGTTAAGGCGGGGCAGGGCATTTGCACGTCTTTTGTGATTCTTCAGTTACTTCAGGCCCTCTGGGCATATATGTGCAAGTCACAGGGGATGCGATGGCTTGGCTTGGACTCAGAGGCCTGACACTGGGATTATTTGTCTCTTGTCTTTTCTCCCCATCAACACACCCCTCAAAGTCCCAGTGTGACTGACCTCCATTTTAATGCTGTGATTATGACAGCTTCAGATTTAGTGCTGTGACTATGATATGTCGGGATCGGGTCTCACTCAGTAACTGGTGGAGGCTGGTACTGTGTTCCCTCAGTAAGTCATGGTTGATGTAAACTTGCTGCAGCCCCTCCTCTCCAAGGAGAAGGGGAGTGTGGGAATGAGCTGGGGGAAGCTGTGACTAAGTGGCTTGTTTTGCTGGGGACACGAGTACCTGACCAGGCAGGTGATTCGAGTCTGATAGCCTATGTCCCTGCTGTGTCCTCTCCTGGAAGGTCCATCCTAGACCCTGGAGATGTAACCAGGTATGCAACAGCTCAGTCGTGGTCAGCACACTGTATGACCTGGGCTGGCTCTGAAATGCTGGGGCTTGCCTTTGTGGTCACCACAGTCTTTCCCCCTGGGCAGAGGCCTGAACTGCCTGGCTGCCTGCAACAGTCTCAGGGCCTCAGGACCCACTTACAGGGCTTAGCCCCTGAAGGGTATCACAGGATCTGTCAGAGGTGCCTGGTCCTCCATCAGGGCCAGCGGCCATGGGATCGTTTCTCTTCCCTCAGGCTGCTGGTGGCTGAGTGACCCATTGTCACCCTGGTCCTGGCTCAGTGGGAAGGGGTTCTGGGTGCACATGTGTCTCAGAACCTAGTGACTGCCACATGACACACTGAGCCCTGGTTTGTCTATCCTTCCAGGCCTGTGCTCAGCCAGGCTCATTGTCCAAACCTGGGACCTCACTGGTATAGCTGCTGTGGTGCTCACGAATGGGTTTGAAAAGCAAAGGGACTTGCTGTCTTCAAAAAAGACTCTTTGGAAACCTAGAGCCTGACTCCTGTTTGCTTCATCTTTTTGCTCAACCCCATTTTCATATAGCAAATTGGGGAGAGATAAGGGAATGTCATGGAATTTGAAATATCAAGAGACACGGGTGCCTTGGAGATCTGCAATGCCACCCAGCCCCATCACTAACTCTTTTTTGTGCAGTTTCTGAACTTCTCCAGGCCTCAGGTTTTCAAATCTGTCAAATGAGAACATCTAATCAATCAGTGGATAGGGGTGTTATTTAGGTGAAATGAACTACCCAATGAGAATATAGTTTGCAAAAGAACAAAAGGAAGGAAAAAGCAAATGGTTATTTGGCACTTATGGTATGCTTCATAGACTGCATCTCAGTTTAGACTTTGGCTCTGGAGATCAACAGACACCTTGACTCCACCAACCATTTTTTTTTTTTGTATTTTTTTACTAGAGACGGGGTTTCACCATGTTGGTCAGGCTGGTGTCCAACCCCTGACCTCAAGTAATCTCCCTGCCTTGGCCTCCCAAAGTGCTGGGATTACAGGCATGGGCCACTGCTCCCGGCCCCCACCAATCTCTTTTCCTCAAACTCTGTATCTTTTCTCTTCTCAGGGCTTGACCTCAGTGATTCCCAAGCAATATCCTAACCATGCAATAAACATGTGAGCTAAACTGTCAATAGTGTATAGACAACAACTAGGAGTCAAAGTCCTGGCCTCCAGTTAGAGCCGTGCCACTCCTGTGTGATTTGGACGAGGCATCCAAACCCTCAGGGCTTTCTGATCACAAACATGTCCCTGAGTCTGCAAGCCCTCAGACATAAAACCAGGTGCCTTAACTTGGCATTCATCATCTCTATATTCTGGCCTCAATTGTCCTTTTCCATCCTTAAATTCCTTTTTCCACCTGTCCTGAACTCTCATGGTGCTCCTATAGCCCTGCACTTCCCCTGCACATACACAGGCTCTCACTGCCCTCCCTCTATGAATGCAGGACACCCAAGATACCTGTAACAGTGCCTCCTGCACAGTACGTGCTCTGTGAATAGCAGCATTTGTCATTTCTGCCCAGACTGCCCACTGCTAGTTTTCAATGCCTACCTCATCCACTCAACATTACCATGAAGTACTCTAGCCAAAAATCTTAAAGTGGATTCTAACCATCAGATTAATCTAGACTGTGGGACATTGTACAAGAAAATTGGCCCAGACCCTTCAAAGACATCAATGGCAGGGCAGACCATAAAGAAAAATGTGGGGAAGACTGTTGTAGATTTACGGACAAACTCTAGACTGTTCTAGACTAGATTGACAATGAAATGCAACATGTGATCCTTGAGTGGTTCCCAGATTTTCAAAGAGGTATAAAGAATATTACTGGGACAATTACAAAAATTTGACTGTGGTCTGTGTGGTCCGTAGTCTACTAAGACTGCCATAACAAAATATCTGAGATGGGGTAGCTTAAACAGCAGAAATGTATTTTCTCATAGTTCTGGAGGCTAGAAGTCCCAGATCAAAGTGTCGGCAGTTTGGTTTCATCTGAGGCCTCTCTCCTCTCACCTTTTCACTGCATCTTCACATGATCTTCCCTCAGTGCCTGCACACATCTGTGTCCTAATTTCCTCTTTTTTTTTTTTTTTTTTTTTTGAGACGGAGTTTCCCTCTGTTGCCCAGGTTGGAGTGCAGTGGCGTGATCTTGGTTTACTGCAACCTCTCCCTCCTGGGTTCAAGTGATTCTCCTGCCTCAGCCTCCCAAGTAACTGGGATTACAGATGTGTGCCACCACTCCCAGCTATTTTTTGTATTTTTAGTAGAGACGAGGTTTCACCATGTTGGTCTCAAGTGATCCACCCGCCTTGGCCTCCCAAAGTGCTGAGATTACAGGTGTGAGCCACGGAACCCAGTCTAATTTCCTCTCCTTATAAGGACACTAGTCATTTTGGTTAGGGCCCACCCATGTGACCTCATTTAACCTTAATTACATCTTTAAAAAACCCTATCTTCAAGTATAGTCACAATCTGAGGTACTAGGGGTTGGGACTTCAACATATAATTGTTAGGGTAGACATAGTTGAGCCCATAACAATCTGTATATCGATGCAAATAGTACGTTAATCTGAAATTAATTGGACAAGACATTGTTGTTCCATAGAAAGTGCGTGTTCTTAGCATATGTATGCTGAAATATTTAGGGGTAAAGAGTCATGATGTCTGCAACTTTCTCTCAAATGGCACAGAAAAAAAATTGAGAGAGAACAAATGTGACAAAATATTAAATGGTAAATCTAGATAATGGGTATAAGATATTCCTTGTAATATTCTTGCAACTTTTCTATGGATTTGAAATTTTCAAAATAAAAAAGTTGGAAGGAAAGAATTTTATCTCATCCTCAAGGCCCCTGACTGCCCAAAATATGATGTCCCCCTATTATGTGCTCAGAGTGGCTGTTCTTTTCTGCCTTAGCATTCATCTCTGTTTATTTTGTATTGGGATTTTGTTTGACTACCATCTGTCTGTCTAAGCTACACAAAGACAGATATTGGCCTGCTTGGCTCATGTCTGCACACCAGCAGCTGGTACAAGGCCTGGCACTCAATAATATTGAATTGAATAAATGAATGAATGAATATTGTCATGGTTTGAATATTTGCCTCCTCCAAAACTAATTTTGAAATTTAATCTCCTGCAAACCTACAGCCATCTGACCTTTGCCAAAGCTGACAAAAATAATCAATGGGGAAAGAGCTCCCTATTCAATAAGTGATGCTGGGATAACAGGCCAACTATATGCAGAAGAATGAAATTGAACCTTACCTCTCACCATACACAAAAAGTAACTCAAGATGGATTAAATATTTAAATGTAAGACCTCAAACTATTTAGAATCCTAGAAGAAAATCTAGGAAACATCATTCTGTACATTGGCCTTGGGAAAGAGTTTATGACTAACTCTGCAAAGGCAACTGCAACAAAAACAAAAATTGACAAGTGGGACCTAATTAAACTAAAGAACTTCTGCACAGTAAAAGAAACTATCAACAGAGTGGACAGACAACCTACAGAATGGATGAAAATATTTGCAAACTATACATTTGACAAAGATCTAAGATCCCCAGAATCTATAAGGAGCTTAAACAATTCCACAAGCAAAGCACAAATAACCCCATTAAAAAGTAGGCAAGGCTGAGCACAGTGGCTCATGCCTGTGCTCCCAACACTTTGGAGGGCTGAGGTTTAAGACTGCTTGAGGCCAGGAGTTTAAGACCAGCCTTGGCAACACAGCAAGACTCTGTCTCTTCAAAAATGTAAGAATTAGCCAGATGTCGTGGCACACAACAGTAATCCCAGCTACTCGGGAGGCTGAGGTGGGAGGATCCCTTGAGCTCCAGAGTTTGAGGCTACAGTGAGCCATACTTGCACCACTGAACTCCAGCGACAGAGCAAGATCCCATCTATAGGAAAAGAAAAGTGGACAAGGCCGGGCACGGTGGGCTCAAGCCTGTAATCCCAGCACTTTGGGAGGCGAGACAGGGGCAGATCACGGAGTCAGGAGATCGAGACCATCCTGACTAACACGGTTAAACCCCGTCTCTACTAAAAACAATACAAAAAACTAGCTGGGCGAGGTGGCGACGCCTTGTTAGTCCCAGCTACTCGGGAGGCTGAGCAGAGAGAATGGCGTGAAACCTGGGAGGCGGAGCTTACAGTGATGCCTGAGATCTGGCCACTGCACTCCAGCCTGGGCGACAGAGCGAGACTCTTGTCTCAAAAAAAAAAAAAAAAAAAAAGTGGACAAAAGGTGTGACAGACACTTCTCGAAAGAAGATATGCAAGTAGCCAAACAATCATGAAAAATACTCAACATCAGTAATTATCAGAAAAAACAATCAAAACCATCTGAGTGTTTTTACATCTGACAGATACCATCTCATACTAGTTAGAATGGCTATCACTGAAAAGTAAAACACCCATACACACAAACATGGCTGGTGAGGTTGCAAAAGGAAAATAGAATGTTTATACACTGTTGGTGGGGAATGTTAAATTAGTTAAGCCACTGTGAAAACAGTTTTGGAGATTTCTTAAAGAACTTAGAACTACCATTTGAACCAGCAATCTCATTACTGGTATCTATCCAAAATAACATAAATTATTCTATCAAAAAGACACATACATTTGTATGTTCATTGCAGCAACTATTCACCATAGCAAAAGACATGGAATCAACCTATTGGTCCATCAACAGTGGACTGGATGAAGAAAATGTGGTACATATATGCCATGGAATGCTATGCAGCTATAATAAATGAAGAAAATCATGTCCTTTGCAGCAAACAGGATACAGCTGGAAGCTATTATTCCTAAGTGAAATAATCAGGAACAGAAATCAAATGCTGTGTGTTCTCACTTTATAAGTGGGCGCCAAATGCTGGGGCACTCAGAGATACAAAGATGAGAAAAATATGACACTGGGAAGTTTACTAAATGGAGTGAGGAACAGAGGGTTGCAGAGACTGGAAAAAACTACCTATTGTGCACTGTGCTCACAGCTGGGGTGACGGGGATCGATCCATACTTCAAACCCTCAGCATCATGAATAAACCCGTATAAACAAACCGGCACGTGTACCCCGACTCTAGAAGTTGAACTTAAAAGACACCCACACACACACACACACACAACACACACACACACACAAGAGACAGATTTATTTCCAGTGTGGCAATATTGGAGAGGTGAGGCCTTTTAAGAGTGATGGGTCACGAGGGCTCCTGTCATAATCCATTCGTGGGTTAATGTGACTTAATGGGTTATCCACGGGGAGCGTGACTGATAGCTTCACTAGAGCTTACTAGAAGCGGAAGACTGTCCTGAGCCCGGGACTAGCCTGCCCAAGCCGCCTGGCCATGTGATTCCCGTGGCAGTCTCAGGACCCCGCAGGGTCCCCACCAGCAGAAGCCCTCCCCCATGCAGCCCCCCCACCCCTGATTTCATTAAGCTCCATAACTATTAAGAATAAATTTCTGGCCGGGCGCGGTGGCTCAAGCCTTGTAATCCCAGCATTTTTGGTGAGGGCCGAGGCGGGTGGATCACGAGGTTCAGGAGGATCGAGACCCTCCTGGGCTACACGGTGAACCCCGTCTCTACTAAAAATACAAAAAACTAGCCGGGCGCGGGTGGCGGCGCCTGTAGTCCCAGCTACTCGGAGGCTGAGGCGGGAGTAATGGCGGGAACCCGGGAGGCGGAGCTTGCAAGTGAGCCGAGATCGCGCCACTGCACTCCAGCCTGGGCGACACAGCGAGACTCCGTCTCAAAAAAAAAAAAAAAAAAAGGGAATAAATTTCTTTCTTTACCAACATACCTAGTTTCAGGCATTCTGTTATAAGAAACAGAAAAGGGACTAAGAGAAACATAGATGGGGCCAATCAAGGACAGACCAGAAACATCTGGGGTTGCAGGGGAGGAGTCTAGATCCAGAAGGTTTCCTCGAAGTTCATGAATGTCAGAGTGTGCGCTCTCCCGCCTTTGCTTCTTTGCCTCATTTATTTCTCCTCCTCCTCCAGTTCTTTCCTCTCTCTCTCTAGCCCCTCCGCTCCCTCCTTTTTTTCCCCCCGGCCCGTTGCTATTGAATTCCTGGCGGTCGATGAGGTCCTGGGCTCCGGAGCCAGGCTGGGGCTCCCCGGAATTCCAGATCCTCGCAGGCAAGCGAGGGCGACCGCGCGGGGCAGATCCAGCTCCATCAGGCGCGCGGCCTCCGCGGGACGCGCAGCGCGGGTAGGCGCCGCCAGGGGACGCCTCACAGCCTGTCCTATGCTTTCATTTTCTGGGATGAGGGCTCTTCTTCCAAGGGCTTCTAATTCCTCTCCCGCAAAACAGAACGCTTCTCCTCCCGAGGTACTTGAGCATCCCCTCCAAGTGCAGCCCATATTCCTCTCGCCTGCCCAGGCGGCCAGTCAAGAACACCCGATGTGGGCGGTTCTCTTGGAGCCCAGGGATCTCGATGGGCTCCACCTGGGGAGGCAAACAACCTGGGGTTCAGAGCTGCCCCAACCCTCGACACCCACGGCCTCAGGCAAGCAGCGGCCGCTCTCCCTGGCCTCAGTTTGCCCACTAGTGAAGTGAGGCAATGGGATTCCATCGGGTACTCAGGCTGGGAGTGGTGGTGATGGAGAGACGTGCCACCCTCTGAAAGGAAGTTAAATTTGGGTGTGTGTGTGTGGGAGGGGATACTTTTGATTAAAGATCACCCATAGCTATCAGGGATTTATTTTTATTTTTATTTTTTTTAGACAGAGTCTCGCTCTGTCGCCCAGGCTGGAGTGCAGTGGCGTGATCTCCGCTCACTGCAAGCTCCGCCTCCCGAGTTCACGCCATTCTCTTGCCTCAGCCTCCCGAGTAGCTGGGACTACAGGCGCCCACCACCGTGCCCGGCTAATTTTTTGTATTTTAGTAGAGATGGGGTTTCACCGTGGTCTCGATCTCCTGACCTTGTGATCCGCCCGCCTCGGCCTCCCAAAGTGCTGGGATTACAGGCGTGAGCCACCGCGCCCCGCGGCTATCAAGGATTTTTAAACGGGGCCCTAACCACAGCCTCTCCCTCCTCTCAGTGCCTAGCACTGCCATGAGTCTGGGAAGTCTCTGTTGTTCCAGCTTTGAAGGTAGGGCCTTTCCCACCTAGAAGACAGAGCTGCTACCTACCCACTGGCCGGATCTCTGCACAGCACAAAGGCACCCAGCCCAGGGCGAGATCATCCTCACCAGCCAAACCATGATGAGCCCTGGCATAGACCTGTATTTGCCTGGAGAAAAGAATGTCCTTTCAAAAAGTGCACAAAGGCTCTGCCTGGCCTGGCAGTTTCCTTAGGAGGAGTCACCATTAAATCACTGCTTGTAGCTTGATGGCCTGGTCCTTCCAAGGTAAGATGACTAGACTTGTCTTGAGCCAGATTGAAGGTGGTTACACTATCACCTCAGCTGGAAGAACTGCAGAAATACTCTAGCACTCCCAATTATAGCTCAAATCTATTCACTCTTCTCCAACCGCCCTCATACTGGCTTGGACTACAGCAGCAGCCTCTTAGATATCTCCCTGTTTCACCCATCTTGTCCTCCCACAGCAGCCAGGGAGTGTTTTTAACACACAAATCAGTCCATATCACACATTCCCGTTTAAAGCCCATCTGTGCTCCTTTGAACCCTCTCTTCCCATGGCACTTTGGATAAACCCTGTAATGCCTTTTATCATCATGCAAATCTCAGCTCAAAAGTTACCTCCTCAGAGAGACTTTCCCTGACCAGTCCACCTAACAAGCTCCCCACAACCTGCTTGCCATTAGTTTTATCTCCAAGATTTGTAGTCATTTATGTATGTGCTTCCTGGTTTCTTGTCCATCCCCCGGCTAAGCTAAATACCACATGAGAACAGAGCTTTTTGGGCTTTGGTTCAAGGCTTAACTCCTGTGACCAGCAGGGATGTGGGAGGTACTGCATCAACTTTCATGACTGGACATAACAACCAGTAGATAATTGTCTTGTGCCCTTTCCCTGCCCTATGCATTTTGAAGCTGAACAAACTGAAGCCCAGGATGAAGTGTGAGATGTGTGGAATGAACTGTTTGAGGTCAACCTGTCGGTGGTGGAGCCAGCACTGGAGCCTGCCCACTGACTCTCAGTCCCAGGCTGCCCTGCCAGTGAAATGATCAGCTCACAAGTATGTCTGATGCTCTTGAGGTGCCCTGAGCTATGGGTGACTTTCAGATGTTCCCATTCCCCCAAGAGGACACAATCTGATGCCACATCTCAAGCCTCTGACTTTCCTCTGAACTTGAACCTTTTAGAGAAAAGAGCTAGGAGAACATAACCACTGGGCATCAAGATCTAACTTCTTGCCAATGCCACACTGAACTCAGGCCCAATCTGCTTTCTCTAACAGAAGATCCTAAAAAAAACCTAAACACTTTTCAAAGAAACTTTCAATCAAAATAATATTTGAATACAGTTTTAAAAGTCAAATATTGCTAATAAGCTTACAATTAAAACAAACAAAAAAGGCCAGGGGTGGTGGCTTATGCTTGGGAGCCCAGCATTTTGGGAGGCTGAGCTGGGAGGATTGCTTGAGCACAGAAGCTCAAGACCAGCATGGGCAATATAATGAGATTCCATCTCCACACATACACACACAATCAATCATTCAATCAATCAATAAAAGCAACACACAGTTAATCTTGTTTAATGCTGAGCCAAGTAGTATACTATCATGACATTTATTTTCTTGTATAACTTTTTTAGTTTCCTGAGGCTAATTGTTGCTTTTTTTCTTTTCTTTGCTAAGATTTCTTTGAAGCTTTGGCTAAATCTTCCCATGTCCTCTGATACAGCAAAAGTATTTCTCAGCATAGTTTTTCCCATTAGTAAATCTGTTTGCCAGTCCTCAATGCCATATTTTCCCAGAGATGGTGCTTCTGGAACCTTGCTTCCTCTCACTTTTCTCTCAGACCTGTGGAGCCTCTGGGCCTCCTGGTCATGGTTAAGGAAACCGGGAAAGCTCAGAAGCTAGTGCCAGCCACAACTCCACTATACCTTGAGCCTCTGGCTCCATACCTGTGCTCAGTCACCTTCCCTTATGTGTCTCGTGAAGAATGATGCCAACATTTCACTGTCTGTGAGAAAGCAAGTATAGGGTAAAGGGAGGAGCTGTGATATTATTATACTTTACCTGGGCCCTACCAATGCTTCAATTTGACACTGCAGTTGAATGGAATAACTTACAGAGAATATTGTGAGATTTTGGTCAGGTTGCTGTTGAAGTAAATTTTAGGGTGCTCTGAATTTACTTAGGCTTTCAAGTTTTATGGTAACTCAAAAAGAATAAATTAATTAGGAGAAAACAGAATCCTCCAAGCATCACCCAAATCTTGTTGTTCCATTCAGAGTCAACCTTATAAATGGTCAAGGTCATGATCTGAAGTGAGTTCTGAAGAGCTGCTGTCCCTCAATGTCACCTGTACTGGTATTTGGAAAAGGCCACCCAGATTTTCATCATTATTGCTCCAACATCAATTGCTTTTAGATCTGTTGTTGAAACTTACGTTTCTCTTGGAGGGATCACACTTTAAATGACATCTAGGTTTTTACTTTAGGGGGAATGTGTATTAACCACTTTCTAGAGAGCAGATGGTGTAGAGGGCTCTTCCAGTGGATGGAGCTCTCGCATGAAACTGCACCCCACCATGGTGTGCAGAGTGGATGGTGGACCCTCCATTAGTGGGCTCGTCAATGGGAGGGCAGTACCAAGGGGATCAGGGAATTGGCACACCTGTATAAACAGCAGGCCCTCAGCACCTCTTTATCCTCATCCCTCACCTGGATTTCAACTCCCAAGTCAGATGTGGGGCTTCCTGTCTTCCTTTGTGCCATGACAGCATAAAACAGACTTCAGAAAGGATGAACTCAGCTTCCTTGTCCATGGCATGACCCATGAAAGTGAAGATCCTAGTTTGAGCTGATTTGCACCCAGAAGAATCAGGAGAAAGGCTTATCTTGTTGACAAAAAGACACGCACCACCCTATGGCACCTTGATCACACAGAGTCTGTCCTGACGCCCACGGTAGCTGCTGAGGTCTCTCTAGGAATAGAGACTTGGCCAATTTCTGGAATTGTGGAGCATTAGAGCTTGCTGAGAGTCTCCCAACTGTCTAGCTAGACCAGACAGGAGGGCAAACCCTCCAATTCAAATTCACCCACTCTATAAAGAGGAGAATTCAGAGAAGGGTTAGCCAAGACTGATGCAGTTTGGGCTTTGCAGGACAACATTACATGGCCCCCATTCTATGCAGATGCCAGTTTTTCCATCTGGTTTTCTTTCTCTCTTCTCTGGCTTTCCCTCTCTCTCTCTCTCTTTTTTTTTTTTTTTTTTTTTGAGACAGTCTCACTCTGTCGCCCAGGCTGGAGTGCAGTGGTATAATCTCGCCTCACTGCAACCTCCGCCTCCCGGGTTCAAGCAATTCTCCTGCCTCAGTCTCCCAAGTAGCTGGGACTACAGGTGCATGCCACCACACCCAGCTAATTTTTTGTATTTTTAGTGGAGATGGGGTTTCACCATGTTAGCCAGGATGGTCTCAATCTCCTGAGCTCGTGATTCATCCGCTTTGGCCTCCCAAAGTGCTGGGATTACAGGCATGAGCCATCATGCCCGGCCTCTCTCTCTCTTCATTGCTACCTCATCTCCCTTTGTTTCTGTCTCTGGTGTTCTCCATACACAACTTTCTTTTCATAAATCAAGGAAGCATTAAAACAATGAGACAGGCCAGGCACAGTGGCTCATGCCTGTAATCCCAGCACTTTGGGAGGCCAAGG
>NW_016806471.1:2693657-2697569 GCF_001698545.2 Rhinopithecus bieti
TAAATAAAAGTTTTGGAAAAGTAAGCTTATAGCTAGAAAACAAAATATGGAGATTGTATTAAGGTTCCCTAGGGGACAGAATTAGTAGGATATATATACACATAAAGGGGAGTTTATTGAGTCTTAACTTACATGATCATAAGGTCCCACAACAGGCTGTCTGCAAGCTTGAGGAGCAAGAAGAGCCAGTCTGAGTCTCCACTGAAGAACTTGGAGGCTGATGTTTGAAGGCAGGAAACATCCAGCACGGGAGAAAGATGTAGGCTGGGCGGCTAGGCCAGTCTCACCTTTTCGTGTTTTCTGCCTGCTTTATACTCACTGGCAGCTGATTAGGTTGTGCCCACCAGATTAAGGGTGGGTCTGTTTTCCCCAGCCCACTGACTCAAATGTCAATCTCCTTTGGCAACACCCTCACAGACACACCCAGGATTAATACTTTGCATAATTCAATCCAATCAAGTTGAAACTCAGCATTAACCATCACAAGTTCAGCCCTTGTCAACTTGAACCCATACACATCTCCTGAGATCATACATAATCTTTAAGTAAAGACAATAAGGTCATAATTATGCCTAACGTAAAACAACTATCCTTCGTACAACTGGAAACGCACCAATTCCCAACCCAAAACTATCACATAAAGTTAACAATACTTAAATGCTGATGTGAAGTCAATAAATCTTACGTCACATGATAAAGGAGAAAATAAAATGAAGATATTTTCTTAGCACAAGTATATACATGCACAAACTTGTTTTAACCAAAGAAGGAGGATATACTCATGACAATTACAGTCCTTGCTTCTGAAGCCGATCACGTGGTCGTAGCTGGTGTTAATGACTACCTTCTTCTGCTATCCATTCTGTATTCCCTTTGCCTTCAGCAAGCACCTCAGCAGGTTGTGGAATTTTTTCCTGGTAGGGTGACCCAAACCTTAATTCCTGCAGGATCTGGGCCATTTTAGTCCTGTCTGGATTAGGCTGTTGTCCTGTGTAGTAATCACAGGACATGGTACTACTAAGAGATGCCATAATGTATCTCCTGTATTCCATGCATACTCTTCCTTACCTCCGTTATAGAGTAGTAGACTGATTTCATCTTGATAGTCCGGGTCAATAACTCCAGCCAATACTGTAACTCCAGTTTTGTAACTTCTTAGCCTGTTGACTTAAAGGTAGGAGGAGCCCAAAGTGTCCAGGTGGCAATCTTAACTTCCAGTTTAATGGAATTGGTGTTGTGTCTCCTGGTAGCAGCATTCCTCCCTTTGGAACTAAGACCTCTAGGCCAGCAGAACGTAATGTAATGGGAATAGGAAGCAAAATTTTGCTAGTGGATCACTAGGGGTGACAGTGAGTGGTGCCACTTCCACTTCCACCCCTTGATTCCTGTACTGTGAATCCTGGCTATGGGGAAACAGTACCATATATTGGATGCCGATTCAGAGCATAGACAACCTTCTGGAGAACTCTGCAAAGCATTGTCACCTAATTGGCATTGTAATTGTGACTTCGAAAGGCCATTCCACCGTTCTATCAATCCAGCTGCTTCAGGAAGATGGGGAACATGGTAAGACCAGTGAATTCCATGAGTATGAGCCCCTGCTGCACTTCTTTAGCCATGAATGCCTTGGTCAGAGGCAATGCTGTGTGGAATACCATGAAGGTGAATAAGGCATTCCGTGAGTCCATGGATGATAGTCTTAGCAGAAGTATTGCATGCAGGATAGGCAAACCCATATCCAGAGTAAGTGTCTATTCCAGTGAGGACAAACCTCTGCCCTTTCCATGATGGAAGAGGTCCAATATAATCAACCTGCCACATGGTAGCTGGCTGATCACCCTGAGGAATGGTGCCATATCAAGATTCAGTGTTGGTCTCTGCTGCTGGCAAATTGGCCACTCAGCAGTGGACATAGCCAGGTCAGCGTTGGTGAGTGGAAGTCCGTGTTGCTGATCCTATGCATAACCTCCATCCCTGCCACCATAGCCACTTTGTTCATGGGCCCATTGGGCGATGACAGGGGTGGCTAGGGAAAGAGGCTGAGTGGTGTCCACAGAACAGGTCATCCTATCCACTTGATTACTAAAATCTTCCTCTGCTGAGTTCACCTGTTGGTGAGCACTGACATGGGATACAAGTATCTTCACAGTTTTTGATTACTCAGAGAGGTCCATCCACATACCTCTTCCCCAAATTTCTTTGTCACCAATTTTCCAATCATGCTTCTTCCAAGTTCCTGACCATCCAGCCAAACCATTGGCTACAGCCCATGAATCAGTATATAATTGCACATCTAGCCATTTCTCCTTCCATGCAAAGTGTGCAACCAGGTGCACTGCTCGAAGTTCTGCCCACTGGGAAGAATTCCCTTCAGTGCTTTCCTTCAGGGATGTCCTAGAAAGGGGCTGTAGTGCTGCAGCTGTCTACTTTTGGGTGGTGCCTGTGTATTCTGCAGAACCACCTGTGACCCAGGCCCTAGTCTTCTCTTCCTCTGTCAACTGATAACAGGGAACTCCCCATGAGGCCATTAGTGCAGGCTGGGGAAGAGAAGGCAGGGTGGCAGGTGTGGAGACCATGGGCATTTGAGCCACTTCCTCATGTAATTTACCGGTGCCTTCAGGACCTGCTCGAGCCTGACCACTTCCATTTGATGATGGAAGGCTGTATATGACCCACTTGATGGTTAAATGGGTCAGAAAGCACCCAGTTCATGACAGGCAGTTCAGGTCACATGGCAACTTGATGACCCGTAGTCAAATGTTGTTTCCACCAAAGTCCAGTAACAGGCCAAGAGCTGTCTCTCAAAAGGAGAGTAGTTATCTGCAGAAGATGGCAAGGCCTTGCTCCAAAATCCTAGAGGCCTCCGCTGTGATTCACCTATGGGTGCCTGCCAAAGGCTCCAGAGAGCATCCCTATCTGCCACTGACACCTCAAGCACTATTGGATCTGCTGGGTCATATAGCCCAAGTGGCAGAGAAGTTTGCACAGCAGCCTGGACTTGTTACAGAGCCTTCTCCTGTTCTGGACCCTACTCAAACTGGCAATCTTTTGGAGGTCACTCAATAAATGGGCCAGAGTAACACACCCAAATGAGGAATGTGTTGTCTCCAAAATGCAAACAGGCCCACTAGGTGTTCTGCCTCTTTTTTGATTGTAGGAGGGGCCAAATGCAGTAACTTATCCTTCACCTTAGAAGGAATATCTCGACAGGCCCCACACCACTGGACCCCTAGAAATTTCACTGAGGTAGAAGGTCCCTGAATTTTAGTCATATTTATTTCCCATCTGGCATGCAAATGTCTCACCAATAAGTCCAGTGTGTTTGCTACTTCTTGATCACTGGATCCAATCAGCATAATGTCATCAATGTAATGGACCAGTGTGTTATCTTGCAGAAGTGAAAAGTGATTAAGGTCTCTCCAAATAAGATTATGATAAAAAGCCAGAGTTGATATACCCCTGAGGTAGGAAAGTAAAGGTACATTGCTGGCATTGCCAGCTGAAGGCAAATTGCTTCTGGTGGGCCTTATGGACAGGAACGGAGAAAAAGGCACTTGCCAAGTCAATGGCTGCATACCAGGCAACAGGAGATATGTTAATTTGCTCAAGAAATGAAACCACCGGCCGGGCACGGTGGCTCAAGCCTGTAATCCCAGCACTTTGGGAGGCCGAGACGGGTGGATCACGAGGTCAGGAGTTTGAGACCATCCTGGCTAACACGGTGAAACCCCATCTCTACTAAAAAATACAAAAAGCTAGCCGGGTGAGGTGGCTGGTGCCTGTAGTCCCAGCTACTCGGGAGGCTGAGGCAGGAGAATGGCGTAAAGCTGGGAGGCGGAGCTTGCAGTGAGCTGAGATCCGGCCACTGCACTCCAGCCCGGGCGACAGAGCGAGACTCCGTCTCAAAAAAAA
>NW_016806471.1:2699522-2701069 GCF_001698545.2 Rhinopithecus bieti
ATCCGCCCGTCTCGGCCTCCCAAAGTGCTGGGATTACAGGCTTGAGCCACCGCGCCCGGCCTAGAACCTTTTTTAATTCCCCGAGCTGCAACGTTAAATGCAGAGTCCCTACTTAGTGGGTCCAAATCAATAAATTCAGCCTGATCCAACTCTATATTCCTTCCACCATTATACCATACCCTTAATATCCATTCCCATGACTGTTCTCCAGATTTCTGTTTATATAAATTTGAGAATTCAAGCAGTTCTTTTTGAGTGTAGTGAGCCTCCTCATGGGTCATGTTCTCAACCTTGCCTCTAGGTGCCTGCCAGGACTTCAATCTAGTATAGGTCTAGAAGCAAACAGAGGTGTTGAGGGTGGCTCCTGAGAAGAATCAACATTATTTTACCTGGCAACTGCCACAGGGGAGGCCATCACTGTTGCCTCAGGCAGTGCAGAGTTTATCTCCTCAGACAAAGGTGGAAAGGCTGATGACAGCATGGGTCAGGGAGGGGATGTTGCCACTATTGGGGATGGTGAAGCTGTTCCTTCTGGCAAGAAAGGTTCATCAGAGCTTACAAACTCAGTGTCCCCAGCTTTATCAGGGTCCTCCCATGCATCCCCATTCCAAGTTACAGAGTCTCATTCTTTTCTAATCAATGCCCTCACTTTAACAGTAGACACCGGTGAGGTGCATGCACCTTTCATTGCAGGTCAGCCACGCACATGATAAGAGCTTGTGTCTGTTTCTCCACAGTTTCAGCTCTTTCTCTAAGGAGATAAGACTCTCACTCAGAGTAATCTTAGAAGACTTGAGGCTCAGTATCTGCTTCTGAAGCCAGGAGAGAGAATCCCTGAGTTCATCATTTTCTCTCATCACTTTGTCCACTGAATTTAGGAGCAATCAGCCAGCTTCCTTATGTTCCTTGGTTCTCCACATGTGGTCAAAGGTATTGTATAGAGAGTTAATGAACTCCTTGCCTCTCATGAATGGTGAATCAGGAGTGTCAAATGCATTTATTTTGCATAACTCTCTGAACAGTTCATGCCAAGGACTATCAGTGTTCTCCACACTATTAGGAATAGAGTCCTTAGCATTTTTGGGTCTAATCATATTAAGCAGCCACCTCCAGAACCCCAAAACCAACAAAAGAACTCCATCCTTAATGTTCTGTTCCTGCCTGAGTGCGGTGGCTCACACCTGTAATCCTAGCACTTTGGGAGGCCAAGGCAGGTGGATCACCTTAGGTCAGGAGTTCGAGACCAGCCTGGTCAACATGACAAAACCTCATCTCTACTAAAAATACAAAAATTAGCGAGGCATGGTGGCAGACGCCTATAATCCCAGCTACTCAGGAAGCTGAGGCAGGAGAATCGCTTGAACCCGGGGGCAGAAGTTGCAGTGAGCCAAGATTGCGCCACTTCAGTCATCCTGGGCAAGAAAGCAAAACTCTATCTCAAAAAAAAAAAAAAATTATGAATTCTGTTCCTCTAGAACCACTCCTGGTACGAAAATCTTTATTAGTCAGGGTTCCCTAAAGGGACAGAACATATATATATATATATA
>NW_016806471.1:2704999-2709108 GCF_001698545.2 Rhinopithecus bieti
AAAAAAAAAAAAAAAAGAGAGAGAGGCCTGACTAGTGTGCCTTATTTTCTGGAGCCAGCCATATAAAGTGTAGGTTGCTGGGTGGTTTGTAGTCAATTCTTCTCACTGGGTTAGATGTCACTCCTTATTCTACTGGCTGTGGCCAGAGTCAGATGGTATTAAAACGGCCCAGGCTAGAGTACAGTGGCACGATCTCTGCTCACTGCAAGCTCCGCCTCCTGGGGTCAAGCAATTCTCTGCCTTAGCTTCCCAAGTAACTGGGCTTACGAGAACCCACCACCATGCCTGACTAATTGTTTTGTATTTTTAGTAGAGACGGGGTTTCACCATGTTGGCCAGGCTGGTCTTGAACTCCTGGCCTCATGATCCACCTGCCTCGGCCTCCCAAAGTGTTGGGATTACAGGCATGAGCCACTGCGCCCAGCCTGAGGTCATTTTTATGCAGCAGCACCTGTCAATGAGGCATGCCTGGTTAATTTTTGTATTTTTAGTAGAGACAGGTGTTTGACCATGTTGGTCAGGCTGGTCTCGATCTCCTGACCTCAAGTGATCCACCCATCTCGGCCTATCAAAGTGCTGGGATTACAGATATGAGCCACCATGCCCAGCCTTCCTGTTATCCTTGACTGCTTTTGAATTCACATCAAATCCCAATATCTGAGCTCAGGGTAAGGTTGGGCCAGGGTGGACCCTTGGTGGAAGTTAAAGGAACAGCCTCCATCTGGGCAATTTTCAGGTGAAGATTATGGTAGATTGTTGGCAGATTTCTGCCTAGAATGGAATCAAGGGGTGAGCTAAGTATAGATAGTGAGATTTTGGTTTAATCAATCCAGAGAGGATAGTGGATCCTGGAAAAGTATAAATGGTTGAGCTTTAAGCTCAAAATACTCTTCTTGTCAGGTTGAGAATTTCATCCTAGAAGCCCAAGTAGGCTGGTAAGATGGAATACTTAGTATTCCAGGAAAAGCAGGAGGGCCACTTGGAAGGCTGCTGTCCTTTGATCAAGTGGGGTGACAATGCAGCAGGTTTTGTAGAGCTGGTGATCAGCAAGACCCATGCTGACAGTGAAGGTGGGTGAGCAAAGATTTGAGAGTGCAGACTTTGGGGTCAGACAGAAAGTTCCAGAGCTGCACAATTGGGTGAGCCTCACTTTCCTCATCTGTGACACAGAAGTTCTATCTATTTCTTAGGGTTGTGAGGAGGGTTAAATATGACGTTGTCTGTAAAAGTTTAAATGTTAGTTATAATTAAACCAACTATAGTTGTTAGCATCAGTGTATTTGTCCATGACCACTGACAAAACACATGACCATGCAGTATTTCACTTGGCTTTTACCATTCAGAATTGCATTTCCTGACCACAACAATGGGCAGAAATTAGGAGGAAAGGAAAGCACTTTGATACTTCCTTTGAGGTAATCTCTTCTTTCTAGAATTCTCTTTTAATCTTGGCTTAAAGCTTCTATTCTAAGGTTGAGGGCTAAAAACCCCTGGGAAGGACAGAACTTAAATAAAAATTTACACTAAAGTTCTAAATTATTGATAATTTTTTAATGAGAAATACGTTTGGTGGTAAGGGCAGGGCTGGGGAGGAGAAAAACATAGTATACTGAGTACTTAAAAGGAGCAACAGTGAATGAAAATAGGTCAAGGGAACCAAAGACCAGGTATTCACTTTTTCTTATGATCAGCTTGGCCTGTGTTTCACCAAAAGGTACTCTGTTAAATTGGATGACCTCTCTCAAAAATTCATAATGTGCACTACTGTGTTAAAGGCTCTGAGAAGTTCTATAGCCAAGAAGATGCCTTCACTTCATTTAGTTCAGCATTCTTAGGTTTACTGTCCACAGAACCTCTTTTTCAGCATAGGTCCTATCAGCCTCCTGAGGATCCAAGAACACACTTTGTAATTCTGCTCCACATCTAATCAAAGAAGGGGTTCCACCCAATTCCAACTTCTCCCATATCTTCTCACTTTGACTTATCTAGGTGCATTGAAGAAGACAAGATTAGGCAAATATGATAATTGTCTTCAAATGTCTGGAGGGTTGGCATTAGACAGTGGGATTTAGATTTGCTCTCTATAGCTCCAAAGAATAGAGTGAAGTTCAGTTCTTTGGATCCCAGGAAAGCAGACCTCACTTCTGAATAAGAGAGAATTTTTAAAAATTGCCTTAGTTTTTGAAAAGGCATTATAAGTATATGGTATACAATTTAAAAGGTGTTAATACTAAGTGAGAATGTGGATCAAGAAATCTTTACAAACTGCTGGTGGTGTAGTCACTTGGAAAAGTGACCATTTCTGTATTCTGTAACCCAGCCATCCATCTGGTGGTATACATGCCAGAGAGACCCTTGTGCACATGCACCAGGAGGTGTGTACGAGAATGTTCCAGGAAAGGCTGTGTGTGCCAAACTGGAAATAAGCAAATGTCTACCAACAGGAGAATGGATATGGATAAATTGTAGTATTTTCATACAATGAAATTTTACATGGTAATGAAAATGAAAAACTACAGATATATGCCACAACATGGACAAATCTTTGAAACTTAATATTGAATGAAAAAAGTAAGTTGTAGAAGACTCCATATAGCATGACACAGTTTTTATTAACTCAAAATCAAGTCAGATGAAATAATATATTGTTTAAGAATATATCTGTATAATATAATTATTTTTAAAAGATAGCAAGAGACAGCATTATTTGTTATACTGAAAAAACTTAAAAAAAAAAAAAAAAAACCGTCGGCCTGACACAATGGCTCACGCCTGTAATCCCATCACTTTGGGAGCCCGAGGTGGCCAGATCACCTGAGGTGAAGAGTTTGAGACCAGCCTGGTCAACATGGTGAAACCCTGTCTCTACTAAAACTGCAAAAATTAGCTGGGCATGGTGGTGTGCACCTGTAATCCCAGCTACTCTGGAGGCTGAGGCACAAGAATCGCTTGAACCCGGGAGGCGGAGGTTGCAGTGAGCCGACATCTTGCTACTGCACTCCAGCCTGGGTGACAGAGCAAGACTCCGTCTCCAAAAAGGAAACAACAGCAACTGTCTTTCAAGGGATAAATGTGGTTATCCATACAATGGAATGTTATTTGGCAATAAAGAGAGACAACATGCGGAGACATGCTACAACATGGAGGAAACGTGAAAGTATTTTGCTAAGTAAAAGAAGCCAGTCACAAAAGACTGCATATTATATGATTCCACTTACGGTATATGCCATTTCAGAATAAGTAAATCCATAGAGACAGAAAGTAGGTTGTAGGTTACCTGGGTGGATAAGGGACAGACTTGGAAGACAGAGTTTTTGGAGGGATAATGAAAATATTCAAAAATTGTGATGACAGTTGCACAACTACAAATACAGTAAAAACCATTAAATTGTACACTTTAAATGGGTACATTGTATAATATGTGAATTATATCTCAATAAAGTTGTTATACAAAGTAGCGACAGCATAATAGACATACAATTCAGGAAGGGGGTATTTATGGAGGAGGAAGTGCAGTAGGGAGAGGGGACACTCAAGGATGGGTTAGAGAAAGCGCCCAGAAGTAGCCTCTATAGAGCTGAAAATGGTCTAGTAATAGCTATGAGGTTCTGTCTGTGTGTGTCAGCGAGTAGAGTGCATTGGCATTCTTGATTTTTAAAAATTAGACTATATAATTTGCATATATGTTGCAAATATTCTTTTGTCGGTATCAAATAATTCATAATAAAATCTTAGTACAAAATGTACAAAAAGACTGCCTAGGTGAGGTGGCTCACACCTGTAATCCCACACTTTGGGATCAAGTGGGTCACTTGAGGTCAGAGGTTCAAGACCAGCCTGGCCAACATGGTGAAACCCCGTTATTACTGAAAAAACAAAAATTAGCCGGGTGTGGTGCACATGCCTGTAATCCCAGCTACTTGGGAGGCTGAGGCAGGAGAATTGCTTGAACCCAGGAGGTGGAGGTTGCAGTGAGCCGAGATCGTGCCACTGCACTCCAGCCTAGGCCACAGAGCAAGACTCTGTCTCACAAAAAGAAAAAAGCAAACCCCCAAAAACCAAGATGACATCAACATAAATTAAGAAATGATTATTTGTGTTACTACAGT
>NW_016806471.1:2709323-2728516 GCF_001698545.2 Rhinopithecus bieti
AAAAAAAAAAAAAAAAAAAAAGGAGTGGAAGGAGAAGGAGAAGGAGAAGAAAGTATAGAAAGACATATAATAAAACTCGGCCTCATTCCCTTTACCCAGCTTCCCAGTTTCCCACCTTGAAGACAGCCACTGCTTGCTGGTTCTTGTGTGTCCTTCCAGAGAGTCTACATGTTTATAACCAGGATGTGTATGCACATGCAGAAGTGACTGTGCTCTCTGCACACTGTTCCACACATTGTTTCACAAACCCAATATGCTTTGGAGAACTTTCCAAACCTGTATGCAGAGTAGCCTTGATCATGTTACTGGCCAAGTGGCTTTATGTCTCATTTGGGAAGAATGTATGTTCTGGAGTCAGGCTGCCCTTGGTTAGCTCACAGCATGCTCCTTTGCTTTATTCAGACCTGAAACAAAAAATCCACCTCATCTCAAATGGCTCTCTTCCATCACCCTCTGCCCGCTTCCCTTCTATTTCTTCTTAGCATAACTTGACATGATATATGTGCTTGTTTAGTTGTGTCTCCTCCTCCTCCTCTTCCTTCTCCTCCTCCTCCTCTTCCTTCTCCTCTTTCTTCTCTTCCTCCTTCTCTTCCTCCTCCTTCTCCTCTTCTTCTTCTTCCTCTCCTTCTCCTTCTCCTCCTCCCCCTCCTCCCCCTCCTCCTTCTCCTCTCACTCTGCCACCCAGGCTGGAGTGCAGTGGTGCAATCATGGCTCGGTGCAGCCTCTACATCCTGAGCCCAAGCAATCCTCCTGCTTCAGCCTCCTGAGTAGTGGGGACCACAGGCACAAGCCACCATGCCCAGCTTAGTTGTTTGTTTTCACCTCCCCCATTAGAAATTGAGCTCTGTGACAGCAAAGACCCTGTTCCTTTGCCCTGTAGAGCATATTGCAGTAGGCACACAATAAGTATTGATGGAATGACTGAACAAATCAATGAAATCCAGCTCCATCATGTACTAGCTATAAAATTTTGAGCAAGCTACTAAATCTCTCCTTCCCTCAGTTTCCTCATTGCATAATAGTATAATAGTGGCCATGAAGAGTAAATAAATATATACTTCCAAAACACTTAGAACAGGGCCTGGCACATAGTAGCATTCATTCTATGTGGGCTCTTCCTATTAAAGTATCCCAGTGCAGGGATGTACCATAATTTATTTCACTGGTCTTCTATTTAGGTTGTTTCCGAGTGGGGCTGCAATGCATAATTTTCTACTTAATGCCATTTTGCTCATGAGCAAGTCTATCAGTTGGATGAATTTCTAGAAGTGGAATTGCTGGGTTCAAGGGTACATATATTTTTAATTTTGAGAGAGAATGCCAACTTGAAGAGATAATGATGAGCAGAACTGGACCACACTGGCAGATGCTGTTCCTGATATTAGACACTATTTAGTCACAAGGCTCTGTGACTAGGTCTCAAGTATGGGGTGGCAGTAATTCCTCCTGCAGGTGGGAGGCTGGGCTGTGTGATCTGCAAGGTCCCTTCAGATCCAGAATGCAATATGTTCCATACTATTATTGGGTAAGTGCCAGGCATAGTTGCAACATAAAAATGCAAACCTAAAATATTTCATTTTCTATCCCACTGGTGGTAATGGAGAGAGATACTCTTTTAACTTGTTTTTAAACTAAGAGCCAGTTTTCTATTCACACTGTAGTGTTTTTTATTTTTTCACTATTTTTTGGACCTTTTGAAGGTATTTGGTATAAAATTTTAAACGTCCAAAAAAAATTTAAAAAAAAAAAAAAGTGTGACCAATTATTTGAACTCTCCTTATACAAATTAAACTTTTCTATAATGATTGGGGTAGGAGGTGGGTCAAGAAATACTGTATTTCTTTTTTTTTTTTTTTTTAACTTTATTGGCTCTTTTTTCCTGTTGAGTCTAGTCAATAATCCACATTCTACAGCCACTCAAATGTCAAAATGTTTCAAAAATATATAAAAAAATAAAAAAATGAATAGAAGCATCCTTGTTCTTTAAATTATTTCTGTGTTACCCTGAACTGTAAGTGAACCCTCCTTGCTTATAAAAGAAGCAGCTGTTCATGCAATTGAAACCATGGTTCATTACAAGCTGACCTCGGATTCAGGAGTAAAACTTCCTCTATTTTACTACGACTATTCAGACAGGGACTGGAGATAAACAATAATCAAAATCAGGATGGAACTTGACTGGGAAACCCTCTATGTTCTTTGGCAGAATTATAGCAGCTCTGGAATTGCCAGGAGTGAGGCAATGTGAAATGACCCTCAAACATTCCCTTCGAAATGCAGTGGGCCCAGGCTGCCAACTCTGAACCGACAAAGGCCGATTGTGACGACTTCTTAAGCATATACTTATAGAAACATTAATTATCACCAACCCTATTTTAAACATTTATAGACAGTTGAGATGAAAGGACCCTTTTAGATCCATTTTTATATTCCCTCTTGTGAGAAACTATGATTACAGAGTGTTGGGTTTTTTTTCCCCTCCTTGGAAATTTTATTTCTAGGTCTCATTCCTAAAATACTAAGTTTGGTTTGAGGCTTAAATGCGAATCAAATGAGATAGGAGAAGATAGCAGGGAAATTCAATGGGTAAGTGGAGGTGATGACAGGAACCTGATTGCAGTGTGGGAGGTTTGGGCATCTTCATCAGGAAATGACCCATTCTGGAAACGTGGACATCCAGTTTGCCAGCGTGCCAGTGGGAGGTTATTCTAGAGTGAATCCGCTAAGGTCTAAGACAGTGGTTCTCAAACATTAGAGTTCATCAGAGTCTTGGGGTGGAGCTGCTTTAAAATGGACAATATGGGGTCCCACCCGTGGAGAATTCCATCAGTATGTCTGGGGCAGAAGTGGGGGTTGGGGGAGCAGCATTTTAACCAACACTCCTAGTCATTTGAATGCAGGGAGCTTGAGGCCACACTTTGAGAGGAATGTGGCTTGATTATTCCTAGGCTGTCACTCAAAGGGCCTTCAGGCATGTGTCTACTCAATCTACATTTATATGCTCCCTTTCCAGAACCCAACCCTACCGCCTCCTCCTAGGTCTCCTCCATGGCACATGGCATCCTGTGTGAAGGCTGACCCCCATAATGGTCTGAGGCAGGCCGTGTGCAAGGGGGTTCTTGGCTGAGGAATGCTTTAACTTATTGGAGTCAATCATAATTCTTTATAGAGTCATGAAAAAAGAGGAGGGAGAAAGAGAGGTCACAGGCCAAACTAGCCACCCTTAGGGAGTAAATGTCCTTAGCATTTAGGATCCCGAACTGGGCATAGTGGAGTGAATATGATGGAGAGGGCCTGGACTTGGCTTTGGTAGGGATGACAGTCCAATGGGCACAGTGCAATATGGCAGCCTATATAAAAAGCGAGGCGGTTTGAAGAAATCACAAAGGTGAACAAATTCAATAAGCCTTTGTTTGAGACTTGGCTCTGCTCATGTTTCCCAGTGCCCACTCTTCTTCTCCACCCTCCTTTTCCTGTACTCACTTCTCCAGGCCAAGAGAACATCTGTCTGTTAGTAGTTTACCTTCTCATTCTCTGCTCTGTACATGTGAACATGAATCACTAGACATACAGAATAGGGTGTCAGGAGGACAGGAATGTGCCTCCTGTCGGGCCCAATGTCTCTTCCATCCAATTCGCAGTGTCTGAAAAGCACCTCTGGACCAAGGTCAGCACAGACTGTTGCTCTTCTTCCTTCTGCCTCTAGGTTTCTGCACATGATACCCAAGTTCAACCAGATAGGAATATGTGCCATTCACCCTGAAGCAAGCTCTTTCCCAGTACTGCCAATGCCAGGAGGTTCCAATTTAGGATTGAGAGAGCTGTTATTTATTAAGTACTACTATGTGCCAAACAGTTTGCATCCTCATCATGTTTAATCCTAACAATAACCCGGCAAGGTAGGCATCTCTGTTACAAGTGGGGAAGCTGAGGTTGAGAGATGCTGTGACTTGTCCAAGATTGTACACATAGGACTAGAATCTCTGGGTGGAGGGAAGGCTTTATGCTTTCTGTTTCTGGTTGTTTTTATGATTTGCTCAACTTTGAAGCATTTACTGTAGCTGCATTTTATGACCATTTAGGAAGCAGTATAGTGGAGAGGTGAAGAATTGGGCCCAGAGACAGATCACCTGGGGCTCTGCCTCTCACCAGCTGTGCAACTTCCGGCATGTTACCTTCTCTATCCCTCATTTCTCTTGGGATAACAACAGTAGTGATCATAATAATTCTTGGCTCATTAAAAACAAGTGACAATGAAGGCCAGCAAGGTGTCTCATGCTTGTAATCCCAGCATTTTGGGAGGCCCAGGCTGGAGGATCACTTGAGCCCAGGAGTTCAGCCCAACCTGGGCTATATGGCAAGACCCTGTCTCTCTAAAAAATTTAAAAATTTGGCCAGGCGTGGTGGCTCACGCCTGTAATCCCAGCACTTTGGGAGGCCGAAGAGGGTGGATAACCTGAGGTCAGGAATTTGAGACCAGCCTGGTCAACATGGTGAAACTCCACCTCTACTAAAAATACAAAAATTATCCAAGTGTGGTGGCACATGCCTGTCTGCACTCCAGCCTGGATGACAAGACAGAAACTCTGTCTCAAAAAAAAAAAAAAAAAATTCACCCAGCGTGGTAGTGCGTGCCCGTAGCTTTAGCTACTTGGGAGACTGAGGTGGGAGGATTGCTTGAGCCCAAAAGGCAGAGGCTGTGGTGGAGCCGTGTTGGGCCACTGCACTGGAGCCTGTGCAACAGAGTGAGAACTTGTCTCAAAAGAGAGAGACAGAGAGAGAAAGAGAGAGAAAATGAGAGAGAGAGAGAGAGAGAGAGAAAATGAGAGAGCAAGAGAGAATAAGGTGCTTAGCACAGTGTAAGTGCCTCAACTAATATTGGTTATATTATAATAATCATCATGATCTTTGCAAGCTCCCTTAAAATGGGATATAAATACATGATGAAAACAATGGCTAAGTGGTGCAGAGCGAAGGCACAAAGAATGCATGCATGAACAAAAGAGTTACAGTGATGGTTTAGTGGTGGGAGGGAGGGATGGGTCACAGAATGACTAAGGTGCAGATGTGCTGGGGCAGTCGCTGACAAAATGGGCCAATGCTGTTGGGGCAGCCTCCTGAGATACCTCCCCTGTTCCATGCACGGGCTGAGCAGGCGTATCCAGGTTAGCAGAGGCCAGATGGGCTAGCACCCTTGCAGGGGTCGCTCCCCAGGACCTCAGCAGTCTAGCCCCAATTATGGTGGCTGCTAATTACCTTCCCAGCTGCAGCTGTGGGACCCTGCTGGGTGGGTGGAACTGAGGTTGTGGAAGTGGGGGTGATTCTCAGAGATTAAAGAGGGAGGCAGGTACTGACCCTGCCCATCTGGGAGCTCCTGATCCGCTTGGCGCATCCCAGCTCTGTGCCTCAGGTGGATGCACCTTGGTCTGGCACCCTGGGGAGGGAACCCGGGAGGGACAGAGCAGAGGATATCCTGAGGGGTTGATTAGACCAGTTCTAATTGATTAGACCAGGAAGGCGGAGGTTCTGCTGGAGAGAGAGGTGGGGCAGGAGCGGCTAAAGGCATTCCTGTTTGATCCTTATTTTCCAGATGGCAAATTGAGGATTAGAAAATTAATCCAGGTTTGAATTCGGAGAGGCTGAGTCCTGAATAGGCTGTTAGAACAGTGGGCTGTGGCCCCAGAAAGAGGAGAATCATAATGAGAGACAGGACTAGCTGGATTCCTAGGCTGACTAAGAATCCCTAAGCCTAGCTGGGAAGGTGACAGCATCCACCTTTAAACATGGGACTTGCAACTTAGCTCACACCCGACCAATCAGAGAGCTCACTAAAATGCTAATTAGGCAAAAACAGGAGGTAAAGAAATAGCCAATCATCTATTGCCTGAGAGCACAGCAGGAGGGACAAGGATCTGGATATAAACCCAGGCATTGGAGCAGGCGACGGCAACCCGCTTTGGGTCCCCTCCCTTTGTATGGGAGCTCTGTTTTCACTCTATTTCACTCTATTAAATCTTGCAACTGCACTCTTCTGGTCCGTCTTTGTTACCGCTCTGAGCAGAACTTTCGCTGGCCCTCCACCACTGCTGTTTGCCACAGTTGCAGACCCGCCGCTGACTTCCACCCCTCCGGATCCGGCAGGGTGTCCCCTGTGCTCCTAATCCAGCGAGGCGCCCATTGTCACTCCCCATCGGCTAAACGCTTGCCATTATTCCTGCATGTCTAAGTGCTTGGGTTTGTCCTAATCGAGCTGAACGCTAGTCACTGGGGTCCACGGTTCTTTTCCCTGACCCACAGCTTCTAATAGAGCTGTAACACTCACCGCATGGCCCAAGATTCCATTCCTTGGAATCCCTGAGGGCAAGAACCCCAGGTCAGAGAACACGAGACTTGCCACCATCTTGGAAGTGGCCCGCGGCCATTTTGGAAGTGGCCGGCCACAATCTTGGGAGTTCTGGGAGCAAGGACCCCCATAACAATAATACCTGCACTCGGCAGGTTGCTTGTGGAGTCCGATAGTGATAATCTGGGACCAGTAATTAGTCAGCTATATTTCCCTGTCTTCATCCATGTATCCAATATTTCTGATGTGCCTATGAGCTTGGTAATTATTAGTATGTCTAAGTCTTTGTAGGGCATACAGATTTTCCATCCATTGCCTGAAGGTATTTATTGTCCAAGGATAAAAACTATATAATAAAAGTACTGAATCCTACTGATTGAATATCTACTATGTGCTGTTCATGGTCTCACTGTATTGTGACAGCAATTGTAATTACGTATTATCAGGCCATTTTATAGATGAAGAAATTGAGGCTCAGGGAGGATAAGGAGCTTGCTCTCCAGTCAGGACACAGCTTCTGGTCAGTGCTGAAGCCAAGATTCATATCCAGACTCTATACTATAAAGCCCTTGCTCTTAGTATAACTACAAAGCCCTTGCTCTTGGTTGCTGGTCCAGGGAGGAGTCTATTGACTGTGAGAGATCACCCACTAAATCAAGGTGGATTTTTGAGCTCTGGCTCCAACCAGAATGGTCAAAAAAGCCTTCTTGCAAGGGCAGGACACAGAAAGTGTTCTGCAGCCTGAGGAGAGGAGGTATTTCACGAAGGCGAGAGAGGTCAGCGAGGAGGACCAAGGACCAGAGACATTGAGGATGGTCACAGCTGCTGCTGCCTCACCTGAGCTTCCCAACAGCCCCATGAGGGAGGAGGGACAGGGATGACACCTCCATTTTGAAATCATGGGAGCTCAAAGAGGTTATATGGCTTGTGCAAGGTACCCCGCTACTAAATGATAAAAGTGTGTCCCTGGACTCCTTTCATTTTACAAGTAGAATGGAACCATGGAAGTTTTGTGGCTAGAGTGTGGGAGATGGGGAGGTGGATCCTCTTGTATCATTAAATGTATAATTTTCATTATAAGTATAAGAGCATCATTCTTAACTTTTTTTTTTTTCATGCCACAGATCCCTTTGGCAGTCTGGTGAAGTCTGTGAATCCCTTTGCCAAAAAATAGTTCTGTTTTTAAAATTGTGGTATATACAAATAACATAAAATGTACCATCTTAACTATTTTTAAGCATACAGGTCAGAGGCATTAAGTACATTCATACTGTTTTGCTACCTTTACCACCTTCCATCCACAGAATTATTTTTATCTTGCAAAACTGAAACTCAGTACAATAACTCCCCATTTTCCCTACCTTCTAGCTCCTGGCAACCACCATTGTACTTTCTGCTTCTATGAATTTGACTACTCTAGACACGTCATTTCAGTGGAATTATAGTCTTTATCCTTTTACAACTGGCCTACTTCACTCGGCATTTTGTCCTCAAGGTTCATGAATGTTGTAGCATGTGTTGGAATTTTCTTCCTTTTTAAGAATGAGTAATATTCCATTGTGTGCATAAATCACATCTTGTTTACACACTTATCCCTTGACGGGTACTTGTGTTGCTTCCACTGTTTAGCTATTGCAAATAATGAGCCAAATAATGTTTTAAAATACATAAAATTGCATATATGTATATATAGTATATATCATATATGTATATTTACAGAAATTATATGTAATGTAATTACAAAGGAAAATGTTTATGTTGATATACAGGTATCTATCTATCTATGTATCTATCATCTATCTATATTTTTTGAGACAGGGTCTCACTCTGTCACCCAGCAAGAGTGCAATTGCAGTCATAGTTTATGGCAGCCTTGAACTCCTGGGCTCAAGTGATCCTCTCACCTCAGCCTCACGAGTAGCTGGGACTACAGGCACACACCACCATGCCTGGCTAATTTTTAAATTTTTTGTTGAGATGGGGGTCTCGCTTTGTTGCCCAGATTGGTCTCAAACTCCTGGCCTCAAGCTATCCTCCAGTCTCAGCCTCCCAAACTGCTGGGATTACAGGTACGAGCCACCACTTCTGGCTTTCAATATGTTTTTTAAAAATTGGCCAGGTGCACTGGCTCACACCTGTAATCCCAGCACTTTGGGAGGCTGAGGTGGGCAGATCACTTGAGGTCAGGAGTTTAAGACCAGCCTGGCCAACATGGCGAAACCCCGTGTCTACTAAAAATACACAAATTAGCCTGGCGTGATGGTGGGCACCTGTAATCCAAGCTACTAGGGAGGCTGAGGCAGGAGAATCGCTTGAACCTGGGAGGAGGCGGTTGCAGTGGGCCGAGATTGCACCACTGCACTCCAGCCTGGGTGACAGAGCAAGACTCCATCTCAAAAAAAAAAAAAGAAAAAAAGAAAAAAAAATTGATTGTGATATAGAACTATGTTAGTTCCTTTACTAATGCAGTTAATAAAATCTAGCACAGGCTTAATAACTACCCTAACTTGGAAAAAGCAATGAATGTAAGTGATATTTTGAGATATGCTCCATTACTAGCATATGCTATGAAAATATCAGTGATTTCCATTGCTAACGAAGTCCCAGGTATGGCTAACATTCCTGTGGTTTGTTGCCTACATTCATAATAGAAGGAAATGCCAAATTTCAGTTGGATATTTGTGAAAATACAGATGATTATTTCTCATATAAGTCCAGGATCCCCTGGAATTCTCTTCCCAGGCCCTGGGAAATTACAGTCATTATGAGAGCACAGCTTTAGAGCTCGGGGAAAGCCTTATTTATAACCCTCCAGGCCTGAAGCGAGGGCTCTAAATTCAAATGTTTTGGTTTGGAGTGATGTTTTCCTGGCTTGGCCCAGCTGTGTGAACTTGCCTCTCTGAGCCTCTGTTTCCTCATCTATGGTTGGACACCAATATCTGCCCCTTAGAAGTTATGGCTTCCTGTGACTAATGAGCCTCCTTTAAAAAGATGAATAGACCAGGCATGGTGGCTCATGCCTGCAATCCCAACACTTTGGGAGATCAAGGCAGGCAGATCACTTGAGGTCAGGAACTTGAGACCAGCCTGACCCACATAGGAGAGAAACCCTGTCTCTCCTAAAAATACAAAAATTAGCTGGGCATGGTGGCAGGTACCTGTAATCCCAGCTACTCGGGAGGCTGAGGCAGGAGAATCGCTTGAACCTGGGAGGAGGCGGGTGCAGTGCTGAGATTACACCACTGCACGCCAGCCTGGGTGACAAAGTGAGACTCTCCATCTCAAAAAAAAAAAAAAATAGAAAAGGATAAAGCCAGGCAAGCATTTTGGCCCAGGTTTATCTAAATCTCAGAAATCCCCTTCTGTATCCATGATGGATGGCAAGATAGAAAGCTTTTTACATCCATGTTTTCCAGAACCTCAGTTTCTTCTTTCCATTCAGGGTAAACAAGACAACTCAGCCAGACCTTGACTCTTCCTTCTATCTCAGTCTTTTGGGAGCCAAGAGTGGCATCTTGTTTTCACAGACTCTAAGTTGTCTAAAACTTTTGCATACCAGGGAGTGGTCTGGGATCCTATCAGGGGCCATAAAAGACCATAGGCAGCAAAGATAGGGGATCAGCAGGGATATTCTTAAACAATTCACTGGAAAAAGGAAGCCACAAAGGGAGGTTTACACGCAGGTGTCCAGGCATTCTAGCTATGTGCCTTAAGATAACCAAATCCCTGGCTGAAGATGGCAGACAGGAATGCACTAAATTTGCTGCCTCTTGGACAGGTTTAGTCTCTTCTGTTTTTTGTTGTTGTTGTTGTTTTTTGAGATGGAGTCTCGCTCTGTCGCCAGGCTGGAGAGCAATGGTGCGATCTCAGCTCACTGCAACCTCTGCCTCCCGGGTTCAAGTGATTCTCCTGCCTCAGCCTCCTGAGTAGTTGGTACTATGGGCACGTGCCACCATGCCCAGCTAATTTTTGAATTTTTAGTAGAGACAGGGTTTCACCATATTGGCCAGGATGGTCTCAATCTCTTGACCTCGTGATCCGTCCGCCTTGGCCTCCCAAAATGCTGAGATTACAGGCATGAGCCACCACACCTGGCCTAGTGTCTTCTGTTTTAATACTAAACATCTCATATTGAAATCTTTTTTTTAACTATGAGATAGGATAATACTAACTAGCTCATAAGATTGTGGATTGATTGAGATAATGCTTATGGAAGCTCTTGTCCAACCTGAGCTGAAGCTGAAGCTGGGAGGGGATTTGGGTGCTCCCCACCCCCTTACCCCAAGGCCTGTTTGCATAAATTGATGTGCACATCAGTTTGTTTCTTAATTGAGAGAAAACAGTGGAGTTCCTCCCACCAACCTCTGCCTCAGGAGTACCTGGGAGGGAGGGGAGAATGGAGGGCATGAACCACTGTTTTTGTCTCCCTGTCCCCAATACTGGGGTGGGGAAGGAGCTGTGTTTATATGATACTTTTTGAACCTGTGTCCAGGCACTGTTGGCTCAGAGTCCAAGGGACAAAATGTGACACTGAACAAACAGGGAGAGGGCAGGTCTTCCCACATCCCTTCCATTCTGCCCAAAGGGACCGCCGGCAGGGGCCCTGTGGAGAGCAATGGCATAGTGGGGAGAGGGCATAGGGCCTCACAGAGACAGAGTATCATGAGAAACTCAGTGCTGTGTATATGGAGACCAGAATCCCCTGGGAATTCTGGAAAATAAATGTTGCGGGAGAGGGAAGATGTCAAACAAGGCCTAATTTGATGAGCAGATGGGGGCTGGGAGCTGGCAAGAATCTACTATTAATGTCGACATTACCTCATTTGCACTGCTTCTCTTTTGAGCCTGGGACATAATGAGCAAAACAACATCTTCCCAGAAACCCAAGAAATTCCTCTTCTATTTCAGAGTCTGAGATACAGTAAAGTATCACACATATACTTGCTTACTAGCAATATTGTTGTTAAGGTATTACTCTGCTATCAGCTGTGTCGGAGAAAGCTTAACAGGGTCAAATGGCTGCTTGTTAATGACCGGGGATTCAGTCAGGTTTCTCTGATACGAAAGCTCGTACTTTTTCATTCTAGGATAACTTTTCCCCTAAATTTATCTTGGAAAAAAAGAAAATATGTTCAGTAAGTTAAACATAGAAATACCATATGCCCCAACAATTCTACTCCTAGGAATATACCCAATAGAATCCAGGACAGATAATCAAACAGAAACTTGTACATGAATGTTCACTGTTCACAATAGCCAAATATGTAAACAACCCAAATATCTACAAACAGATGGGTGGATAAACAAAATGTGATATGCCCATACAACAGAATGATCTTGAGTCACAAAGAACGAAATACTAACACATGCTACAACAGGGATGCACCTTGGAAACATCATGCTAAGTGAAAGAAGTCAGTCATCAAAGACCACTCATTGTATGATTCCAAATATATGTTATGTTCAGAAAAGGCAAATCCATGGAGACAAAAAGCAGATTAGTGTTTGCTGGGGTTCAGGGTAAGGGGAATGGGGAATGACTGCTAATGGGTACAGGGTTTCTTTTGCAGGTGATAAAAATGTTCTAGAATTAGATAATAGTGACACAACAGCTATACAATATCATAAATGCACTAAAAGCCTTTGAATTGTATACTTTCGAAATGGTTAAAATGGTGCATTTTAGGTTTTTTTTTTTTTAATCATAATAAAAAAGAAAACAGCAAGGAGCGAGTATTTAAATAGGAACATTAAGCACATTCCAGCACTTTCCAGGTTCTCTGTTTCCCAGAAATCTATTTTCTAGATTTTTAGTACAATAAGAACTTCTCCATTTGCAACTACTTAGGCAACTTCATCTAAGCAGAGCACAGCTGAGAATCAGAAAGAAAACACAGCTCTAAGGGTCTCCTTCAATGTCTGTGAGAAGAAGGCCTGAAGGGTGAGCTAAGTCCATTCATGTCTTATAACTTGGTATGTTCCTGGATTATAGTGATTTTCTGAGTTATCAAGACAAGGTTAACTCCATTCTGAGTCTCTAGAAAACAATTTTAGTCATCTCAATGTGCTTTCTGCCTTGCTGCATAGCAAATTATGTAGTCCTTGATTCATTTCTGAGAACTTTGAAGACTTGAATGGAGTTTTAGGATAGACTCAATTTTGTAATAAACTCATGTTCTTCAATGTGCTTGATTAGGACATTACTCTGAACCTAGGACCAAGTGCTGAAAGACATGTGTTCCACTGAATAGCCACAACGACTCCAATATGACAACGGCCCTTGGATTTTTCAACCGTGGGACAGGGTGGTGTTCAACACAGGGCTATCATGAGAGTTAAATATGATACTGACAAGCTATTAATTATTGGGTTGGCAGCAAGAAATCTCTGGGCTAATATAGGACTAATACTAGCTAACATGTATGATACATTTGTGCATTGTATATATTATGCATAGGCTAAGTTCTTCTTTAGTCCCAGTTAGACATAAAGAGATAGTAAATAACTTATCCAAGGTGCCAGAGCCAGTAAATGTTTGAGCCAAGCTGTGACTCCAGCAGCCTGAGCACTGCCTTTTGTGCATAATATATTACATTTTTCCTATAAGGTCAAGGAAAAAGTCAAGCAGAACTGAGGGATGTAATCAATGCTTTTAAAAGTATCTTGAGTGTCTTTGTATGAAATGGCATCCAAAATCATTGGAGCCGGCTCAAAGCTGGTTGTTCGCATTTCTTTCAAAAATCCTCACTCAGTGACATTCATTTCAGTAGCTTGAGATCAGCCGTGGTAGGAGTATTTACATTATGGAAATTAGCAAATGCTCCTAATTAGGGCTTTTTTTCCCTTTTTTTTTTTTTTTTTTCCAGAGAGCCTGTTAAACATTTGCCAGCATACCACTAGTTAAAATAATTTCTGGGCCAGGTGTGGTGGCTCACACCTGTAATCCTAACAGTTTGGGAGGCCGAGTCAGACAAATCAGTGGAGTTCGAGACAAGCCTGGCCAACATGGCCAGGCTTAGTAGAGACAACCCTGTCTCTACTAAAAATACAAAAATTGGCTGGGTGTGGTGGCAGGCGCCTGTAATCCCAGCTATTCAGGAGGCTGAGGCAGGAGAATGGCGTGAACCCGGGAGGCGGGGCTTGCAGTGATCCGAGATCGCGCCACTGCACTCCAGCCTGGGCCACAGAGCCAGACTCCGTCAAAAAAAAAAGAAAAGAAAAGTTAAGCAACTTGTTTGAGCTAGAAAGTGGCAAAGCCAAGATTGGAATCTAGGTAGTGTAAATTCAGAACTCACCTTTCTCCATCACTGGACTTCAAAATAGCTTCAATATCTTTGAATTCACCATTTTCCTTAGGTGCCGTTGCTTAGGATCTTCTTAGATATCTTGGTAAAAACTAAAGTGGAGGCAGCTGGACAAACCACCCAAGGCCAAACCATGTTGGTGATTTGCACATATGATCTCAGGCTTGTCCTTAAGATTTCAGGGACCCCACATTCAACAGATGCTGAGAGAAAAGAAACTGGTCTGGAGTAGGAAAAAAGAAAAAAGTGCACTCCAGCCTGGGCAACACAGCAAGACCCTGTCTCAAATTATTTATAATTTGAGGCTGGGCACGGCAGCTCATGCCTGTAACCCCAGCACTTTGGAAGGCCGAGGCGGGTGGATCACAAGGTCAGGAGATCGAGACCATCCTGGCCAACATGTTAAAAACCCATCTCTACTGAAAATACAAAAATTAGCTGGGTGTGGTGGCACGCGCCTGTAATCTCAGCTACTTGGGAGGCTGAGGCAGGAGAATGGCTTGAACCCGGGAGGCAGAGATTGCAGTGAGCCAAGATCTCATCACTGTACTCCAGCCTGGCAACAGAGCGAGACTCTGTCTCAAAAACAAACAAACAAAAAACAAACAGACAAACAAAAAACACAAAAAAGCAGGAGCAAGAACTCCTGAATAATTAACACATATATTTTGAGCACCTACTATGTATGTGTCAGGCATAGTTCAGAGTGCCAGGGATAAAATAAGACCAAAGCAGTCAAGTCTCTGCACTAGAGTTTATACTCGACAACAACACTAATGAACATTTATGGACTGCTTGCTGTGTGCCAGCCCCCTGCTAAAGGTAAGGGCATGACCAGCTGGTATCCTTGGCGAGTCGCTTGAGCATTCTGTGGTCATTTCCTAGGTATGTAAAATGGAGATAATATCTAACTACTTCACTGGGTTGTTGTGAAAATGAAAGGAAGTGATAATTTGTATGTAAAGAGCTGACCATAGTGTTGGTCCATAATATGCCATCTGCGCTAGCTTTTTGTTAGCACAAAAACTACTAGTTTAATAAGAAAGGTACTATGAGTAGTGCCATTTCACAGATGTGAAAACCGATGCTCAAGTCTCACAATCAACGCTGACTGCCTGTCCACTGTACCACATTGCCCTTGGAAAGTGGGAAGCAGGAAGGCACCAGGTGAATGCCTATCGAGTCTGAAGAGAAAAAGTAGAAAGAGAAAAGTCATGGGCAGAGGTAGAAGTCATACGCAGACTTCTAGGATGCAGAGTGAGGCAGTCTGGATGGTTCCCACCTATGAGTGACCTCAGAAAGGTGAGGCTCTCTAATTAGCCCAAGTTCCGGGTCATCTCTAGGGAAGCTTTCCTCACTGCCACCCATCCCCAACTGTCCCGTGCCAGCCCAGATTAGGTGTCCTCCTACCCCCACAAATATTTCTATAGCCCCATGAGGTTATTTCTTTCTCACCATGCACCACATTGTACTGGAATTGCCTGTTTAGGTCTCTGTGTACCTTTCAAGGCCAGGGACTTGGAAATCTCTCCAGCCTCAGCACCCAGTGCTCCTGGTTAGAGCTCAGTAAATGTCTGGACATTAGACTGCATTTATGATCAAGAAGCACTAGATCTTTCACTTCAAGGAGAAGCTTATACCCATAAACACTTACTTAGAAAAGTGAGTTGAGGGCCGGGCACAGTGGCTCACGCCTGTAATCCCAGCACTTTGGGAGGCCAAGGTGGGCGGATCATGAGGTCAGGAAATTGAGACCATCCTGGCTAACATGGTGAAACCCCATCTCTACTAAAAATACAAAAAAATTAAAAAAAAATAACTAGCAGGGCATGTGGCAGGTGCCTGTAATCGCAGCTACTCAGGAGGCTGAGGCAGGAGAATGGCGTGAACCCGGGAGGCGGAGTTTGCAGTGAGCTGAGATGGCGCCACTGCACCACTCCAGCCTGGGTGATAGAATGAGACTCCATCTCAAAAAAAAAAAAAAAGAAAAGTGAGTTGAACATTAGGGCCTTTATCTACTAATATGGTAGTTCCCCCTTATCCGTGGTTTCAGTTGCTGGTGGTCAACCACAGTCCAAAAATATTAAGGTATTTAGAGCGAGAGGGAGAGAGGGGAGAAAAGCAGGCCACATTCACATAACTTTTATTACAGTATTTTTTATAATTATTCTGTTCCATTATTATTTATTGTTGTTAATCTTCACTATGTCTAATTCATAAATTAAACTTGTCATAGATATGTATGTATAGGAAAAACATAGTATACATAGGGCTCAGTACTATCACAGTTTCAGGCCTCCACCACAGGTCTTGGAACGTCTTCCCCTGTCAATGAGAGGGGCTCATTGTACCTAAAAAGGATGCTCATTCTTCTGCCTTATACAAAGGATAAGGCAGTGTTTGGTATCCTTAAGGGGGTTTGAATAAGGTGTCCAAGTTTCTCAATGTCCTGGAAACAACCCTCAGAATAGGTGAGCTATCACAGGTCACAGAGCTGGGACAGGCCACGTATTGCCTGGCTGTGTCATGATTTGTGTAACCATCACAGAGCTCGTAGGTTAGTTGTATTTGACTCTTCCAAGCAATGCTAAGAAGGCATTCTGAACCTATAGCCTTGTACCGTTGTGCAAATACATTCCTAGAGGGAAATTGCTGGGTCAAAAGCATTCTCATAAAGATTTCATTTTAAAAACTCAAATATTAGAAAGTGCCTGTGTGAAACCTGGCTAATGACAGTTACCTCAAAGGCAAATACCTCAAGTACCTTTTCCATGGACATGTTATTTATCTATTCTGACTCTAAGATTTCACAGCTTTTGCAGCCCTGTGTTCTCTGAGATTGACATTGCAGTAAGCAGCAGGAATGCCCAGGAGAACTTGTCAAGAGGAAGAAAAGACAGAGTCAGAGACAGCAAGAAAAACAATATAGAAGAAAATGAAACAGAAAAGATGGCTTGGGGCTGAAAGAAAGGCATTTCAAAGTCAAAAGAAGAGGAAAATAAAGCTAATTTTATCAGAAAAGGATCTTTTAAAGTTTTCTGGCCAGGCACAGTGGCTCACGCCTGCAATCTCAGCACTTTGGGAGGCTGAGACACACAGATCACGAGGTCAGGTGTTCAAGACCAGCCTGTCCAACATGGTGAAACCCCACCTCTACTAATAATACAAAAATTAGCCAGGCGTGGTGGCACGCACCTGTAGTCCCAGCTACTCGGGAGGTTGAGGCAGAAGAATTACTTGAACCCAGGAGGCAGAGGCTGAAATGAGCTGAGATCACACCACTGCACTCCAGCCTGGGTGACAGAGTGAGACTCCATCTAAAAAAAAAAAAAAGTTTTCATTTGAAAAACCCATAATGCTAGTAAATAGTAAGGTTCTGATGAGAAAAGCAATGTCCTGAAATAGGAAGAGACCCCTTGTTTTGTAGACGGAGAGCTGAGTCTCAGGGGCCAACCGACTTGCTCAAGGACACGTGGCTAGTTGAGGACCAGAGCTGTGGCTCCTCAGTCTTGCTGCATCATGGCCTTTATTTTTCCTTCCAATTTTCTCCACTTATCCCTTTATAATTACTCTACTTAAGCAATATAGATTATTCATTCAAAGCTGGAACATCATTTTCTCATTTCAGTGAGTTTAAATAGCGATGACAGGGCCTGTTCTTAGTGTTTAACAATCAAAACCAATTATGACTCTTTCTTTCCTTCATGTAATAAAACACACTGTCCTTTTCAGAATGTAGTGTTTTTATTCTATGACATCAACAGGCTAATGAGAACAATAATATGGCAACAAAACCTCCAGAGAAGATGTGTACTAAATATAATCAAGTAAGCCCGGTTATTCAGGATTGTGGAAATAGTGTCATGGATACAAAATAAAGAATAAAAGTAGCTCAAAGGATACTGAACTCATGAGCATGAGTCAGGGCACACTCATGTGTGTTCATCCCAGTGATATGACCAGCTACAACAAGCTCAATTTCCTTCTACCTTTTGGAGGGCATTGACAAGCCCCTGGATATTTTCTTGGTAATGAATCCAAATTCCCCAAACTGCCCATGCTATGCTTGGCAAACCCAGAAAATGTTC
The DNA here is from genome assembly GCF_001698545.2 of Rhinopithecus bieti. Taxonomy (NCBI): domain Eukaryota; kingdom Metazoa; phylum Chordata; class Mammalia; order Primates; family Cercopithecidae; genus Rhinopithecus; species Rhinopithecus bieti. The sequence goes on from NW_016806471.1 coordinate 2,727,059, forward strand.
CCACTTTGTCCCTATAGCAGAGGAAAACTGAGTCAAGAGCCACCCTAAGCACTCATTCAATTAATTACCCATCCATTCATCCATCCATTTATCCATCTCTCCCTTCATCTATCCTTCCCTTCTTCCATCCATCTGTCAAACATTTGTTGAGCTCCCATCATGTAGGAGTTCAGTTAGTGATTATGGAAATGGTTCACTAATTGGAAATAACAGCGCAGTCTTGACTTTTGGCTTTTTACTATCCCTGGGTGTTTGTTCCTTGTTTATAGAGAAAGATAGCCAATCCTGAGGTTTTGGTTCCGCTATGGGATTGATATGGATGTGGTTGCCCTTCTCTCTGTCATTCTGTGTATAGCTAGAGAAACGAAGCAAGAAAAAAAATGAATATTAAAGGCAATCCTATTTTTCTTGGACTCTAATTTGAAAAGCTTATTTATTTATTTATTTTTTAACATCCAAGGAAGGGTATTTGCCAATGAGCCCTTCAATGAGGCAAAAAGAATTCCAGTGGATCCCAGGAAGACAGTCTGTGTTTAGGAAGGAAGTATCCTGGGAGGTCCCTGTCTCATGCATAGAGGATCCTGGCCTAGTCCAGCACTAGAGGCATTTGACAGCAATGCCACTGGGAAATTGCATCCTCAGTTGTCTAAGAGGCTCTGGTCATGACAGTGCCCTTTTTCTTCCTTGGCAAAATTGTCCATGTTTCAGTTTCAGGGGACTGAAGAATCTACAGTCTTCTTCTAAAATCCCAGGATAGGTTCATAAAATGTGACTATCTGAAATTGAAGAAAGGAGAGTGACAAAAATAGATGAGATAATCTATTCCTCCCTTAGCCATCAAGACTGTAAGCTCAATAAGGACAGGAATTCTGTTAATCATGTTCGTTGTTTTATCCCTAGGGTCTGGCAATATGATATTCAATGCTCAGCAAATATTCATTTAATTAGTAGTAGTACTGACGGCCGGACGCGGTGGCTCAAGCCTGTAATCCCAGCACTTTGGGAGGCCGAGACGGGCGGGTCACGAGGTCAGGAGATCGAGACCATCCTGGCTAACACCGTGAAACCCCGTCTCTACTAAAACTACAAAAAACTAGCCGGGCGAGGTGGCAGCGCCTGTAGTCCCAGCTACTCGGGAGGCTGAGGTAGGAGAATGGCGTGAACCCGGGAGGCGGAGCTTGCAGTGAGCTGAGATCCGGCCACAGCACTCCAGCCTGGGTGACAGAGCGAGACTCCGTCTCAAAAATAAATAAATAAATAAAATAAAATAATAGTACTGTTGCAATCTTCTCAGGAAATATTTGTAGCACCCAAACTGCTAAGCAATAGAAAGTACATCAGACTCAGAGTAAGAAAGCTGGAGTCTGATTTATTTTCTTTTCTTTCTTTCTTTTTTTTTTTTTTTTTTTTTTTTTTTGGTTAAGTCTCCCCCTTTTTCCCCGGCTGGGGGGCAGGGGG
>NW_016806471.1:2728721-2736199 GCF_001698545.2 Rhinopithecus bieti
TTGAGCCCCCGCGCCCGGCTTTTTTTTTTTTTTTTTGAGACAGAATCTCACTCTGTTACCCAGGCTGGAGTACAGTGGCTCAATTTTGATTCACTGCAACTCCCACTTCCCAGGCTCAAGAGTGATTCTCCTCTGTCAGCCTCCCGAGTAGCTGGGATTATAAGTGCACACCACCATGCCCAGCTAATTTTTATATTTTTAGTAGAGATGGGGTTTCACTATGTTGGCCAGGCTGGTCTTGAACTCCTGGCCTCAAATGATCCGCCCACATAGGCCTCCCAAAGTGCTGGGATTATAGGCACAAGCCACTGCACCCAGCCCCTGAGTCTGATTTCTGTTTACTAGCTGTGGGTACCAATTTTCATGTTTTTAAAATGGGATCAATAGCATCTACCTCACAGAGTTATTGGGAGGATTAAATAGAATCACATATTTAAGAGGCCATAGCACAATGCCTGACACAGTGAAATGTTCTTAAGAAATGCCAGGGGACTGCGCAAATCTTAGAAAGAGGCCTACAGTAAGCCTAGAAAGGAAGCATCGTTGGGTGCAGTGGCACATGCCTGTAGTCCCAACTACTTGGGAGGCTGAGGTGGGAGGATCTCTTTAGCCCAGGAGTTTGAGTCCAGCCTGGGCAATATAGCAAGACATTGCCTCTAAAATACATACATATATATATAAAAGGGAGCACCAGTGAAAATGTAACCACTAAAAGAGAAGCTAAATTCATGAAAAGTATAAGGACAATAACTGAATCCAAATTTCCCAAACTGCCCAAGCTATGCTTGGCAAACCCAGAAAATGTTCCCACTTTGTCCCTATAGCAGAGGAAAACTGAGTCAAGAGCCACCCTAAGCACTCATTCAATTAATTACCCATCCATTCATCCATCCATTTATCCATCTCTCCCTTCATCTATCCCTCCCTTCTTCCATCCATCTATCAAACGTTTGTTGAGCTTCCACCATGTAGGAGTTCAGTTAGTGAATGTGGAAATGACTCTCTGATTGGAAATCAGTGAGGACAGTTCCTGTTCTTATTGAGCTCACAGTCTTGATGGGGTGAGGGAAGGATAGATTATCTCATCTATTTTGTTCCTCTCTTTCCTTCAATTTCAGATAGTCACACTTTAAGAACCTATCCTGGGATCTTAGGGGAAGACTGTAGATTCTTCAGCCCCCTGAAACTGAAAATCGTTTGTCATCCTATTATAATGACAATTTTTTTTGTTTTTGTTTTTGTTTTTTTGAGATGGAGTCTCGCTCTGTCACTCAGGCTGGAGTGCAGTGGCACGATCTTGGCTCACAGCAACCTCTGCCCCCCGGGGTTCAAGCTATTCTCCTGCTTCAGCCTCCCTAGTAGCTGGGACTACAGGTGTGTGCCACCACGCCTGGCTAATTTTTTGTATTTTTAGTAGAGATGGTGTTTCACCATATTAGCCGGGATGGTCTTGATCTCCTGACGTCGTGAACCAACTGCCTTGGCGTCCCAAAGTGCTGGGATTATAGGCGTGAGCCATCGTACCTGGCCTATAATTGCAAAAATGTTTTATGACTGATAATGAAAAATATTTTTTAAAGGAAAATCAGTGGAAAAGTTTTGCTGGTGTTTCTTTGACAATTTTCAGTGCTGAGCTTATTTTCATGTGAACAAAACAGGCTTTCAGCTTTCCTGAGTTATCAGGTGATAGCTTAATAAAATTTGCTTTCAAAGTACTTATTAAGAAAAATCATCCAAAATTTGGAAATAAAGCAAAGACATTGTTGTGTGTCCTTGTTTCAGTGACATACTAGAGAACGGTCCAACAAGCTCACTTAGGGATCAACTTGTGCTCTTGGAATTATTATTTTGCTTTACTTACTCTTTACTATTTATATGAACTGAATATTTGTGTCCCTCCTCAAATTTGTGTGTTGAAGCCTTAACCCCCAGTGTGGCTGTGTTTAGGGATGGGGTATCTAAGAAAGCAATTAAGGCTGGATGAGGTCATAAGAGTGAGACTCTGATCTGATAGGATTAGTGTCCTTACAAGAAGAGACACCGCTTGAACACATTGAAGAAAGGTCAGGTGAGGACACTGTGAGAAGGTGGCCATCTGCAAGCCACGAAGAGGGCTCTCATCAGAAGCCAAACCAGCAAGAACCTGGATCTTGGATGTCAAGCCTCTACAACTGTGAAAAAGTTAATTTACATATTTTAAGCCACCTAGTCTTGGTACTTTGTTGCGACAGCCTGAGCTAAAACACTGTTGCTTAATGTTCAGACTCTGTAACTTTGGGCATTAACTTGTAGAAGATTGATAAGTTGCTTGTGGATGTTTCTAGTAGAGACGTAAATTATTTCTATTTGTAGAAATGAGAGGTCAAAGATCAGTTTTACTGAACTGTAGGACGGTAACCATTTTATATCTAATGTTGTCATCTGAGTTTCAGTTTTCCTGATTTGTAAAACACCAATAACAGTTCCTCCTTCATAGGGTTGTTGTATGATTAAATGTAATGTGTAGCAGTTGTAGGGCACTGCCAGACATGTAGTAAGCTTTCAATTAAATTACACTCACTACAATTATTTAGATCAGAGGTCTACAGATGTGTTTTGTTGGGTTTGCACAGCGTTTAAAAATATGAGTGGCCAATAGGTAAAAGTCAGGACATTTCATGTATTTCAGATGTTAACGTCTCTTTAAAAATCAAAATATTAGTCAGTACAAGGCTTAAATTATTATATGGGAACCAACAACTCTAAGTTGGTGGCATCTGCCCTTTGGGATGGGCGGGCATTATTCCACTTGCCATAGGCCACACCTGGGCCCCTTTGTTCCTTTATATTACCTGCCAGGTCTTTGAGGCATCAACCCCTGGTTTAGAGCATTATCTTCTTGTTCCCCTATTGAAATAACCTTCAGCCCAGTTTCCAGAGGCCCCAGAACCAGGACCCGCCCAATAAGACCCCAGTGGTACTTTAGGGGAGCACTTCGAGTGCTCATGGCTCAACATGATAGTATGGGACATCTTCACAGAAAATTGTCCCCTTCTCATCTCTTCCCCAGCCCTGCAGGAAGGGTGTGGTATACTCAAAGTACATAGAGTAGACATCCTCTTGGGGCTTTCTGAGATGTAGCATCCTGCGTAGATAGTCTTGGTGACTTAGCAGCTTGTAGCTCTGTGCCAAAGTACTAGACTAGCTGATAGTAATAATTAACTTTAACATGAGTCCCACTCCCTGCCATGCTGACCACTTGATGTAGACTCCTCCAAACAACTTGAAGTAGGTATCACAGGTCCACAATCTGAAATTCTAAAGCTCTAAAAACCCAAATTCTTCTTGTAGCAAAATCTAACCTGAACCACCGTGAAGCTGCATATAGTCTTTATTTTTCCCACCTAATGTAAATACCCTGACATTTTGCTGCAGAAATGGTAATGTGTTTGATTACTGGGTACTGCCCTAAACCCTGCTAGAGGTATGGTGTTCAGACTGTTCCTTCCAGGGTTTGAAAACCTGGCTCCAGTGTTTCAGATAAGGTATCGAGAATATATATTATTCCCATTTTATAGATGAGGAAACTGAATCCCTGAGAAGTTAAAACAAGAAAATCCACATTATCTCCTAACTACTCATCAGTCAGTCCTTCCTGGATGGCCTTGGGCACCTTACATTGACTGTCTGGATTTCAGTTTCTCTTTCTATAAAATGACAGGTAGCACTACTAGCTGTCATACACTGAATGGATTTTAGGTCATTTCGTTCTCTCTAAACCTTCCCCACAACATGGGTGTTATGGTTTTTTTTTTTTTTTTTTTTTTTTTTTTTTTTTTTTTTTGAGACGGAGTCTCGCTGTCACCCAGGCTGGAGTGCTATGGCCGGATCTCAGCTCACTGCAAGCTCCGCCTCCCGGGTTCACGCCATTCTCCTGTCTCAGCCTCCCGGGTAGCTGGGACTACAGGCGCCGCCACGTCGCCTGGCTAGTTTTTTGTATTTTTTTAGTAGAGACGGGGTTTCACCGTGTTAGCCAGGATGGTCTCGGTCTCCTGACCTCGTGATCCACCCGTCTCGGCCTCCCAAAGTGCTGGGATTACAGGCTTGAGCCACCGCGCCCGGCCCATCCTTATTTTGCTAATAAAGAAACTGAAGCTCAAAGAACTGAAACCATTTGCCCAAGGTCACCCAGCCAGTCAATGAAGCACTGACATGTGAACCAGGTCTGTCTGTATTTGGCATCAAACACCCTTTTGTGGGATTCAAGAGCTTCTTGCAGCTCTTGGAAAAGTCCCTTTCTCTTGTATCCCTATCAGATTTCTTCACCGAAAAAAAATGCCTGGCCCATTTTATCTTTCACTCTTCATATTTCAGCAGCCACCACCCTGATAGAGAGGCCAGGAAAGCTTTGAAAATGATGTTTACTGTCCCCCATCTCCTGCCTTCCAGGGAAGGGTTCAAACATGTCAACTTTTAGGCTATTGTAGGCATTTCTAGGACCCCGCCTCAGTGGTCTGTCTCTCCAGCTTCCTGCTGTAAAGATTTCTGCAAGTAGGTGCAACATTTCTCTGGGGGCTTTTGGCCCCAGTAGGTCTGAAACCAACAGGCCCCAGCTCCTGTTAATGAGATCTATTCCTCCTCCCACCATCTCTCCTGGATGATTCTCCTCCTCTTACATGGGGGACACAACAGAAATCACAGGAGCTTCTGGCTGCCTGTGCTTAAGAACCCTGGCCTCACTGAAAATGTTGAAGGCCTGGCTGGAGGAACTGTCATCTTCCAACCAGTTCAATTGACCAAGGAAGGAGTGGCTTATTCTTATAATGTCATGTTTTCCAACCTGGTTGCTGAGAAAAACTGTCTCTTGGTGAGAAATACTACAACGGTTTGGGAAGTCAGCTGCCTGTAATCATGGGCACTAGTAGATTCTAACTGCTCATCAAGAGAGGCTGCATGGAAGCAGAGGTGCAGGCACAGGGAGCTGGTTTCTCCTTGCCCATTCTTTATCCTTCTGACTTTGAGCAAGACACTTGATCCATTATAACTATTTCCTTGTCTGGAAAATGGGGATAAAAACCTCCAGTTCTGCCTATCTCATAGGACTACAGGGCGAATTGCAGTGGTAATAGATGTGACAACCTTTGCAAACATCACATACAACTATGTAAGCCTGAGGGCAATGGATGAGTTATGGTTATGTGAGTTATGGTTACCTGTGTAGGGTGTCCAGGTTCTTGGTGTCTTGAACAAAGAATTGGACAAAACACACAAAGCAAAGAAAGAATGAAGCAACAAAAGCAGAGATTTCTTGGAAATGAAAGTAAACTCCACAGTATGGGAGTGGGCCTGAGCATAGGGGCTCAAAAGCCCTGTTACAGAACTTTCTGGGGATTAAATACCCTCCAGAGATTTCCATTGGTTACTTGGCATAAGCCCTATGTAAGTGAAGAGGATGAAATAAAGTTACAAAGTCATTTACTCGGTGTATGCCCTATGTAAATGGAGAGGATATATATTTCTATTTGATTTAGTTCTAGGAAGTCAGCATAAATTGACCTTATGTTCTCTGCCTCCAGACCCTATTCTCCTGCCTCAGTTAGGCATGAAGAAGAGAAGCCAGCTTTATAAAGAGGTAAGATCAAAAGTTTAGTACATTGGACTCCAATAGGTCCTGACGATAATCTTTACATATATATTTCCAGAACATATCTCTTTTTCTTGTTTCAAGATGACTGCAAACTACTGGGTCTTAAAAATGATTGGAGAATTGTGTTTCTTGTGTCATTTAAAAGCATTTTATGTCTTAAGATTGTGGTCAACACAAGGAATGTAACAGGAGTAAAAATCAAGAGAAACAAGAGATAGCAGAAACAAACCCACACCCACTTCTGGAAGTGAAATTACCAGGGACATATTGTAAATAAGTGTTTTTATGTAAATTACAAACTTGAACATATTTGAAGGAAATAATAGGCTCTAAAACATCTAGCAGATATGAAAAAGAACCAAATAAAACTTCCAGAAATAGAACACATAGGAACTGAAATTAAACACACTGGAGTTTCACAGACAAGTTTAAGGGACTGCCCTAGTTGGGAGAAGATGAGAGGCAAGGCCTTCAGTGGAAAGGAACATTAGGCCTGGAATAATTGGAATTGTGGGTGATGAGTGGGAGGAAAGGAAATTTAAAAAGCTGTATGAATTGGACCTCTAAGAGCTTTAGGAATCTCAAAGATGTCAACTATTTTGATAACCATAGTAGCATTAGCATCCGCACTAGGGCCATTTCCTCTTGCACCAGACGCCAGAACTTTTTTGAGAAAAGTGATGGAAGAGGGAGGCACCACCAGCTCTTACTGTCATTTAGAAGTAGCGCCCTGTCTATAAATTCCAACTGCAACCCAGAACAAGAAAGAATAATTGGCAAACTCAGGAATTATTCTTGAAAATCAGCTCTAATTAAATGAAGACTACTTGTATTTTCTAATTTCATAGTTTGAAAATTGAAGCCTGGAATTCAGGTTTATGAAATTTTTTTCAGGAAGTGAGGCTTCTTATCAAAGTGAAAGTTTACAGGAATGAATAGAAATAGACATCTGTAGGGAACCTCAAATATCTGAGACAGATCTCAGTCAATTTAAAAGTTTATTTTGCCAAGGTTAAGGACACGCCCATGACACAGCCTCAATATGTGTAAAATGTACACTAGTTGCTTCCTCCGGTAAGGTGGGACAACTTGAAGTGGGGGCTTCCAGGTTAGAAGGTAGATTAGAGACAAAAGGTTACATTCGTTTAAGTCCTTGATCAGCCTTCCACTGAGTATACAATTGAGTCTGCCTCAGTGAATGTGCATTTTTACATAAGCAATAGGTGAGAGGAAGCAATCAGATACGCATTGTCTCAGGTGAGCCTCCCAGGGATGACTTCGAATAGAATGGGAGGCAAGTTTGCCTTAACCAGTTCCCAGCTGACTTTCCCCTTTCGCTTAGTTATTTGGGGGTCCCAAGATTAATTTTCCTTTCACACATCAAAGCCCAGAGTCATAAAACTTGGCACCTGGGGGAAAAAACCCCAGAGCGACTGTAGTACAATCCCTTCACTTACAGAAGAAGCAACTAAGACCTAGAGAAAATGTGGCAGCCCCAGATTACAGGCAACCTCCTAACTTCTAATTTGATACTAAAGCAATACAACCAACCAAAGCAGTCTCCCTTGGGTCAGTTTTATAAAAACAAACAAATAAATAAATAAAGTAAATGTTGGCCGGGCGCGGTGGCTCAAGCCTGTAATCCCAGCACTTTGGGAGGCCGAGACGGGCGGATCACGAGGTCAGGAGATCGAGACCATCCTGGCTAACACGGTGAAACCCCGTCTCTACTAAAAGAAAATACAAAACTAGCCGGGCGAGGTGGCGGGCGCCTGTAGTCCCAGCTACTCGGGAGGCTGAGGCAGGAGAATGGCGTAAACCCGGGAGGCGGAGCTTGCAGTGAGCTGAGATC
>NW_016806471.1:2738434-2752947 GCF_001698545.2 Rhinopithecus bieti
AAAAAAAAAAAAAAAAAAAAAAAAAAAAAAAGTTATGGAAGAACCTCCACTAAACTCTGGGGGCAGGGAGGAGTTTTACTTTTCATACTCTTCCATAATGTTTGAGCATTTGCAACAAATGTGTTGGTCTTGCAATTTTTCAGCCAAAAAAACAGATACTAGGTATCACTTATGGATTTATTGTGTGCTGGGTACTTACTAAGCACATTCCTTCTCATTCCTAGTGGCTTCTACTGTTTTCCTGTTCTGGGACCATAGGGAACAAGACCTGTCTACTAGATGGACCCTCTCTCAGGCCCCCTGGATCTTCCTTTCAGGGTCTGCACCTCCTCCAGGAGGGATCAGGATTTGAAGCAAGAGACGCCATGAGGTTATTTTTCTGTCTCCTCTGTGTCTCTGTCCAGCTTTCTTGCTGGAAGACATGTTTGAGATGGAGATAGTGACAGGGAAGGGAGCTTTAGGGGGCCATGGCATGTCCTGTCTGGAGTGAGCAGGGAACTGGAATGGGAGAGGATTAGGGAGGCACCCTCCCTTCCACCCTGGGCACTCACCTCTGGCGAGCAGTCCCACCAGGCTTGCTTCCTCTCACCCTGCCCAGCCCAGGAAGGAGGAGGTGGAAATAATTAACACCTACATGGAAACTCTTTCACACAGGTTGTGAACTCCTCCAGAAATTTGCATTTTAAGCCCTTGGTGGCTAATTGTGGAATGCAACGCTTTGTCTGGCCTGAAAAGAAGGGCAGGCAATGGAAATCAGGTGAAGAGAGGAGGGGGTCCTCTTTGTGCTGGTGTGTGTGTGTGTGTGTGTGTGTGTGTGTGTGTGTGTGCTGGGGGTGCAAACATTCTACTTTCAAGCCTGGTGCAGATAAAAAAGCTGAGTTGAGGGGGTGGGGGTGTCACCCACAACTGATGACTTCCTCCCCACTCTCCACAAGGTTTCTGGACATGAACTCCATTTCCAAGTCACCAGCCTACCTGTAACCTGGGGCTGGTGCCCCAGCCCAGGTGGCTGGCCTATTTGTGAAGAAACAGGCCTGAGCCTGCTTTGAGGGGCGGGGGATCCCAGAGAGGAGTGACCCAGCTTGAGCTGGAGAACTCTTCAATTATTAATTAATTAATTATTATTATTTTTTTTTGAGACAGCGTCTCACTCTGTCACTCAGGCTAGAGTGCAGTGTTGATCTCAGCTCACTGCAACCTCTGCCTCCCAGGTTCAAGCGATTCTCCTACCTCAGCCTCCCGAGTAGCTGGGATTACAGGCACACGCCACCATGCCCAGCTAATTTTTGTATTTTAGTAGAGGCAGGGTTTCACTATGTTGGCCAGGTTAGTCTCGAACTGCTGACCTGAAGTGATCCGCCCGCCTCGGCCTCCCAAAGTGCTGGGATTACAGGTGTGAGCCACTGTGCCTGGCCTAATTAATTTTTAAATTAGTAAAATATGCATGAAAAATTCCAAAGTTTCAGAAGTGAAAACCAAGTTTCCCTTTTAACCCTAGTTCCCATGTTCTTCTCTCTATATGTATAAATACACGTATGTATAAATATGTATATATGTATACGTGTATTTACATTTGGGCAGTCTATACAACACACTCTTTTCTTTTGAGATGGAGTCTCGTTCTGTCACCTAGGCTGGAGTGCAATGGCATGATCTTGGCTCGTTGCAACTTTCTTCCCGTGCATTTAAGCAATTCTCCTGCCTCAGCCTGCCAAGTAGCTGGGATCACAGGTGCACATCACCATGTCCGGCTACTTTTTGTATTTTTAGTAGAGATGGGGTTTCGCCACGTTGGCCAGGCTGGTCTTGAACTCCTGACCTCAAGTGATCTGCCCGCCTCAGACCCCCAAAGTGCTGGGATTACAGGCATGAGCTGCCGTGCCTGACCACAACAGTCTTAATTATCTTGTTTTTTTCCACAAAGCAATGCTTTTCAGGCCTGCTACTTGTAAGATCTTGTTAGTGTGATTAATTTCCCTGTGCTCAATCTTCGCATATGTAAAATGGGAGATAATAGATATATTTCCCTCATAGGGCTGCTGTGAGAATTAAATGAGTTAACGCATGTAAAATCATCATGTCAGAGGCCAGAGTGACTCCATCTTGAATAGGGGCTGAGTAGGATAAGGATGAGACCTGCTGGGCTGCATTCCCAGGAGGTCAGTCATTCTTAGTGACAGGATGAGACAGGAGGTCAGCGAGACTGCTATCACAAATTATGGGTCATAAAGACCTTGCTGATAAGATAGGATGCAGTAAAGAAACTGGCCACAGCACACCAAAACCAAGATGGTGACCTCTGGTCGTCCTCACCGCTCATTATACGTGAATTATAACACATTAGCTTGCTAAAAGATACTCCCACCAGTGCCATGACAGTTTACAAATGCATGGCAAGTTATAATGAAAGTCACCCAATATGGTCTAAAGGAGGAGAAACTCTCAGTTCCTGGGGAAATCCCTGCCCTTTTCTCAGAAAGCTCATGGATAATCCACCCCTTGTTTAGCATATAATCAAGAAATAAACATAGAAATAGCCAGCAGCCCTCAGTGGTATTCATCTATGATGTAGCCATTCTGTTGTTTCTTTACTTTCTCAATAAACTTACTTTTACTTTACTCTATGGACTTGCCCCGAATTCTTCCCTGGGCAAGATTCAAGAACCGTCCCTTGGGTCTGGATCGAGACCTCTTTCCGGTAACAATTAGACCAGTGATTGGCATGCAGAGAGCTCTAGAAAAGTGTCGGCTATTGTTATTATTGTGGAAATTGAAAAAGTAATAAAGAATTAACCCCAAGATCCCGAATTTTTGTGTTTTAAGATGTATAAGGGCCGGGCATGGTGGCTTATGCCTGTAATCCCAGCACTTTGGGAGGCCGAGGCGGGCAGATCACGAGGTCAGGAGATTGAGACCACCCTGGTTAACACGGTGAAACCTCGTCTCTACTAAAAATACAAAAAATTAGCCGGTGTGGTGGCGGACACCTGTAGTCCCAGCTACTCAGGAGGCTGAGGCAGAAGAATGGCATGAACCTGGGAGGCGGAGCTTGCAGTGAGCCGAGATCATGCCACCGCACTCCAGCCTGGGTGACAGAGCAAGCCTCTGTCTCAAAAAAAAAAAAAAAAAAAGATGTATAAGGGATGTGTGTGTGTGTGTACGTGTGTATATGTAGAGAGAGCTTTAATGTTATAGGAAAAACTGGTGATTGATTCTGAGATTCTAATCTGGATATTAACATGATGAAAATATAACAATAACCACCACAACAACAAAGTTCTATTTACTGCCTGCCTACGATGTGCCCGGTGCTGTTCAGGCCTTTGACATACCTTGGTTAATGCCTGCAACAAAACTTTTGCTAGTGAGTATTTTTATTCCCAGGGTATAAATGAAGAAACAGAAAGTCTGGTAAATTTGCAACAGATAAACAGTAAAAGAATAGAGAGTTAGACTTAGTCCTTTATGTTTCCTGTTGATGCCAATCACATAGGGCAACAGCAATCATGAGTAAGTGCGGATCAATGCTGTGTATTTTATCAGAGTCCACACTGTTCTCGTTCCTGTGGCATGGTCTGTGCTTAAAGAGAATGAAAATAAGTAGGGGAATGAGTGACCTCAAACTTCATCAATACCTCATTTGTTGATATTCCACAGTATGTGATTTTAAGGTAGTCATTGAAGCTGTTCTTTCTAAGATGAAATACGATTTTCTTTCTTTCTTTCTTTCTTTTTTTGAGACAGAGTTTTGCTCTTGTTGCCTAGGCTGGAATGCAATGGTACGATCTTGGCTCACTACAACTTCTGCCTCCTGGGTTCAAGTGATTCTTGTGCCTCAGCGTCCCGAGTTGCTGAGATTACAGGCCCGCGGCACCACGTCCAGCTAATTTTTGTATTTTTAGTAGAAACGGGGTTTCACCATGTTGGTCAGGCTGGTTTCTAATTCCTGACCTCAGGTACTCCTCCCACCTCTGCCTCCCAAAGTGCTGGGATTACAGGCATGAGTCAACGCACCCAGCCCATTTTCTTTTTCTTTTTCTTTTTTCTTTTCTTTTCTTTTCTTTTCTTTTCTTTTCTTTCTTTCTTTCTTTCTTTCTTTCTTTTTTTTCTTTTGAGACGGAGTCTCACTCTGTTGCCCATGCTGGAGTGCAGTGGCACAATCTCAGCTCACTGCAACCTCTGCCTCCCAGGTTCAAGCAATCCTCCTGCCTCAGTTCCCCCTAGTAGCTGGGATTACAGGTACGCGCCACCATGCCCAGCTAAGTTTTATATTTTTAGTAGAGACGGGGTTTTGCCATGTTGGCCAGGCTGGTCTCAAACTCCTGACCTCAGGTGATCCACCTGTCTCGGCCTCCCAAAGTACTGGGATTACAGGTGTGAGCCACCATGTCTGGCGCATTTTATTTTTCAAATGGGTGACATGCTGCCTCTTCTTAAACACAGCAGGAGAACTATGCTTGGCCCTTCTTTCAGTCTGTCCCTAAGGCATCACCTCAGTACTGCCCATGACTTAGTGGACCTTGGATCAGCCTTTCTGGTATGGGTCTGTTAGCATGGAAGACCCCTGTCTGTAGTTTTCATATGCTGTACTCTGAGAAATTCACAGAGCGTGTCTCAATAGAAACGTACATAAACCCAGAACTGAAGCATGTTCAAGGAGAGTCAGTCTTATGGGGTAAATAGTGACATCTGTTTAAGAGGCTTTCTTTTTTCTTTTTATTTTTTTGCCTGCACTCTGGGTTCTCTGCATTAGAGGTAGTTGGAGGAGGCTGGGCATGGTGGTTCACACCTGTAATCAAGCACTCTGGGAGACCAAGGTGGGCAGATGGCTTGAGTCCAGGAGTTCAAGACCAGCCTGGGCAACACAGTGGGGCCCCATCTCTACAAAAAGTACAAAAATTAACCAGGAATGGTGGTGAGCATCTGTGATCCCAGCTACTCCAGAGGCTGAGGTGGGAAGATCACTTGAGCCCAGAGGGTTGAGGTTGTAGTAGCCGAGGTTGCACCACTGTACTCCAACTTGAGCAACAGAGAAAGACCCTACTTCAAAAAAAAAAAAAAAAAAAATTACAGGTAGTTGGATTTCCAGGAAGCCCATGGTGAGTGAGCTTTAACAGCAGGTTCCACATTTATGGAAGCCAAGAGGGGTAAGGTATTACCAGGAGGTGGCACGAATGAGTGTTTGGTGACATTAAGATGGCGTGGGTTTGGTTCCCTTTCTCAAATGCTGGAGGGCAGCTCCATACCTGCCCAATGGCTTTCTCCTTCTCCACCCCAGCATGAAATTTAAAAGGCTTGGTGACCTGCCCATCTGGAGACACCAAGGAGGGTTGGCAGTGAATTCTTTGGCTGGCAGGCAGTGTGAAGTGGCCCTTGCGTTTTCCTGGCTTTGCTAGCTATGCCTGGGACTCTTCCCATTGAAGAGCTGGCTCAGGGAGAACAAAAATAGCAATGACGATTCTAAGCAAATGTACAACTAAAAATTCCACTGATGGATTTTCTGATGAAAATAAGTCATAGGAAAGATTGCTTAATGAGCTGAAGCGGGACCATTGTAAGTTCTGCCTGGTTACCCTGGTTCTTTTGTTCTGTGAACTGCCTGTTCATATCCTTTGCTTATTTTCTACTGAGCTATACATATAGATCTTGCTGATTGGTGTGAACTCTTTGTGAAATAGGAAATGAAACTTTCATCAGTCAAAGATTACAGTTTTCCGCAATGTTATCTTATTTTGTTCATAGAATTTCTTTTGGTTGTGTATTATCTAGTCAAATTTATCAATTGTTTCTTTGGCTTCAAGGTTCTGTGTTCCACTTAGAAAGTTCCACTCTTACGTGATACATTTTACATGTTTGCTTCAAGACATTTTGTGGGTTTTTTTAAAGTTTAAATCTTTGATCTAACCAAAATTAATTTTGGTGTTAAGGGTTGAAATGGGGGTCTAACTAACTGCATTATTTTTTTTCTAACTGATATTCAATGGTCCCCAAATGATTTATTGAGTGATCTCTCTTTTCCTCACTAAATGCCACTTTCTCCGTAAACTAAATTTCTGCATGTATTTCACCCTATTTCTGGTCCCCTCCAATTTGTTATACTATTTTTTCTCCATCATAAACCCTTAAAATTATTGTTGTTTCTTTTTTTTTTTTTTTTTTTTTTTTTTGGAAACAGGGTCTTGCTGTGTTGACCAGGCTGGACTCAAATTCCTGTGTTCAAGCAATCCTCCTGCCTCAGCTTCCTGAAGCCTTAAAGGATTGCAAAGTGCTGGAACTATAGGCATGAGCCGCTACATCTGGCTCTCATATGTATTTTAATATCTAGCTGGAGTAGTCCTTCCTGATTAGCCTTCTTTTTTTTTTTTTTTTTTTTTTTTTTTGGGGGGGTGTTCTTCCTTATTCTTCTTTTTTTTTTTTTTTTTTTTTTTTTTTTGAGACGAAGTCTTGCTCTGTTGCCCAGACTGGAGTGCAGTGGCATGATCCCGGCTCACTGCAACCTCCACCTGCTGGGTTCAAGTGATTTTCCTGCCTCAGCCTCCTGAGTAGCTGGGACTACAGGCACCTGGCATCACACCCAACTAATTTTTGTATTTTAGTAGAGACAGGGTTTCGCCATGTTGGCCAGGCTGGTCTGGAACTCCTGACCTCAAGTGATCCGCCTGCCTTGGCCTCCCAAAGTGCTGGGATTACAGGGATTACAGGCGTGAGTCACCACGCATGGCCAATTATCCTTCTTTGGACCTTTTCTAGTCATTTTCATGTTTATTTTTTCTGATAAATTTAAATATCAGGCCGGGTGCAGCGGCTCATGCCTGTAATCCCAGGACTTTGGGAGGCTGAGGCGGGCAGATCACCTGAGGTCAGGAGTTCAAGACCAGCCTGGCCAACATGGCGAAACCCCATCTCTACAAAAATACAAAAATTAGCCAGGCCTGATGGCGGGTGCCTGTAATCCCAGCTACTTGGGAGGCTGGGGCAGAAGAATCACTTGAATCCAGGAGGTGGAGTTTGCAGTGATTGGAGATGGTGCCAGTACACTCCAGCCTGGGCAAAAGAGTGAAATTCCATCTCAAAAAAAAAATAATAATTAAATAAATAAATATCATTTTATCAAGCCCCTTTACCCCATTTTCTTGACATTTTAATTGGAAATGCACTGAGCTATAGATTAAATTAGGGAGAATTAATAAAAAGAAGGGCATGTTTTCACATTTAGTTCTGTTTTCTTTTATGAACCCCATTAGAACCTGAGAGTTTTTGGTTAAGCATGGTGGCTTATGCCTGTAATCCCAGCATTTTGCAATCCTTTTGGGGCCAAGGTGGGGGGATGGCCTAGGAGTTCTAGACCAACTTTGGCAACATGGCAAACCCTGTCTCTACAAAAAAATACAAAAATAGCTGAGTGTGGTGGCTTGTGCTTATAGTTCCAGCTACTCTGGAAACTGAGGTGGGAGGATCACCCGAGCCCAGGGAGGTGGAGGCTGCAGTGAGCTGTGATCGTGCCACTGCACTCCAGCTTGGGCAACAGAGTAAGCTCTTGTCTCCAAAAAAAAAAAAAAAAAGAGTTTTCTTCTTGTTAAATTTTTCCCTAGAAATTTTACCTTTTTAGCCTCTACAGCAAATAGGTGCTTCTCATATTTTCCAACTGGCTGTGTGACTTTAGACAAATCATTCACCTTCTTCAGACCTCAATTTTCTTGTAGGTAAAGAAAAGCATGTATCTCTAAGATCCCTTCTTCTAGAGCTAGTTGAGGCGTTTATGATGTGGTTCTTAACAATGCAAAATGTTGGTATTTTCAGGGGCAGCTTTGCCCTCATTGAATTTTCATGAGAAAGACCTGGGTCAGCTCAGTTTCTCTGGTCCCAGCTGTGCAAACAAATACCTGGGTCAACCCTAATTGGAGCCCTCTGTGAGCCCCCAACCCCCTCCACTGATTCACCAAGACTCCACTGTGCCCTGAGATTCCTCCTGCAGGCTGGATACCTCAGCAGGATGGGCATACCCCAGCTTTATTCCACACCCAGTTATGAGGCATCTATCTACCATGTGCCAGGCGCCATGCTAGCCTCTGGCTGTGGCCATTGGCTGTTTATCTGATCGTGGTGGACAACCACTTTGGATGATTCAGGCCTCCAAGTGCAATGCATTTCAGGGCTGATTCTGAGATTGTTTTGGCCTCCGTGTATTCTGAGTCAATTAACTAGTCAACAGCCTTTTCTCCAGTGCGCAATGAAGACACAACCCGGCACACGACCAGGTGCTAAGTGTTGCTTCGTAGCGCTTTGGGGAGAGGATGCGCAGAGAGAGTATTTCTTAGTGAGACTAAGACTGTCAGGGCAGGCCGGGCCCAGCAGGGCCGGTTCAACCCCCTTCCAGGGCGGAATCTGCAGGACTTTCCGGCTGCCCGAGCACCCCACTGTGTTGATGACTGGGTGGCAGACTCACACTCCTGGCTAATTCCAGGAGAGACTCATTTAAGCATTTACCGTTTAGCCTAATTGTTTCTTTAATTGAAAGTCTGCAGATAAGCACAGGTTTCTTTCCTATGCAAAAGAGGCTTGAGCTAGAAGAAACAAGCCAGTGGTGTAAGAAAACAAGTGCTAATTTTAGCCTGGCTTTGGGGAAGAGGGGCTTTGTGCCTCTGGGTTCTTGCATCATAATGTGTTCGAGTTAATTTGACGGGTGGGGGTTCTTAGTTACCCAAACACTTTAATAGGATTGAAATGGGCTACTTTCAGGCCTTGCATGGATAAGAATGGACTGGCTAAGCCCTCTTTTCTTTAAGAAAACAGCTCCCACACTTGCGCAGACCAAAATAATTAAGTAATTAGCAAAGGCATTTGTCAAAATGCCCAGTGGGGCTGACGAAAATGACAGCTTTGAGAAGGATGAAGAGTTCGCAAACAGCATTTTCTCCCGGCTCCAGGTTGGGGTCAGGCCTGGGGCCTGTGAGGAACACGCCTGCCTGGGACTCCGGGGTCCCAGCTCAACCTTTGGGGTTCAAGTTCACTTCCCTGTGGCAAAAGCCAAGCTCCTATTTCTAAGGAGGCAGTCTTGAAAGGCCTTTGGAACATCAAAGGACTCTACAAACGCAGTAAGTAAAAAATAAAGGAGTCATTTTCCTTTTCAAAGGATTGAAACCGTTAAGCAGCCAAGTCCATGGCAGAAAAAGCATTTGTGGTTTGTGGAAATTAAAAAGACTGAGGAAATAGCTAGAGGTTACAAGGCAGTCATTACCCTCAACAGTGAGCTTACTCTGTACCTACTGTGTGCAAGGCAAATAACCTGGATTTTCTTAGAGCCATAAGAGTCTGCCCTTACGAGGCCCACAGTGATTGCTGTTGTTGGTTACAGGTTAACTGAGTGTTTTTTTTTTTTTTTTTTTTGGAGACAGAGTCTCGTCTCGCTCTGTTACCCAGGCTGGAGTGCAACGGCACCATCTCGGCTCACTGCAACCTCCGCCTCCAGGGTTCAAGCAATTCTCCTGCTTCAGCCTCCTGACTAGCTTGGACTACAGGCACCCACCACCACACCCGGCTAATTTTTGTATTTTTAGTAGAGACGGGGTTTCACTATGCTGGCCAGGCTGGTCTCGAATTCCTGACCTCGTAATCTGCCCGCCTCGGCCTCCCAAAGTCCTGGGATTACAGGCATGAGCCACCGCGTCTGGGAACAACTGAGATATTCTCTCAGCACAAGAGAGAAGGCGACATTAATAATAACAACCACTTAGGGGCTCCTTGAATATGCCAGGCATGTGGGATCTCATTCAGTGCCCACAACAACCCTATCATGTTGGCATTTGTTTTCTCCTTTAATGGATAGGGAAACAGGCCCAACAAAGTCGGGAAATTTAGAGCTGAGAGTCAATGTCAAGGAGACGTTAAGACCTCTGGAGTACAAAGGACCTGGGTTTGACAGCAGATTCTACTTGTGTCGGTCACAAGGAATAAGAACTAGGGAAAGATCATTAGATTTAGAAAGTAGGAGTTGTTGGTGGCTGAAGAGTGGTGTTTCAGAGGAATCACATTGTTACAGGAAAGGGGTCCCTATCCAGACCCCAAGAGAGGTGTCTTGGATCTCGTGCAAGAAAGAATTCAAGCGCCGGGCGTGATGGGTCACGCCTGTAATCCCAGCACTTTGGGAGGCCGAGGCAGATGCATCACTTGAGGTCAGGAGTTTGAGAACAGCCTGGACAACATGGTGAAACCCTGTATCTACTACAATTACAAAAATTAGCTGGGCCTGGTGGCAGGCGCCTGTGATCCCAGCTACTCAGGAGGCTGAGGCACAAGAATCACCGGAACCTGGGAGTGGGCGGTTGCAGTGAGCTGAGATTGTGCCACTGTACTCCAAGTTGGGTGATAGAGCAAGACTCTTTCTCAAAAAAAAAAAAAAGAAAGAATTCAAATTGAGTCCATAGAGTAAGTGAAAGCAAGTTTATCAGGAAAGCAAAGGAATAAAAGAATGGCTATTCATAGAGCAGCCCTGAGTGCTGCCGGTTGCCTATTTATTTATGAGATGGAGTCTTGCACTGCTGCCCAGGCTGGCGTGCAAATGGTGCAATCTCAGCTCACTGCAACTTCCGCCTTCCAGGTTCAAGCGATTCTCCTGCCTCAGCCTCCTAAGTAGCTGGGATCACAGGCACCTGCCACCATGGCCGGCTAATTTTTTGTATTTTTAGTAGAGACAGCATTTCACTATGTTTGACAGGCTGGTCTTGAACTCCTGACCTTGTGAACCGCCTGCCTCAGCCTCCCAAAGTGCTAGGATTACAGGTGTGAGTCACTGCGCCCAGCCCGGTTGTCTATTTTTATGGTTATTTCTTGATAACATACTAAACAAGAGGTGGATTATTCATGCCTCCCCCTTTTAGACCAGGGTAACTTCCTGACATTGCCCAGGCATTTGTAAACTGTCGTGGTGCTGGTGGGAGTGTAGCAGTGAGGACGACTACAGGTCACTCTCATTGCCGTCTTGGTTTTGGTGGGTTTTAGCCAGGTTTTTTACTGCAACGTGTTTTGTTTTGTTTTTGAGATGGAGTCTCGCTCTGTCACCCAGGCTGGAGTGCAGTGGCGTAATCTTGGCTCACTGCAACGTCTGCCTCCCGGGTTCAAGTGATTCTCCTGCCTTAGCTTCCTGAATAGCTGGGATTACAGGCTTGCGCCACCACGCTCGGCTAGTTTTTGTATTTTTAGTAGAGATGGGGTTTCACCACGTTAGTCAGGCTGGTCTCGAACTCCTGACCTCAGCCTGAGGTGATCTGCCTGCCTCAGCCTCCCAAAGTGCTGGGATTACAGGCGTGAGCCACCGCGCCCAGCCAACACTGCAACGTGTTTTATCAGCAAGGTCATCATGATCTGTATTTTGTGCCAACCTCTTAGCTCATCCTGGGACTTAGAATGCCTTAACCATCTGGAAATACAGCCCAGTAGTTCTCAGCTTCATTTTACCTGGCCCCTACTCAAGATGGAGTTGCTCTGGTTCACACGCCTCTGACAACATGGCAGGTGAGCCATGGTGAGAATCGGGCGTGAAGAGTGAGTCTTCAAAAGCAGCCATGGCGGGAGAAGGCAGGCAGGAAATACATTTTCCGTCCACCTGGGGACTCTTCCCAAGCTGGTGGGAAGACCTGAGCAGGTTTGTAGGTTGAGGGCAGTGGCCTGAAGAGAGAGCGAGTTTGAGGGTGCCAGAAACAGAGGGAATATTTGAGTAAGACAGGTCCTTCCTGGAGGAGGTGTCCCTAACTCGAAGCTTAGAGGGGAGTAGGTTTAGGGGGCAGGGAGCGGCAACTGTTTCTGAGAAAGAGGAAGGAAAAGAAGATGGAGAGGTTGTGTGAAGTTATTGTGGCATTTGAAGTTAAAAAACATAGGAGTCAATTCATAGGCACTTAGAGGGGCAGGGGAGGAGAGCTGAGAGAACTCAGGTGGAGGGGAAATGGCTGACTTAGCTCTGTCTATGGGGGAAGTTAACTGGGCTAAGAACCAGTGGGGTTGGGTAAGGGGGTGATGGAGTGGGGACTTAAGGTCTTGATGCTGCCTCTGTAGGGGCTGAAGGTTGTGGGGGAGTCAGGAGCTTGGAGCCCATACCTTGAAGGCACAGTATTTCCATAGGGTTAGCAGGGGAGGGAAAAATGGCTTCCCTCTACCCTTCTAGGTTCTTCGGCCAGGCTACAAATTAAATTGGCATAAAAGAGATGAACTGGAGAAGAAGCATTTTGATTACATGCATACACAGGGAGTCACACCAAATATGAAGGGCCAGAAGATGGAAGCTTATATACAGCATCCTGAGCTAAAGACAGGAATAGGGGCCTGGAGCTTCTGGGGGTGGTGGAGACCGGCAATGGGAGGGTGAGGGGAGGAGATGTGTGGTGAATGGAGGTTGTCTTGTTACACAGATGAAAGTTGGGCAATAAACGTTTTCCGGAGCAGCCCTCTTCCTGATACAGATATTTTTACTGATGTCCATTTTCTTTATGGATGTAAATTTCTTTTATAAAATAACAGCTTTTCAGAGCTGCTGCTGTGCCTGCAGTTTCTCAGAATAAGCAGCTCAAAATATGCCAAAGAAGTATATTTTGGGGTGGCATATTCTGGTCTCCTATAGTCATATTTTGGGGTGGTGTGTCCCAAGGCCCAACAGGTGCGAGTGGCATCTGGGTTGGAGGTGGTGGGGGAGCCTCCAGTGGAGGTAAGACTGAAATTTACAGCATCTTAGAAGGCCAAAGGTCAAAGCATTGGGGGCATTCCCGTGAGTGTTGACAGGCAAGAGTGTGTCAGGTACCAAAGTATTCCAGGAACAATGGCAAGGAGGGCAGAGGGGGGTAGTGATGAGGATGAGGGGAGAACTTCATAAGTGATTATGAAGACTTCCGATTTGAAGAGGTGGGACAGTGGTGATGGTTTAGTGACTTGGAGGAGAAAGAGGAAGCCTCAACCTTTTCTTTTTAGAAGAAGTAAGAAATACTGGGGCTTTGAGTATCAGTGTTACAGACTGAATGTTTGTTTTCCCCCAAATTATTATTATTTTTATTTCGAGATGGAGTTTCACTCTTGTTGCCCAGGTTGGAGTGCAATGGCATGATCTCAGCTCATTGCAACCTCCGCCTCCTAGGTTCAAGCAATTGTCCTACCTCAGCCTCCCCAGTATCTGGGATTATAGGCGCCTGCCACCATGCCTGGCTAATTTTTTGTGTTCTTATTAGAGATGGGGTTTCACCATGTTGGCCAGGCTGGTCTCGAACTCCTGTCCTCAGGTGATCCGCCTGCCTTGGCCTCCTGAAGTGCTGGAATTACAGGCATAAGCCACTGTGCCTGCCCTGTCCCTCCACTCCCCATTCATAAGTTGAAATCCTAACCCCCCAGTGTGACAGTATTGGGAAGTGGAACCTTTGGGAGGTGATTAGGCATGAGGGTACAGCCCTCATGGATGAGAGGAGTGCCCTTATACAAGGGACCACAGAGAGCCCACAGCAGCTTTAAGAAGTGTCCGAGCTAGAAGAGCTCTCAGGTCATCCAGTCTAACAGAGGGGAAAAAAAGGAGGCTCCAAAAGGCCACAGATGAGGGAAGATGATGGAGTTTCAGAGGGTCATGCTGTTTAGGGCTCTGCTGGAAGCCACATGAGAGAGGGAGTGCAGTGGGGAAATGGTCAAGTTTGTCCAGAGTGGACAGGCTGGAGTCAAATCCTGGTTCTCTTATTAGCACAGGGCCTAAAACTCAATAGATGGGAGTTATTGTTATTATTATTACTTCAACAGAGGACTAGAAATAGGTTAAGGATGGCTCTGGAAATGACTGGGAGAGATCCCAGAATCTACAAGTTGCACAGCCAGGCCTGACATTGAGTAGATGAGGCTGTGTGTGTGTGTGTGTGTGTGTTCATTCGTGTGTGTTTGTTCGTGTGTGCACATGTGTTGGGGGGGGCCTTGTCTCTTTCCAGGTGCACACAGGGGCGTAAAGCTTGCCTTCTAAGTGTGGGTGACATTCTAATCCATCAAAAGAGCATGCTGTCGGCAAATGAGTGTTCCTTGTTCATTTGCTCTTGATCTGAGTCCCAGGCACTGGCCTCCCTCTGGTGAAAGGGATACACAAATTCTGTTTAATCTCCAGTTTCCAAGCTTGGCAGAAGCCCTCTGCCTGGAAATCACCTTACTCTGCAGTTGATGGTGCTTAGGGTGTGATAGAGAGTGGGTGCTCTCAGGCTGGGTGCAGTGGCTCATGCCTGTAATCCCAGCACTTTGGGAGGCTGAGGTGGGTGGATCTCTTGAGGTCAGGTGTTTGAGACCAGCCTGGCCAACATGGTAAAACACCGTCTGTACTAAAAATATGAAAATTAGCCAAGCATGGTGGCAGGCACCTGTAATCCCAGCTACTCGGGAGGCTGAGGCAGGAGAATTGCTTGAACCCAGGAGTTGGAGGTTACAGTGAGCCGAGATGGTGCCTGGTACTCCAGCCAGGATGACAGAACAAGACTCTGTCTCAAAAAAAAAAAAAAAAAAAAAAAAAAAAA
>NW_016806471.1:2756048-2758779 GCF_001698545.2 Rhinopithecus bieti
TTTTTTTTGACAGTCTTGATCTGTCGCCCAGACTGGAGTGCAGTGGCGCAATCTCAGCTCACTGCAACCTCCACCTCCTGGGTGCAAACGATTCTCCTGCCTCAGCCTCCTGAGTAGCTAGGATTACAAGCGTGCACCACCATGCCCGGCTAATTTTTGTATTTTTAGTAGAGATGGGGTTTCACCATGTTGGTCAGGCTGGTCACAGACTCCTGACCTCGTGATCTGCCTGCCTCAGCCTCCCAAAGTGCTGGGATTACAGGCATGAGCCACCGCGCCTGGCCAATTCTGTCAATTTCTATCCCTTCAAGTTCCCTGCCACTCCTGTCCCTGTATACAGCAGAGCCAATGTGGACATCCCGTCAAACGGTCTGTTTTCCTTTTTAACCTTCAATCCTGTATTATGACAGTCTGCAGGCTTGTAATTTTTCGTTGCATGAGAGACTCCTTCCCGTGATCTACCACTGTTTGATTTGCCACTGGCTATGGGTCATGAGAGCAGGCCCCTCTGTTTTATTCCTTTGCAGGATAACTGGGATGCGGTAGGCTTTTAGTACATGTTGAAGGAATGAAGGGGCGAATGAATGAATGCGTGGGTTCCAGTGTTTCCCAAGGCCAGAGCGTTTTTGTCTGTCTAGTCATAGATTTCCATAGCATTCCAGAAGGAAGGGCATCGTTTAGATGCGGTGCTGGTCACCTTCCACTCAAAATATGTCCCAGAGATGCCTGTCTGGGGTGGGGTTCCGTGGAATGCAGACTGAATGGAATGCCTTTTAGGGCCAGTGAGAACCTGAGGCCACTGCTGCCATCTTGTGGACAGTATTTGAAACATAGGAGAAGTGATTGCCGTTTCTCCCAAAGAAACCTTGGCAGATTCTATTATATGATGGGATATTCTCCTTAGCAGTGTATTAGGCCATGTTACCAGACCCATCCTTAACCTATTTCTATTCCTCTGTTGAAATAATAGTAATAATAATAATCAACAACAACAATAACTCCCATTTACTGAGTTTTAGGCACTGTGCTAGTAAGAGAACCAGGATTTGACCTCATCCCATCTACTTGGGACCCAACTTTTGGTCATTTCCCCACACTCTCTCATTTTCTGAGTTCTTTCTCTTCTTTCCCTTCCAACTCTCTACCGTGATTGTATATCAGTCCCTGTACTCACATCTTGTCTCAATGATTTGCTTATGTGTTTGCCTTTCCAACAAGACAGTGACCACCTTGAGGACTGGTCAGAGCTGTTGAGTACAGGGATTTTATTGACCTCTGTGCACCAATTATGTACCAGGCCCTGTGCTAGATTAGGAGTGTGTGAACACACATCAAACTGGACTGTAGGTCTTTCCAGTATATATGTGCAGGGTGGGTGTGTGTAAATCCATGGGAGAGACGTGGAGTGTGTTTCTGGAATATATTGTAATTGAAGATGGACAAAGGCAGTGGTGGAGGGATTGGTAATTTAATTAGTTATTTACAACCTCATTTTTATATAAACTGGCCTCCCCAGCACTGCTCAGGAGAACCTTAACCATTATTATTATTATTTTTGAGACAGAGTTTTGCTCTTGTTACCCAAGCTGGACTGCAATGGTGTGATTTCAGCTCACTACAGTCTCCACATCCTGGGTTCAAGCGATTCTTCTACCTCAGCCTCCTGAGTAGCTAGGATCACAGGCGTGTGCCACCACGCCCAGCTAAATTTTGTATTTTTAGTAGGAATGGGGTTTCACCATGTTAACCAGGCTGGTCTGGAACTCCTGACCTCAGGTGATCCACCCGCCTTGGCCTCCCAAAGTGCTGGGATTACAGGCATGAGCCACCACGCCCAGCCAACCATTATTGAATTTATATGTACAAACGTTTCTTTGCTACTTACCCTGGAACACTTGACATAGAGTCGTTTGTATGCGAAGCAATTTACTTGCAGCTGGGGATGTAGAGGAGAAGAAATAGCCTCTCTCTTTGAGACTCTCCGGAATGGAAGGGGACACAAAGTGAATATCACATATACCATATAGCCTCTATTTTAAGTTGGACTGCCCGCAACATGTCCTCTGTGTTGGATGAGGAAAACACAGGCAGTTTTCATTTAAGGCAGTACTAGACAGAGTCAAAGCTGATTAAAAGATTGTGAAATGGAATGCAATAATTAGAATAAATGTATAAATTAAAGCAAGACTTTCAGAAAGCTTTAAACCTACAGGCAAAACCTAAAGATTTTTAGTCAATTTCCCTTTGTATTGGGCTTTTTGGGTAAAAGTTCACCAAGGGTTCATATGTCACGCCAGTATATAAAGCAATGTCACACAGCGTGACTGGACTCAGGGCAGCCATCTTTTCTCCTTTATTCAAGACCTGAGTATGGCACACTCATCATTGGTCAGGCACAAGGCCAGATGCTTCAGGGACAGGGAAAGAAGAGGACAGAGTCTCTACTCCTGTTGGGGACTGGCAGGTTTCCCGGCTTTAAGTACCAGCATCACCAGTACCACCTGTACTATACCAGTAACAACATCTATAGGGGCTAAAGACAAAATGGAGAGACCGGAGACACAGAGAGGAAAGCAGTGAGTGAGAAAGCAGCAGAGGGAGGAGAGGGCGGGAGAAGAAGAGCAGAGTGAGGAGATGGATTCTAGAGGAGGTGGCAGAGATGACTAGGAGGTCTTGGACTCAGCTCAAACAAGAATTGTCCTCTTTGGGCCCTTCTTTTTTTTTTTTTTTT
>NW_016806471.1:2759178-2779883 GCF_001698545.2 Rhinopithecus bieti
GGAGTCTGGCTCTGTGGCCCAGGCTGGAGTGCAGTGGCCGGATCTCAGCTCACTGCAAGCTCCGCCTCCCGGGTTTACACCATTCTCCTGCCTCAGCCTCCCGAGTAGCTGGGACTACAGGCACCTGCCACCTCGCCTGGCTAGTTTTTTGTATTTTTTAGTAGAGACAGGGTTTCACCGTGTTAGCCAGGATGGTCTCAATCTCCTGACCTCGTGATCCGCCCGTCTCGGCCTCCCAAAGTGCTGGGATTACAGGCTTGAGCCACCGCGCCCGGCCTCTCTTTGGGCCCTTCTAAAATGCCTGGCAGCAACCAGTGTCCCACGACTGTCCCCAGCAGGCTGCAAAGTTACTGTCCTTTGTGACTGCAAGGAGGTCTGATTGCTGGACCTGCATGGTGTGTGTCCCCAGCACTGGCATGTTTGTTCTGATGTCAGGAGTGTTGCAGAGAAAGCAGTGTCACTAGTATTCACATTTTTCCATCATCATGCTGTCTGAATGTACCAGCCTTCCGGACAGAGGAGTTTGGCTTGTGACTCGGTTGGGAGTGAGAAAAGGCCATGAATGATGGCCCCCTCAAGTGAGGGAAAGCTTCTGAAACAGGCATGCCTGCAGGAACCTGAGTGAGTATGTGCATGTGGCACTGGCATGGACCCACTTCTGCGCAGAGGTGGCGTGGCTTCCAGGTGTGACCTCTGGATGCCATCCCCACCTGCATGCTGGGCTCACAGAGATGTCCCCCGACAGCAGTAAAGGGCCTGGAGGCCCGTCCTCCCTGAGAGCAGAGCTTTGATCTTTTCACCATCAGGCTCATTATCAAATGTCTCAGGGAAAGGAAAAATATTTGGGAAAGAATTTAAAAGCTGTACTCTTTGAAATAGGTATGAATGCCAGCCATCTCAGCATAGTTCTTCAAAGGATTGTGCTTTTGTAGTATGCTGTGACTTTTATTAAAAGCTGTTATGGAAAACATTTGTGCCCTCTACAAATATACAAAGAAGAGCAGGGCCGGGCACAGTGGCTCACGCCTGTAATCCCAGCACTTTGGGAGGCCAAGGCAGCAGATCATCTGAGGTCAGGAGTTCAAGATCAGCCTGGTCAATGTGGGGAAACCCCATCTCTACTTAGAATACAAAAATTAGCTGGGCAGGGTGATGGGTGCCTGTAATTCCAGCTACTTGGGAGGCTGAGGTGGGAGAATTGCTTGAACCTGGGAGGGGGAGGTTGCAGTGAGCCAAGATCATGATCATGTCACTGCACTCCAGCCTGAGTGACAGAGTAAGACTCTGTCTCAAAAAATAAAAAATAAAAATAAAAATAAGAACAACAGTTAATATTACTGGGGACTTCACAAATGTAGGAACTGCACTAAGATCCTGATGAGCCATTTCTGTCACCTTTTGGTATAATAACTGTTTTTTTCTGAAGGCCTGTATGTTTTCACTATGAACCCTAAAATCTGAGACAGGTCTCAGTCAATTTAGGAAGTTGATTTTGCCAAAGTTAAGGATGCCTGCCCATAACACAGCCTCAGGAGCTCCTGACGACATGTGCCCAAGGTGGTCGGGGCATAGCTTGGTTTTATCCATTTTAGGGAGACATGAGACATCAATCAATAATATATGTAAGATGAGCACTGTTTCCATTCAGAAAGGCAGGACAACTCAAAGTGGGAAGGGCCAGATCATAGGTAGGTAAGAGATTGGCAAAATAAACTTTCTAAACAGACTGAGACCTGTCTCAGATATTTGGGGCTCGCAAGACAAAGGTTGCATTCTTTTGAGTTTCTAATGAGACTTTTCAAAGGAGGCAGCCAGATATGCATTTATCTCAGTGAGCAGGATGACTTTGAGTTCTTTTTTTTTTTTTTTTTTTTTCTGAGACGGAGTCTCCCTCTGTCACCCAGGCTGCAGTGCTATGGCCGGATCTCAGCTCACTGCAAGCTCCGCCTCCCGGGTTCACGCCATTCTCCTGCCTCAGCCTCCCAGGTAGCTGGGACTACAGGCGCCGCCACCTCACCCGGCTAGTTTTTTGTAGGTTTTAGTAGAGACGGGGTTTCACCGTGTTAGCCAGGATGGTCTCGATCTCCTGACCTCGTGATCCGCCAGTCTCGGCCTCCCAAAGTGCTGGGAGCCACCGCGCCCGGCCATCTTTGAGTTCTGTCTGTCCTTTGTCCACAACAAATTTCCTTGTGACGGAGGTATGTAGCTTTTCTTATCTTAGCAGGTATCTTTTTTTTTTTTTTTCTTGATGGAGTCTAACTCTCTTGCCCAGGCTGGAGTGCAGTGGTGTGATCTTGGCTCACTGCAAACTTCACCTCCCAGGTTCAAGTGATTCTCCAGCCTCAGCCCCCCGAGTAGCAGGTGCCCGCCACCATGTTCAGCTAATTTTTTGTATTTTTAGTAGAGACGGGGTTTCATCATGTTGGCCAGGCTGGTCTCAAACTCCTGGCCTTAAGTGATCCACCCGCTTGGGCCTCCCAAAGTGCTGGGATTATAGGCGTGAGCCCACTGCTTCCGGCCTTTAGTAAGTATCTTTTTTAGGAATAGAACGGGTGGCAAGTTTGCCTCAAGCAGTTCTCAGCTTGACTTTTCCCTTTGGCTTAGTGATTTTGGGGTCCCAAGATTTATCTTTTTTTTTTTTTTTTTTTTTGAGACGGAGTCTCGCTCTGTCGCCCAAGCTGGAGTGCAGTGGCGGGATCTCAGCTCACTGCAAGCTCCGCCTCCCGGGTTCACGCCATTCTCCTGCCTCAGCCTCCTGAGTAGCTGGGACTACAGGCGCCCACCACCTCGCCCGGCTAGTTTTTTGTACTTTTAGTAGAGACAGGGTTTCACCGTGTTAGCCAGGATGGTCTCGATCTCCTGACCTTGTGATCCGCCCGCCTCAGCCTCCCAAAGTGCTGGGATTACAGGCTTGAGCCACCGCGCCCAGCCGATTTATCTTCCTTTCATATTACCAACCAGTTAAGAACAGCCAGAGGATAAATATTCCCCTCATGGACGTTCCAAGTCACGTTTTGTTTTTTATTTATTTTTATTTATTTATTTTGAGACGGAGTCTGGCTCTGTCGCCCAGGCTGGAGTACAGTGGTGTGATCTCAGCTTATTGCAAGCTCCGCCTCCTGGGTTCACACCATTCTCCTGCCTCAGCCTCCCGAGTAGCTGGGACTACAGGCGCCTGCCACCACGTCTGGCTAATTTTTTGTGTTTTTAGTAGAAACAGAGTTTCACCGTGTTAGCCGGGATGGTCTCAATCTCCCGACCTCATGATCCGCCCGCCTCTGCCTCCCAAAGTGCTGAGATTACAGGTGTGAGCCACTGTGCCCAGCCACTTTTTAAACCCATATCAGAGCAGTACATTGCCTCTCAGAACATTTGCTTTTCTTCTTATACCTTTATTTTAATCTTGTGGAAATTCTGTTTTACTGCTTGATTCTACTTTTTGTCATTTTTTGTGAGTTAACTCAAAGTGCCCACTCCTCTTTTTAAAAGAAATATGAAGAAGTTTAATTTGAAAATTGATGAGGCTTCAAGACAGACTTGTAGATCTTAGCGTACTGGATGGGGACTTGCTCAGCGTACTTGAAGCATATTGAGGATTCTTTAGTAGAATTCACATTTTTCAAGAGCAAAGAGTCCAAGTACATGCTCTTTCTAAAGGGCACTGGAGGACTTCTCCACCTCTCCAGACCCAGAGGGGAGACTACTGTCCCCACAGGAGGTCTTCAAAGCATACTTAAGGCAGGCCCCTTTTTCCCCATTGCTCTTGGGGACCAGCAATCAAGGTGGAGAAAGGCACCCCATGGAGATGGAGAGTGGCTAAGGAATGGCCGTTAATTTCAGCTGGAACCTTCTCAAGACTCTACTTGGGGCAGGGTATAAATTGGTACTCAATTTCAGGAAGCAATTGGCAATGCATCTCAAGGGCATTAAATATGCTCGTGCCCTTTGACTCAGGAATTCCCCTTTGACTCAGGAATGAATAAGAAATTCACTCGCCCATTCAATGATGCTGCTCTGTCTCATGCACAAGGTTGGGTGAACAAGACAAACATTGTCCCTGCCCTTATACTGTTAGCAATTTAATAGATCTAGAGACCCCAAAATACAGCCAAAGATCTTTGTCCATGGATGTTTAAAGCAGCATTGTAAATAGCAAAGAATTGGAAATAATATATATTGTTATATATATCCTCAGTGATAGGGGATTAAATTATAGTAGATCCATGTGAGGAATTTTAAATGACCATTATAAATTAGGTTTTAAAATTCATAATGTGTGGAGAATGTTTATGAAATATATATGTATGTATATTTTTTTGAGACAGAGTCTCGCTCTGTTGCCCAGGCAGAAGTGCAGTGGCGTAATCTCAGCTCACCACAA
Source organism: Rhinopithecus bieti (assembly GCF_001698545.2). Classification (NCBI taxonomy): domain Eukaryota; kingdom Metazoa; phylum Chordata; class Mammalia; order Primates; family Cercopithecidae; genus Rhinopithecus; species Rhinopithecus bieti. Next base: position 2,763,560 of record NW_016806471.1, read on the forward strand.
CCTCTGCCTCCCAGGTTCAAGTGATTCTGCTGCCTCATCCTCCCTAATAGCTGGGACTACAGGCATGTGCCACCATGCCTGGCTAATTTTTGTATTTTTAGTAGAGACAGGTTTCACTGTGTTGGCCAGGCTGGCCTCAAACTCCTGACCTCGTGATCCATCCACCTCGGCCTCCCAGAGTGCTGGGATTACAGGCGTGAGCCACTGTGCCTGACCTGTGAAATATAATTTTAACAGAGGGAAGAAAAGCAAGATATAAAACTGGAGAGTTGGCTAGGCATGGTGGCTCATGCTGGTAATCCCAGCACTTTGGGAGACTGAGGTGGTTGGATCACTTGAGTCCAGGAGTTCGAGACCAGTCTGGGCAACAGGACAAAACTCCTTTTCTACAAAACAAAAACAAAAATTAGCCAGACAAGGTGGTGCATGCTCATAGTCCCAGCTACTTGGGGAGCTGAGGTGGGAGCATCATCTGAACCTGGGGAGGTCAAGGCTGCAGTGAGCCATGATTGTGTCACTACACTCCAGCCTGGGCAACAGAGCAAGCTCCTGTCACAAAAACAAGCAAACAAAGGCCTTGGAGAATCATGAAGGCAAGGCCAGGGAAGTTCTGGAGGTGGGATCCCAATTGTATGCCTTTAAAAAGGGCAAGAGTAGAAGGAAACACCACAAAATAATGTTAACAGTAGTTATCTCATGATAGTGAGATTACGGATTTTTAAAGTTCTTTTTTATGCTTTTCCCAATAAAGTGTCTGCAGTGAATATAAATGAATTTTAAAATTTTAAAGAAAAACTATTTCTTTTTTTTTTGAAATGGAGTCTCGCTCTGTCACCCAGGCTGGAGTGCAGTGGCTCAATCTGGGCTCACTGTAAGCTCTACCTCCCAGGTTCACACCATTCTCCTGCCTCAGCCTCCTGAGCAGCTGGGACTACAGGCACCCGCCACCAGGCCTGGTTAATTTTTTGTGTTTTTTTTAGTAGAGATGGGGTTTCACCGTGTTAGCCAGGATGGTCTCGATCTCCTGACCTCGTGATCCACCTGCCTCAGTCTCCCAAAGTGCTGGGATTACAGGTGTGAGCCACCGCGCCCGGCCAGAAAAAATATTTCTAGGTGTTATGTTTGGGGCTTCTATGCGGTGGATGTCAAGAAAGAATTATCCCTTAGATTCCCCCAGCTGCAACATTCCTTCTAGGCCAAGCTTGTGTAACTTGCGGCCCGGAGGCCACATGCAGCCCAGGACGGCTTTGAACAGGGCCCAACACAAATTCGTAAACTTTCTTAAAATGTTATGAGAGGTTTTTTGGTTTGTTTGTTTGTTTTTTAATCTCATCAGCTATTGTTAGTGTTAATGTATTTTATGTGTGGCCCAAGACAATTCTTCTTCTAGTGTGGACCAGGGAAGCCAAAAGATTAGATACCTCTGGTTTAGGGTTTATTCATTTGTAATGTGTAGCTACAGTGCACTCACATTCACCACTTTATGGTATTTTATTAAATGACTGTACCTCAATTTATTATCCAATCTTCAGTTACTGGAAAACATGAGAGTTTCTCCAGTGTTCTGCAATTTCAAACATTTAAAAATTTTTCTTCAGGTGCACTGTGTTAATGTCTCTTTAGGGTACAGATCTAAGAGTAGCATTGCTGGGTCACAGAGCAGGGACTGTTACCTTTAGTAGATAATGACAAATTGGTTTTCACTGTGGTTTTACCTGTTTAAACACCTACCAGCTATGTATAAAAATACATGTTGTTGCACAGCCCTCTTGAGTCCTTGATGTCAGACTTTTAAATTTTTTGCCAATTTGGAGGATGTGAAATGATAGTTCACTGTGGTTTTAATTTGCATTTTCCTCCTTTTTAATCAAATTGAGCATTGCCATATTGGCCATGTGAGTTTTCATTGCTGAGAGGAGCCTGTTTAGGAGATGCTGTTGGTATGTCCCTGGAATCTTGGGGTTGTGGCTGACTTGGAGCAGCTGGGGAGGGTGAGGAGGGCCCAGGAAGGAGGGAGGTGCTGCCCTGAAGTCCAGTGTGGAGCCATGAGGAGCAGTGGCCTGGCCACAGTGGCAGAGACAGGTAGAGAGTGCTGCCCAGCTGGGGGCTTCTGGTTGATTCTCTTTCTTGGTTAGAGGAGAGCCTACTCTGGTTACTTTGGTAACAAAATTCACCCACATCCCACCCTCCGCATCCTGACAAGCTGGGCAGCAAATGTGCATGGAGCAAGGCAGGGGACTTGGGGTGACTGGCAGGCACATGACTCCAGCCAATTTCTGCATGGTGAAATGCTGGCAGACTTTTCAATGTGTCGGGAAAAGCTCAAAATATAATCTTTAATGTGAATTTTTCCAATGGTTAAACATTGTCAGCTAGTTAAATAAAGGTGGTTTGGGCCAAATCAACTGTCTGTGGTGCTGGATGTCGCTGTCAAAAGGCTGAAAGTGACCCGAGCTTTGGTTGTGAGACAAGATTCACTCCTCAGACGATCAGCAAGTATTACCTGTCTCCTGAGGCCTGGGGACCTACTTTTGTGCAGGGAATAGGAGAAAAAATAGGCCCCTGACTTCATGGAGGCATCAGTCTGAGAGGATACTTCATTCTTTTAGCACTTTTGTGTGTGTTGTGGTAAAACAGGCATGACTTAAAATTTACCACTTGTAGCTGTTCAGTTCACTGGCATTAAGTGCATTCACACTGTTGCGCGCCACAGAACTCTTTTCATCTTACAAAATGTAAATTCTGTACTCATTAAACAATGACTCTTCATTCCTCCCCTTCACCCAGCCTCCTCTGGCAGCTACCATTCTACTTTTTGACTCTATAGATTATTTATTTATTTATTTATTTATTTATTTATTTATTTTGAGACGGACTCTCTGTTGCTCAGACTGGAGCACAGTGGTATGATCTTGGCTTACTGCAACCTCCATTTCCTGGGTTCAAGCGATTCTCCTGCCTCAGCCTTCCGTGTAGCTGGGATTGCAGGCATGTACCACCATGCCCTGTTAATTTTTGTATTTTTAGTAGAGACGGGAGTTTCACCATGTTGGCCAGGGTAGTCTCGAACTCCTCACCGCAAGTGATCTGCCCGCCTGGGCCTCCCAAAGTGCTGGGATTACAGGTGTGAGCCACTGCGCCTGGCCATCTCTACAAATTTGACTACTCTAGGAATCTCATATAAATGGAATCATACAACATTTGTCCTTTTGCATCTGGCTTATTTCACCTAACATAATGCCTTCAAGATTTACCCATGTTGTAGCATGGGACAGAATTTCCTTTATTTTTAAACCGGAATAATATTCCATTGTGTGTAGATACCACATTTGGTTTATCCATTCATCCATCAGTGAACATCTTAGTCCGTTTAGGCTGCTCTTAGAGAATACCATAGACTAGGGGCTTATAAACAACAGACGTTTATTTCTAACAGTTCTGGAGGTTGGGAAGTCTAAGCTCAAGGCTCTAGCAGATTCAGTGTCTGGTAAGAACTTGCTCCCTGGTTCACAGATGACCATCTTCTTGCTGTGTCTTTACATGGTGGAAGGGACAAGGGACCTTCTGTGAGTCTCTTTGATAAGGACACTAATCCCAGCCATGGGGCCCCTACCCTCGTGACCTAATCACCTCTCAAAGGTCTCACCTTGTAATGGTTCCATTACGAACCTTTGCCTTGGGGGTTCAGATTTCAACACAGGAATTTGGGTTGGGGCCACAAATATTCAGTCTATAGCAGATTGCTTCTACCTTTTGGCTATTGTGAGTAATGCTGCTATGAACATGGGTGTATAAAATTCTCTTCGAAGTCCCTGCTTTCAATTTCTCTTTTGGACATATACCTAGAAGTAGAATTGCTGGATCGTATGGTAATTCTATATTTAATTTTTTGAGGAATTGCCCTACTCTCCTAGCATTTTTTGTTTTAGAAACAAAGTCTCACTCTGTCACCCAGGCTGGAGCGCAGTGGTGGGATCACAGCTCACTGCAGCCTCTGCCTCTCAGGCTCAAGCCATCCTCCCACCTCAGCCTTCCGAGTAGATGGGACTACAGGCACACACCACCATCCCTGGCAATTTATTTTTATTTTTTTGTAGTGACAGAGTCTCCCTATGTTGCCTAGGCTGGTCTTGAACTCCTGAGTTCAAGCGATCTTCCCTACACAGCCTCCCAAAGTGCTGGGATTACAGCCGTGGGATTACACCATGCCTGGCCTTTCTTAATATTTTTTACCTAATTTCTTTAATTCAGATTGTGCAGTTAGAACTTGAGGGAAAATCAGCCTCATTTTGGACAGTGTTGATTTATTTCTTTTCTAAGGCCACATTGCAAGAGCAGAATGACTGTTCCCTTCCAGCCTCTATCTGTTTGGCTATTCTCATCCTGTAATGATGATGGCAATTAGAAAGATGATTGGGATGATAAAATATATTGAGGTTTTACTTTGTCTCAAGCATGATTTGAAACACTTTAACATATTGTAAATCATTTTATCTTCACAATCATTCTATGGAGATTGTTGCCCTAATTTTACAGATGAAGAAACTGAGTCACAGAGAAGCAGACCCATAAAACAATGCTGGAGTGGACAAGATCATTTCATTCAATGCTTACTTTCACCAGTGAGGGAAAGGAGCCCCTGAGGGGAGATGCCTCACATCGTAAACAAAGCTGGGGTGAACTTGTAGGCTTCCAGACGTCTGGAATCCCCTGGCCCCATGCTCTTGCTGCCTCTAAGACAGGATTCTATTCATTTATTTTGTTTATCCCAGTGACCCAGGCAAAACCTCATCTGAGAGGCTTCCGTGCTGTGTCTGAATCCAGCTGGATCTTCCTGGTCGTCGTCCTGATCATTACTGGGGCAGGACTGAGCTGAAATATGATGGGGGAGGATTACATGGTTGGCTCTAGGATTTTGTGAAAACACATGGAAGTAGCATATTAATATTAGTCAAGGACTGAAAGAGCCTTTTTAAGAACTTGAGATAAATTTTAGCAAAATCAGGTTGCCCCGAGAAGCATTCAATGTACTGTGAGAGAGTTGCTAAAAAAAATTACGTTTTTTCCCCCCTTGTTCGGTTTATTTAAATAGTAAAAACCTGAAGTCTGGATTTCTTGTAAACTTGCACCCCTGAAATTATGAGTCAGACCCTACATATGGTGGGCCTGTGTTTTTCATTATGTTCCCTTACTCGTTAGGGTTTGTAGTTAGTCCATGTTACACGTTTCCCTCGTGTTTTTCTTGAACTTCATGAACTCTGGCATTTCATTTCATGGATGTATATCCAAGGGAAAAGTAGCCTTCCTTTGATCTTCCTCAGGACCCCATTATGTTTAACCTAAGAAAGATTAGGGAGTTTTCATTCAACGCTGAACAAACACAAAATTCAGCTGCAAAAATGGCGGGTGCTTAATCTATTTACAACATCAACTCCATTATGAACTAATTCCACAGCAAGCCGACTTTGAAAAGAATTCTTCTGAATGAATTCCCATCTGCCTTTGGAGCCTGTATACATATGGTCCCGAGTACTAAATGTATTAGCCTCACAAAAGAATCTATTTAGCACAAAATATGTACGCCGTACAGGGTGTTCAAACTTTGAGATCACCGTGGCTGTTGGTTCCCTAGATGGGAGTCGAGTTGCTCTTTGTGTCCTCTCTGTCTCCCCACACAGAATGGGCAATTTCTGGAAAGTTCCCTCACCTTCTAGTTGCGTTTGTCACAACGTCTGCTTCACGGTGGTGAAACAAGTCAGCTCTGGTCCTTGGACAAACAATCCTGCGAGCTGGGGTGAGCTTGGAGGGGCAGAGAGCTGCCACTTGGCCAGCACTTGGACGCCAGACAGCTCAGCTTCCCTCTGCCCGTTTGGGGTTTCCCAAATGGGTTTTCGAATCTGTCCATCTTTTAAATAGCCCTTTAATGCAACATGCAGGTCTAATTGTGACACATATATTTTTTTTCTAGCCTTAAAATGAGAAAGGAAGAACAAAACAAAATCAAGTGTTAGCCTGTCAGGATTTTCAGTTCCCTGTCATCTCATGGCATTGATGGAGATTTATTTTCCTAATGAAGGCTCCAGCATTAATGGTGGTACTTGCTAGAATCAGTTAGGACTAAGTGTTATTTAATTCACAGTGAAGTGACAATCTGACTGGACTGTGATTAGTTCCAGCTTTTAGCTATCATTTATAGGTCACCAGGCGGCTAACAACCTCAATTGAGAGACCATTATCTTTTGACAAGATGAAGCTTTTTTTCTGGGGGATAGGAGGGGAGAGAAAGGAGTTCTACCGAGAAAGCCCAGCTCATTGCTCTCCATGGCAATAACTTCATTCCTACTAGAGCTTTGCTGCTACTTACTCAAAGGTTCCACGCTACAGTCACACACTGTTTAAGACCAGGATATGTTATGAGAAATGTGTTATTAGGTGATTTTGTTATTGTGTGAACATCATAGAAGGTATTTACACAAACCTGGATGATACAGCCTGCACACACCTAGGCTCTATGGTACAGCCTATTGCTCATAGACTACAAACCTGTCCAGCATGTTACTCTACTAAATGCTGCCGGTAATGTAAAATAATGGTAGGTATTTGTGTATCTAAACATCGTAATATAGAAAAGGTACTCTAAAAACATGGTATTATACACCTACAGTTCAGGCATCAGGGTGAGACCTTCTCTCCAAAAAAACATGATATTATAATCTTATGGGATCACTATTATATCATCCAGTCTGCCATTGACCAAAATGGCACAAGACTACCATAGATTCCGATTAGGTATCGTGAAGTCAAAGAAGGAAAAGACTTTCCTCATAGCCACTCATTTATCCACTCTGCAACTGTTCCTTGAGGGAGTCATTGCAGGAGAGTGTATTGGTAGGGTTCCCTGGTATGAAGGCTATTATTCAGCCTGCACATACTGGTATGGTTGTTGTGTTTTTAAGTTTGTTTGTTTTTGTTTTTAAATAGCATGTATCCACCATGATGGGTTGGTGCATCTCTTCTGATTGGTTGGTGCCAGTGCCATACTGATTGTTAAAAATTCCAAATAGCACCCTTGCCCGGAGCATTCTTTTGTGAAGCCTACTTTTTCTGCAAGAAAATGCCGTTTTCAGTTAAACTCCCTTTCATCATTAGAGTGTCTCGTTTATTAGATAAAAGCTGTAGACTCTTAGTTAAGGTCGAAGCAAGATGACATGACGTTGTTAGAAAGTAGTAGTTTGGATGTAGGTATAATATGATTTGAAAAAATTGGGAGGTTATATGTGCTTTGGGGCCTGGACCCAGAAAAGCTGGCTGCTCTTGAGGGCCATGGCAATACTCAGTCGGCCTCCTAAGACAGAGGTCTACAGGGGGAGCCTGAATCGCAAGTAGGAATTATATCCTCTGTTCCACTGGAACAATGCAATCATTCCCGCTACCACCCCACACATGGCAACCTGCACTATGCTGCTTAGAGTGGCAAGAGCTGACTTCTTCCGACCCCCTGAAACTGGGATCTTCCTCCTTTCCTTCTGGGTCTTGGGAAAGTACTTACATCTTATCTTGCTTTTGCTCCCCTTCTATATGTAAGTCTGTGTTTTCTGTATAAAAGTCCCAGGGTTAAAACGAAAAGAACCTTTTTTTAGTTCTACTTTTGGAACCAGAACATCTGACTTTAACCAGTCGAATGCAACGCCTAAAGCTACCTGCTGGGCATTGGGAGTTGTGAAGGCACTTTACACACTTGCTGCCATTCAACCCTCACCTCAATCCAGTGAGACAGGATTATTTCTCCCAAGTCCTGGATGAGGCTGAGGCAAGACCCGGGATGCAAACCCAGGCCTGCTGCTTCATGGGACAGCTCTTACAGGTGCTACCTCTGCTCTAAAGGGGCTTACAGTCGGTTAGGAAGATGAACCATGCCCCTATAACTGCAAGGTGAAACTAAATATCACAAAGTTTGTCAAACTTGAGGTCCTGGTTTTACCGAAAAATAATTGTAATGAACCTCCAGTGTTGATTTACATTCATAAATTATTTAAATATGCACAAATACAAACTTTGCATACATTTCTTATACTAGTAATAATTTGGTGCATTTTCTTATATATGTACCCAAGTGTTTGGGTCTTTACTTTAAATCGATTTGTAATTATGCTCTTCAAAAATTTCCCATACGCTAACATTTCCCTATGCCAGTCACAAAATGTAGAAAATTGTTGTTCTGGGCCGGGCGCAGTGGCTCACATCTGTAATCCCAGCATTTGGGAGGCCAAAGTGGGCGGATCACCTGAGGTCAGGAGTTTGAGACCAGCCTGGCCAACATGGTGAAACCCCGTTTCTACTAAAAATACAAAAAATTAGCCAGGCGTGGTGGTGCGTGCCTGTAATCCCAGCTACTTGGGAGGCTGAGACAGGAGAATCGCTTGAACCCGGGAGGCGGACATTGCAGTGAGCCAAGGTTATGCCATTGTACTACAGCTCGGGCAACAAGAGCAAAACTCCGTCTCAAAAAAAAAATTGTTGTTCGTGTCTACGGCCATACCATCCTGAACATGCCCGCTCTTGTCTGAACTCAGAAGCTAAGCAGGGTCAGGTTAGTACTTGGATGGGAGAAAATTGTTGTTTTCATTCTTGCATCAATATATGGGATTTCATTATGTATTAAATGATTCCCCTATAAGTGGGCTTTTAGGTTGTTTCTGATTTGTGCCATGATAAAGCACACTGTAACATACGTTTTTGCACATGAACCTTTGGCTGCCTTTCTGATTATTTCCTTGGAGTTAATAGGAGTGAAATTACCGGTTCCACAGGCATAAACAGTTTTAAAGCTTTTAACATACGTATTTCTCCAGAAAGGTTGTACTAATTTTTCTGCTTCTAAGATTGAATAATCACTTTGGGGTGCAAGAGGTGTCAAAGAGAATGTGGCATTGGATGGCGGGTGTGGTGGCTCACGCCTGTAATCCCAGCACTTCTGGGACGCCGAGGCAGGCACATCACCTGAGGTAAGGAGTTCGAGATCAGCCTGGCCAACATGGTGAAACCCCGACTCTACTAAAAATACAAAAATTAGCCAGGTGTGGTGTCAGGCTCCTGTAATCTCAGCTACTCAGGAGGCTGAAGCAGGAGAATCGTTTGAAACTGGGAGGCAGAGGTTGCAGTGAGCCGGGGTTATGCTGCTGCACTCCAGCCTGGGTGACAGAGTGAGACTCTGTCTCAAAAAAAAAGAAAAAAGAAAGTGGCATTTGAACCAGAACATTGAGGGCTGGCAGGAGTTCCACCAATGAAGGGCAGGGGTGCCATTGAGAAAGAAGGGGACAAGGTATGTGGGAGATGATGAGCATTTAAATTCAGCAGCATTGGAGAATATCCTGTGTATTGACTCTTAGTGATTTTGTGTATTGAATGCTAGGATTTGGGGCAGGCCATAAAGGGAATTAAAATATTCAAAACGTGAAACAACTTAGCAAAAACACTGACACAATCACCATTGCTGTTTAACTTTGTCTAAGCGTCTAAAGGCATTGTCATTATTGTACCATTTCTTACTCCCCTCAGCTCTGTGTTGCTGTTTGAATAGAGCTGTTTACTGATCTTACCATGCTCTCATATAACAGGACGGTTTTCTCACATGTTCTAGAACACGCTGCCTTTCACATTGACATGGAGTCACACTGTGTTGCTGTCACTCATTACTTGACAATCTCAGCCCTATGTTCCTCTTGACAGACCTCCCACTGGTAGTATATAGATTTATGGTTAAGAGAAGCTGGCAAGGCACAGTGGCTCACACCTGTAATCCCAGCACTTTGGGAGGCCGAGGTGGGTGGATCACCTGAGGTCAGGAGTTTGAGACCAGCCTTGCCAATATGCTGAAACCCCGTCTTTACTAAAAATAGAAAAAATTAGCTGGGCGTCATAGGTGGTGCCTGTAATTCCAGCTACTCGGGGGACTGAGACAGGAGAATCGCTTGAATCTGGGAGGTGGAGGCTGCAGTGAGCCCAGATCGCGCCATTGTACTCCAGCCTGGGCAACAAGAGCAAAACTCCATTATATGAAAAAGAAGTTAAGACTGCCTTGGTTCAAGTTCCAGCTCTACCACTTATTGGTTGTGTGGCTTTGGGCAAGTTCCTAAACCTCTTTGTGACTTACTTTCTTCAACTGTAAGTGGGGTGATATGGTTTGGCTGTGTCCCCACCCAAATCTCATCTTGAATTGTGATCTGAATTGTAATCCCCACGTGTTGAGGGAGGGACCTGGTGGGAGGTAACTGGATCATGGGGATGGTTTCTCCTGTGCTGTTCTCATGATAGTGAGAGAGTTCTCACAAGATCTGGTTGTTTGCTAAGTGTCTGGCATCTGCCCTGTTTGCTCGCTCTCTCCTGCCACCTTGTGAAGAAGGTGCTTGCTTCTACTTTGCCTTCCACCAGGATGGTAAGTTTCCTGAGGCCTCCCCAGCCATGCAGACCTGTGAGTCAATTAAACATCCTTTCTTTATAAAGTGCCTTGTCTCCAGTAATACCTTTATAGCAGTGTGAAAATGGACTTACACATGGGGTTAAGAATGTTACCTACGTTTATAGGGCTTCCTTGTCCTTAAGTGAGTTAATACACATAAACCACTTAAAACAGTGCTGTGCACAAAGTAAGTCTCTTTAGTGTCAGCTTTTTTTCTTCGCTTCTTGCCTTTTTTTTTTTTTTTTTTTTGAGACAGAATTTGCTCCTTGTTGGCCCACAGGCTGGAGTGCAATGACACAATCTCCAGGGGGGCTCACCACCAACCTCCGGCCTCGCCGGGTTCAAAGCCGATTCTCCCTGCCTCAGCCTCCGCGACGCAGCATGAGCCTGGAATTACGGCATGCAGCCAAACCATGCCCCGGCTAACTTTTGTATTTTTAGTAATCGACAGGGTTTCTCCCATGTTGGTCAGCGCTGGATCTCTTCTGAACGTCCCGCCAACCTTAGGTGATCTGCCGGCCTCGGCCTTTCCCAAAGTGCTGGGATTACAGGCCGTGAACCACGTGCCAGGCCAAGTGTTAGTTTTTATTATTTATAATGTTATATTCAGCTTGACCAATTGACTAAAATTGCGCAGGATATTTATAAAGGGTATATGGCCCAGAGGTATGCCATGGCATTCTCTTCACTGAGACAAGGCCAGAAAAATGCCTCCTTCCCAACTTGACCCACAGCTACAATGAACAGCCAGGTGTAAAGGTGAAACATTTTTATTCAGTTTCATGACAGAGGTTAAATAGACTTTTATGACATCCATACAAAATATAACAATGGTTGTGGGCATAAATAAGAATTGTTCTAACTATTCTGATTTTATAATGCACAGCTCTTTTAGTTGATTACAAATATGAAGTATATCACCTCAAGATGCAGAGATTTTTGAATTCTATTTAGCAGTTTCAAAAATCTGAATTCTAGAACCGAAGACACATAAAAGATCATTTTAAATGGAACCAGCCACCTGGAAAATATTTTGAAAAACATGATTTAAACTTTAGAAAATAAAACTTTTAATACTTCTTAAGAGATAACATGATGCAAATGTTGCTTGTTGACCTGACTTTCCAGGACTAAGACCCTCTGGGAATCAATGGGGCTCGGTGACGTAGCGAAATCTGCTACTGGGGTGTGGTCTCAGACACAAAATCACACTGGATGTTGGTCCACAGAGGCAGGATTCTCTCATTGCTGGATGACTCTTGAAATGAAGACTTTGCTTTTGTTACGCATTTGGCTTTACAATCTTCATTGACAAATAGTTCTGGCAAGGAAACAAAAACAGTGGTAAAAAAAATATGTATGTATATATGGTTTTCAGTTAGGGTTTCTCAATCTTGGCACTACTGACATTTCGAACCAGATGATTCTTGTTGGGGAGTGTCCTGTGCCTTGTAGGATGTTCAGCAGCTGTCACTGGCCTCTACCCACCGAGTGCCAGTAGCACCCCGCAAGTTGTTGCAACCAAAATGTCTCCAGACATTGCCAAATGTCCTCTTGTCATTTGGTGGGGAGCAAAATCTCCCCTAATTGGGAACTACTGGTTTAAACCAATAGAATTTTTTTTTCGAGACGGAGTTTCTCTCTTGTCACCCAGGCTGGAGTGCAGTGGCACGATCTCTGGTCACTGCAACCTCTGCCTCACAGGTTACAGCAATTCTCCAGCCTCAGCCTCCCAAGTAGCTGGGATTACAGGTACCCACCACCATGCCCAGCTAATTTTTTAATTTTTAGTAGAGATGGGGTTTCACCATGTTGGTCAGGCTGGTCTCGAACTCCTGATCTCAGGTGATCCACTTGCCTCAGCCTCCCAAATTGCTGGAATTATAAGTGTGAGCCACTGTACCCAGCTGCCAGTAAAATCTAAATCAGGAAAAATAAATAACTAGGCCAGCGCAGTAGCTCACGCCTGTAATCCCAGCACTTTGGGAAGCTAAGGTGGGTGGATCACATGAGGTCAGGAGTTGGAGACCAGCCTGGCCAACATGGTGAAACCCCATCTCTACTAAAAATAAAAAAATTAGCTGGACGTGGTGGTAGGCGCCTGTAATCCTAGCTACTTGGGAGGCTGAGGCTGGAGAATCGCTTGAATCTGCGAGGCAGATTTTGCAGTGAGCCAAGATTGTGCCACTGTACTCCAGCCTAGGTAACAGAGCAAGACTCCATCTCAAAAAAATAAAATAACTAGGAGCAGCTTTTTAAATGGTCAAGACAGTGGGACTGGGACCGAGTGTGGTGGCTCACACTTGTAATCCTAGCACTTTGGGAGGCCGAGGTGGGTGGATCACTTGAGATCAGGAGTTCGAGACCAGCCTGGCCAACATGGTGAAACCCTGTCTCTACTAAAAATACAAAAATTGACTGGATGTGGTGGCGGGCGCCTGTAATCCCAGCTACTTGGGAGGCTGAGGCATGAGCAATGCTTGAACCTGGGAGGTGGAGGTTGCAGTGACCCGAGATCCGGCCACTGTACTCCAGCCTGGGTGATAGAGTGAGACTCTGTCTCCAAAAAAAAAAAAACAAAAAAGCAGTTTGACCATCTACGACTATAAAATAGTGTACATATACTCATAGATGACAAACTGGAAGTGCTACACTGGGGAAAAATGAAGACACAAAAATGAAGACACAAAACCCAAAACCCCTGCTACTTGTGTGGCTACAATACTATTTTTTTGAGACAGAGTCTTGCTTCTTTATCCAGGCTGGAGTGCAATGGCGCGATCTCAGCTCACTGCAACCTCTGCCTCCCCAGTAGCTGGGATTACAGGCATGTGCCACCACACCCAACTAATTTTTGTATTTTTAGTAGAGACGGGGTTTCACTATGTTGGTTTCACTATGTTGGAGTTCACTGGTCTTGAACTCCTGACCTCAAATGATCCACCCGCTTCGGTCTCCCAAAGTGCCAGGATTACAGGCATGAGCCACCTCTGGCTGATATTATTAATGTGAATTTTGTAGTAAGAGCTTTTGAATGCCTCCTGTGACATTCAGTGTCACTCGTCCAACTTCTGAGCATGGCTTCCTCTGCCTGGACTATCCCTTCTCCACTTGGCAAACTTGAATGTCCCCTCCTTGGAGGAACTGTCTTAGCAGGGGGTGCCCACGGTTGTTTCTGTCGCGATAACAGCCCACCTCCCTTAGTAACGTGTCCTTGTTCCTATGGTTGCTAGTTCCCAGAATATGAACTGCTCCTGGGCACTCATCATGCCAATAATTCAATCATCTCTATAACTTAATTCCTAGCCTATCGTGGATGCGCAATACATCATCTGGATGGAGGAAGGGAGGTACTGCTTCTAGGCACACTGCCAAATCTCCCACTTGATTCCCATTTATGACTGGGGTGATTAGAGGAAAATTTAAGGGGGAGGGTATATGTGACACAAACCTTAAAGAATGAGTGAGGTTTTGTTTTCTTTTTTTTTTTTTGAGACGGAGTCTCGCTCTGTCGCTCAGGCTGGAGTGCAGTGGCCGGATCTCAGCTCACTGCAAGCTCCGCCTCTCGGGTTTACACCATTCTCCTGCCTCAGCCTCCCGAGTAGCTGGGACTATAGGTGCCCGCCACCTTGCCTGGCTAGTTTTTTGTATTTTTTAGTAGAGACGGGGTTTCACTGTGTTAGCCAGGATGGTCTCGATCTCCTGACCTCGTGATCCGCCCGTCTCGGCCTCCCAAAGTGCTGGGATTACAGGCTTGAGCCACCGCGCCCGGCCAGAATGAGTGAGGTTTTGATAGATAAATATGGACAGAGAAACAAAATTGGCAAAGGCATCCAGATAGGTAAGGGCAATATATTCGGGGAGGCTGGGATCAACGATCTAGTTTGGATGGAACACAGGGTATATGCAGACCCACAATGAACTCAGATTTGGGCATTCTTGAAGCTAGGACAAGGAATTGGGATGCAGGATGGTTTGGAACAAGAAAGTCTGAAGTCAGGAAAATCAGTGGGAAATGCTGGCTTTGGTCCAGACACACACTGATTGAGACCTGAGTGATTTCTCCTAGAGTTGCTGAAACCAAAGTTATTTGCAGACCATAAAGCAAAGTTCTGCCCGTAATTTGTGAAACCCTGAGAATGTGATTCTAATTACAAGACACATTACTTTAAATTTCCCCAAAGCAGAAGGGTTGCAAAACACGCTGCTGAGCGGGTCATTCTTCTGCACAGTGGTCAGGGCAGATGCCAAGGGAGAGGGCCAACCGCAACTCACAAGAAAGCCAAGACAAGGGACCAAGGAAGGGCTCCTACCGGCAACGAGTAGAGGAGCACGGCCACGAAGAGCAGCAGGATGAGCAGGAACAGCAAGCCGATGATGACCCACTTAAAGCGGCGCCACACGATGAACTTCATGGTCTTGCATGGGTTGGTGAACCAGAGGAAGGAGGTTTCTGGTCGACTGCATTGCAAAGAAACGGTATCACCTACCCAACTCAGGAGGGATGCATATTTTATCCCAGAGCATAACACAGTTTCAGGAATAAAGAATCATATTAATAAGGTCAAGAAAAGATATTCCCCTTCGTTGACTGAGAAAGGCTCTTTAACCTATGACAGCTTCCTAAGATGCTGAACTTTGGTTTCCTGGAGAGAATTCTTTAAATGAAGCCAGATCACCAACCTCTCCACCCCTGCCCACCACTATTAAATACCAGATTAGGAGGACCACAAAAGCTAATCCATCTCATTAAGCCAATGGGAAGGGGGGCTCTCAGACTGCAGGTGTTTGGGGAGTGGGAGAACAAAGAAGGCCTCTCACTTTGGTAAGTCCAGCTTGGGGTTCATGTTGGGTTCATCCCGCCCCTTCCCGGCTGGCCTCTCGTCGGCCTCCTTCTCGTTGAGGATTTCCAATGTCATCTCCACTTTCCCCTTCAGTAAAGCAGAGCAGGTTAAACACATGACATCACGTTTCACAAATATTTTTACTTCAACCCAAGAAGTATTCCCCCAGCAATGATTTTATACTTGTAAAACAATCCTTAGATTGCCTTCAGTTTTTCTCAAGAGATTTCATCCCATTTCCTCTTCCATGTGTTTCTGAACTGATGCTGTGTGGGAAACTTTGAGGACAAATTGCTTCCCCCACTCCCTACTTTTCATTTTCTGTATCCCCCTCACTCTAACGTTCTCACATTGGTCTCCTTGTCTTCCCACACACCTTCCTATGTAACTTCACTTGGACCCAGACTAACCTGAATACCGCTAATAACAATATCTAATATTTATTGAGCATTATTGTAGGCTCCCATTAAGAGAACAGAGCCATGTCTCTTCATGCCTATCATTGTCACCTATTGTGCACAGTTGCTGGCATTCAGTAGGTACTCCATGTACACTAGCTCAATGAATGAGTGAGTGAATGAATGTTGTCTCCCTGCTCAGGGGTTCCTGAGTGATGTTCCCAGCACCGTTTAAATGTTCTACATGGGTTATCTCGTGTAATGCTCATGGCAACCCTACAACTACTATTGTGTTCATGTGCAAATGAGAACAGTGAGGCCAAAGTGAAAGTGGTCTAGAAACTTGCCCACTTTTGGCCCGGTGCAGTGGCTCATGCCTGTAATCCTAGCACTTTGGGAGGCCAAGGTGGGAGGATCACCCGAGGTCAGGAGTTCAAGACCAGCCTGGCCAACATGGTGAAACCCATCTCTACTAAAAATACAAAAAAAGGCCGGGCGCGGTGGCTCAAGCCTGTAATCCCAGCACTTTGGGAGGCCGAGACGGGCGGATCACGAGGTCAGGAGATCGAGACCATCCTGGCTAACACTGTGAAACCCCGTCTCTACTAAAAAATACAAAAAAC
>NW_016806471.1:2780274-2790727 GCF_001698545.2 Rhinopithecus bieti
AAAAAAAAAAAAAAAAAAAAAAAAAAAATACAAAAAAATTAGCCAGCATGTTGGCGCGTGCCTGTGGTCCCAGCTACTCGAGAGGAAGAGGTTGCAGTGAGCAGAGATTGTACCACTGCACTCCAGCCTGGGCGACAGAGTGAGACTTCATCTCAAAAAAAAAAAAAAAAACTTGCCCACTTTTATAGTGAGCCATACCTAAAATTGTAACTGACTTTCTAAGAGCCAGGAAGGCCTGCAAGGTCCCCAACAATTTGGGAAGCACTGGCCCTGAGTAGAGCTCTGAGGACTCCTACCCTTACAAGTCAGACAAAGCTGGGTTTCTGACTTCGGCAAGTTGCTCGATCTCTCCAAGCCTGTTTGTGGAATCGCTAAAATGGGGACAATGTCTACTTCATGGCGTTGTCAGCAGAACTAAGTGAATTTATGTGCAAACTGCTGTATTGTAATGGAAAGCAGGTCAGTGGTTTCCTGGGACCAGGGAGGTAGGGAGGGAGCAATGGACTCCAGAGAGAGAACACAAGGACATTTTGGAGGTGATGGGAAGGTTCCGGATCTTGATTATGGTTCGATGAGTGTATACATCTGTCAAAACTCATCAAATTGTGTACTTTAAATGAATACAGTTTATGTAAATTATACACCAAGGTTGTTTTTAAAAAGATTATGAATGTAAGGCACTTGGCATACTGCCTGGTTCAAAATTAATGATCAAAAATATTAGCTATTTTTAATAATGCATAATGAACTCGGTAGTCTTTCGTGATATGGCATGGTAACCCACACTATTGCTTCTAGATCAAAATACATCTTGAGTTCCTGAACTTGCTTGTAATTTATGGCCTTTTTATCCAACTAATGCCAGCACAGCTTGCTGCTTCCACCTTTTTTTTTTTTTTTTTTTGAGACAGAATTTCACTCTGTCACCTAGGCTGGAGTGCAGTGGCACGATCTTGGCTCACTGCAACCTACACCTCCTGGGTCCAAGTGATTCTCCTGCCTCAGCCTCCTGAGCAGCTGGGACTACAGGTGTGCACCACCCCTCCTGGCTACTTTTTTTTTTTTTAGTAGAGATGGGGTTTTGCCATGTTGGCCAGGTTGGTCTTGAACTCCTGACCTCAGGTGATCCACCTGCTTTGGATTACAGGTGTGAGCCACCACACTCAGCCCCACTTTTTTTTTTTTTTAATGAGAAAAGTTCAAATTTGAAGTTCCCTTTTCCATACTAAATTGTACTAGAAGCCCAGCATTAATTAACTTTCCTGATGAAGAAGAGTCCCAAGGAAAATACAGTGAAACTACCTGAGCTTGTAGTTTTTGGCCATTCCAACTACTTCACCCTCCTCCAACTCCAAGCACATGCTCACAGCATCTCCCACCTTATACTGTAACACAAAGGCAAACATATCCCAAAGACAAACTGTTCCTATAACTTAAACTCCCACCAATTTAAAACTTCATTTTATCTGGAGTAAGTCTATGGATAAAGGGCAAAACCTAAATGACAAAAGGCACAAACGATCTTCAACCAGAACCAGGAAATGTTCATACAGCCATCACGCGGGCGCCATCTTTCTCTGCATAGCACGGCCACCATCCTTTCATGGACTTCTGCTCAAAGAGGGAGGCTATCTTGGCTTTAAGGGGGTCCATGGCTTTGAGGTCCGGAATCATGTCCAAACTGCATTTCTCTGGTGATTTTGCAGGAATGATAGTGTGATGCAAATCAAGTTCTAGGAAACCTAGCCAAGGAAACAACAGTAAGTCCAAATGAGCTTCAAGTGGATCAGCTGTTGTTCACAAGTGAACAGAACGTTCTTGTCAGGAAAGAGGCATGCAGTGATTTTGAACATGTAAAAGGTGAGTTAGAGAAAGGGGGCCTGGCAGACATTTAAAGTATTTCCAGTTAGGATGGAAAATGGCCAAAGAAATAGCCATCCACTGTACAGCATCTCCTGTTTTCTTTCTCAAAGACATGAGCATAAACAGAGTTCTTTAAAAGTAATGAAATATCTACAGACACAATTTTCACTCAACTCAAGGCCCTTGGATCTGAAATGTTTTCCTTTTAGTTCTGAGCTGCCCTGAGCAGAGAGGTCATTTGGCTTTGGGTAAAGACAATAGGTGCTTAGAACCCAGGATGCTGGCTGGGTGCACAGCTATAATCCTAGCACTTTGGGAGGCCAAAGTGGGCAGATCACTTTGAGGCCAGGAGTTCGAGACCAGCCTGGCCAACATGGTGAAACCCCATCTCTACTAAAAATTAGCTGGGCACGATGGCACACATCTGTAATCCCAGTTACTCAAGAGGCTGAGGCACAAGAATCACGTGAGCCTGGGAGGCAGAGGTTGCAGTGAGCAGAGATTGCACCACTGTTCTCCAGCCTGGGCAGCAGAGCAAGACTCTGTCTCAAAAAAAAAAAAAAACCAAAAACCAAAACAAACCAACACAGGATGCTGCATGAAATGTGTACATCTAAGACTCTCCTAGTAAAACCTCAGAAACAGAATCTTGAGAAGGAACACAACTCAAAAGAAAATCGTCACCAGGAACTGAGACTCCTAGCCTCAATCAGAGTGTCTGGAGAAGCACATCGCCCCTTCTATAATGTGAGGTATTAACTCTTGCTTGTTTGTTTTGAGACTGAGTCTCTCTCTCACCCAGGCTGGAATACAGTGATGTGATCTCGGCTCACTTCAACCTCCGCCTCCTGGGTTCAAGTGATTCTCATGCCTCAGCCTCCCTAGTAGCTGGGACTATAGGTGTGCACCACCATGCCCAGCTAATTTTTGATTTTTAGTGGAGATGCAGTTTTGCCATGGAGACGAGGTTTTGCCATGTTGGCCAGGCTAGTCTTGAACTCCTGACCTCAGGTGATCCACCCACCTTGGCCTCCCAAAGTTCTGGAATTACAGGCGTGAGCAACCGCGCCCGGCCGCATTAACTCTTTAGTACCACTTCCACAGTCAGGGAAAAGTGTGTTTTGGGCTTGGGAACTCCTGTGAGCCCTTTCCTCCAGAAAATGGTATGCGTGATGTGGGGTCAAGTCTATGGATGACGGGGGCAAGAGTCTGACCTTCAGTAGTGGCAGCAAAGAGCAACAGGGAGGTTGTGGCATTTTCTTTTTTCTTTTTTTTTTTTTTGAGACGGAGTCTTGCTCTGTCGCCCGGGCTGGAGTGCAGTGGCCGGATCTCAGCTCGCTGCAAGCTCCGCCTCCCAGGTTCACACCATTCTCCTGCCTCAGCCTCCGGAGTAGCTGGGACTACAGGTGCCCGCCACCTCGCCCGGCTAGTTTTTTGTATTTTAGTAGAGACGGGGTTTCACCGGGTTAGCCAGGATGGTCTTGATCTCCTGACCTCGTGATCCGCCCGTCTCGGCCTCCCAAAGTGCTGGGATTACAGGCTTGAGCCACCGCGCCCGGCTGTGGCATTTTCTCTTTAAACTGTCAGACTTAGGGACGGCCCTGCAGCATATAGTGGACCCATAAGACACGTGACCTTAGCCTTTCTTGACCTGTGACTGCTTTTGTCTCCCCTCTCCTTTTGGTTATGTTCTCAGTCGGCAGTTTGAGAAACAGTCATTCTCTTTATTTGTTGTCTGACAGTTTTGTTTAAATTCCAAGGCAAGGCCAGGCATGGTGGCTCATGCCTGTAATCCCAGCAATATTGGGAGGCCGAGGTGGGCAGATTACTTGAGCTCAGGAATTTGAGACCAGCTTGGGCAACATGGCAAAACTCCATCTCTACAAAACATACACAAAATTAGCCAGGCTTGGTGGCACGTGTCTGTGGTCCCAACTACTTGGGAGGCTGAGGTTGGGAGGATCTCCTGAGCCCAGGAGGTGGAGGTGGCAGTGATCCTAGATTGTGCCACTGCACTCCAGCCTGGGCGAGAGAGAGTGAGACTGTCTCAACAAACAAAGCCAAGGGCAAACCCTTTATTAGCCTAGAATTTACTATCCATATGCTTTATGTAAGCCTACTTGCATACTCATTTGTTTACTGACCTCTTACTAAGCACTAAGTCAAAATCATTGCATTAAGTGCTGTGCAGGGAAAAGGGATAAATAAGATACAACTTTTGGTGGGTGTTTCCTCTGCCAGGAGGGACCCCTGGAAGCAGCGTGGAAACAGGGAGACCAGTCAAGGGCTACTGTAACATGTGGCTAACAGAAAGTGAGGTTCAACTGGCAAGTGGCAGAGATCACAGGACTAAGAAAATAAGTGTGCGTGATAAAACAGATGACATTGCTAGGATGGAGTGGCTGGCGGGGCGTGGGGGAAAAGAGAGGATTAAAACTACAGAGTTCTCTGGGTGCTTTCGCCTGGGTGGCTGGGGAAATGGAGGGGTCGTGAGCTGCTAAATAAGTTCCTGAGGAGAGCAGGGGTGAGGTGAGGGAAGAAATGCTGAGTGAGATTTCAGTCACAGTACAGGCGAGCTGCCCACCAGGTATAAAGGTTGGGGGTTCTGGCCAGGAATCGGGAATGACCCTCAACAATTTCCTTTGACTGTACCACAGGCACTCTGAGAGCACAGGCTACACATCCTGGTTTAGGAGCCACACTTTGCGGAAAGGTGAGAGTTGAAGCATGACGTTCCACTGAGGTTAGAGTGGGTAAATCCCTGGAGGGGGTGGTTGGCAGGTTGGAGGAGAGCAGAGGAACCTCAGGGAAGGCCTGTATTTAAAGAGTGGGAGTCTGGGCACTGTGGCTTATGCTTGTAATCCTGGCACTTTGGGAGGCTGAGGTGCAAGGATTGCTTGAGCTCAGGGGTTCAAGACCAGCCTGGGCAACATAGTGAGACCTCATCTGTACTAAAAACTAAAGAAAAAAAAAATTAGCCAGGTGTGGTGGTACACGCCTGTAGTCCCAGCTACTCAGGAGGCTGAGGGGGAAGGATTTCTTGAGCCCAGGAGGTTGAGGTTACAGTAAGCTAGGATCGTGCCACTGCACTCCAGCCTGGGTAACAAAGAGAGACTTGTCTTCAAAAATAAAAAAAGTAAAAAATAGAGTGGGATGCAGAAACAAAGCTGGCTAATGTGACAAGGCCAGAGCCAGGAAGAGTGAAAATCTGGAGAGCACAGTGCCATGGGGGGCAAGGGAGGAGTGTGCCAGGAGAGGGAGGGGCCCGGGCTGGGGGTGCATTGAGCTAGTGCCCTTACCACAGAAGACAGGAGCAATGGCTGGGGGATTGGGGGATCTTGGTAACTTGGGAACAGGTTGAGGAGGGTGGGAGCTGATTCCCAGGTGCTGAGGGGAGAGTGGCTGGTTTGAAAGTGGATATAGGAGTGTGGCATCCCCCTGCAGAAACAGGATTTGAGTCTCCACAGACACTGGTGTAAGACCCTCACCAGAGCCCTTGAAAAGGGATGGTACTCACTGTCAGACTGCACTGCCAAGAGCTCATGCAAGCAGTGGGTGTGTCCCCTATCCCCCACTAGGCCCCCATTACCACAAGTATTGAAGATTTAAAGAATTGCTTCCAAGTTTTCATTGACCTAATTCCAAGTATAGTTTCTTAGAAGCAATGATCCAAATGGAAGCCCTACCCAAGTAGTCATCCAGAGAAAACTTGTCATTGTCCCATATCTGAATGATCAGCCTGGGTGGGATTCGAAATTCCGTTTGGTCAATACTCCAGAAATGCTCCTAAAACGAAAAGAAACATGGACATACCAGGTGATCATGATGACTCTGAAACACTCACCTTTGGCTCCTTAAGACAGCATCAAAGCCTGGGGCCTTTCTCTCCTTTGCACCCTCCACCCTGACACTTCTTTGGGCCTAAATCCTTCCACTTTATCTGTATGGAGAGCAGTCAGGCTCCCCAGGAAATCACAAGCTGGGCAACTGAAAGAATGTCCCAGGCATTTCCCAAAGAAGAAGATTCCTTGCCATGTCCCTATCAGTGTGACTTCCTGCTGCCACCTGGGGGTTGGAGAGTGACTCATCTCCCCACCAAAGACCCCTATGTCCTATTTAGATTATCCTCCTAAGGCCGGGCATTCTAGGCCAGCCCACAGTATCACCCACTGGGGTGTCACTTCTGCTTAGCAACTTTCCACCCGCCCCCCACCCACACAGATGTCTGAGTGTGGTCTCATTTTACATGGGGGTAAGGAGACGGCCCAGATTCTACTCTTTTATCAGTGCAGATTTAGAATGTCCTGGGATTTTGGCCTTTGAAAATACCACTGGGCTGGGTGCAGTGGCTTGTAATCCCAGCACTTTGGGAGGCTGAGGACACTTGAGGCCAGGAGTTTGAGACCAGCCTGGCCAACATAGTGAAACCCCATCTCTACTAAAACTACAAAACATAGCTAGGTATGATGGTGCATACCTGTAATACCAGCTACTTGGGAGGCTGAGGCATGACAATCACTTGAACCTGGGAAGTGGAGGTTGCAGTGAGCCGAGATCATACCACTGCACTCCAGCCTGGGTGACAGAGTGAGATTCTATTTCAGAAGGAAAAGAAAGAAAGAAAGAAAAATACCACTGGCTTTTGTTTGCTTGTGGTCACTTAAGACCCTCAGATCCTCATACTAGAGGTAGGTCGAAGGAGGACTAGGTAACTGTCCTGCAAGTTCTTGCCTCTCCTTGCCTCAATGTTAGCCAAGACTAAACATCTCTCCAGCTCAGGTATACCTAAGTTCCTCTGGTCCTAGTAGAAAGGGAATTTCCCAGTGCTTCATGAATTTGAAGGAAGATCACTGGGTTGTTTGTTTTTCATATTCCAGGAATGTTTTCCTTTGCAGGGCTCAGAGAGCCTGGCTCTGAGGGACTGGGCGGCCCACTCTGCTCTTGTCTGTTGCTGCCTGACCATCCTGGGTAGGATCATGCTCCAAGCACCACAGGGTATGGGGAGGTCCAGCCCTAGATGTGGGTAAACAGGAAAGGTAACCGTACCTAAAAGCCCTGATCCCCGCCATCAGCCCTGATGCTGCACCATCTGAAAGTGCATTTTTGATGTCACATTGAGCCTCTGTGCCTCTTGAAAGTCCCCTTTGGCACTTTGGGAGGCCAAGGTGGGAGAACGGCTTGATCCCAGGAGTTCGAGACCAGCCTGGGCAACAAAGTGAAACCCTGTCTCTACAAAAAATATAAAAATTAGCCAGGCTTGGTGATGCATGCCTGTAGTTCCAGCTACTAGGGAAGCTGAGGTGGGAGGATTGCTTCAGCCCAGGAGGTCAAGGCTGCAGTGAGCCATGAGTGCACCAGTACACTCCAGCCTGGGTGGCAGAGTGAGACCTTGTCTCAAAAAGAAAAAAAAAAAGGCCCCCTTTGAAGGCATTCATCCCACTGGTATGAAAACCCGCCCACTGGCTGGATGCGGTAGCTCATACCTGTAATCCCAGCACTTTGCGGGGGCCGAGGTGGGTGAATCACCTGAGGTCGGGAGTTCAAGATCAGCCTGACCAGCATGAAGAAACCCCATCTCTACTAAAAATACAAAATTAGCCAGGCGTGGCACATGCCTGTAATCCCATCTACTTGGGAGGCTGAGGCAGGAGAATCGCTTGAATCCAGGAGGTAGAGGTTGCAGGGAACCGAGATTGTGCCATTGCACTCCAGCCTGGGTGACAACAGTGAAACTGTCTCAAAAACACAAAAACCAAAAAACAAAAAACAGTGCTTACTACAGCATTAGCACTGAGTAGGGCCAGCAGAGGGTAGGCCTAATGCGACACAGGGCTGGTGGCTGGTACATTCTGATCAGGTGTGGGGAGAGGAGGTGACCAGGCAAAGCTAGGGGAAGCTGAGAGAATGTGGAGGCAGGAATGGAACAGGGCATCTACGGAAGACATCTGTTATCGACTATGCAGGTTCTAGACCCCCTTTTCTGGAATGAAAGCACCCAGCTTTTCCTTAGCGGACTCCCCTTTCCCCCAAATTTTAGAGAAGCTGCCTCTGCCTCTAACTCTGGAGCCTGGACAATCAGAGCATCCCTGGGCAACAATGGTTGGTTCAGGGATAGGCACATGATCCCCAAAGGCAGAGACACTGAGGCCCAATTCCAGAACTCTGGTTGGCCCCATGAGGGCTTCGCTCTTCTCTTTCTGCTGAGGTTAGAGGGGAGGACAGGATGTTACCTGGGGCTGCCACCATGAGTCCGTGGAGGAGGGTGGGGCGGAGGAGCGGGGAGGATGAGACCAATTTCTAAAGTCATCATCACTTCACCGCGGGATCCAGACAGGCCTAAAGCGAGCAGACCCCTGGACTTTTTGGTAATGTGAACCAATACATCCCTTTTCTGGTGTCAGCCAGTTTGAGCTGAGTTCTGTAACTGAAAGTCTAACTAGTTAAGACCAGGAGGGCCCTGAGCCCTCACGGTGGTGTCTCGGAAGGAGGTAAAGCAGATGTGGAGGTTTAATAAGGAAGGATACCCACTTTAATACCGGGCCTCTGCTTGACTCTGCCTAGCCTGGGAAGACGTCAGTCTCCCTGTCACATAAAGAACACACTTGGGTTGTTGTTTATACTAATACAAAACCATTACTTCTACCCTTTATCCTTCACCGCACCACCAGTATGTGAAGGGAAAGAAAGTTGTGCTCCTTATGCTTCCTAATTACACAAATACCTGTCCTAGCAGTGTGACCTTGGACCAGTCAAGGTGGCAGATTCCCCATCTCTACTGAAAAGGAGCCAGACTCAGTGACATCCGAGATCCTGAGCATTCTATGAGTTTCTGAGTTAAGGAAGATCCATGATACCCACTTCCCACTGGCGTATTTCAGAGCTCACTTTTTTCGCAACGATACAGAGTTGTTCGGCTGGAAGGTAGTCAAACGGGAAAACAAATCTCCAGTTAAAATTCCCTTCACCATCCAAAGACCTGTAATGGACATCTGTTTTCTGTTTGTTTTCTTCATTGCCAGGAATCCAGCTGAAAGGCAGAGGCAAATAGACTTAGCTTCACGTGATTGACAAGTCATGTAGCCGCAAAATTGTGCAGTAATTAGGGGAGCGAAGAGCAGGAGAATGAATGCACTTTTCTTGGGCAACTTCCAGTTATCTATGGAGCTGGGGGTGATTTATGGAGGGGAGGTGCTCTATTGCATCCAACACAGGTTGTGGCCAAATAAAATATCATCCCTCTAAAACCAAAGCAGGAAACCCTTTAGACTTCAGTTAACAGGGCTAAGGTGAAATTTTCTGGAAAACATCAACAATGTAGCTTCTATTTTGGGTACATTGAAGCCTGCTGGCTATGATTTGAGTCCTCACAACTATAACTCATCAGTGTCTGTCAGCACTGCTGATAGGTTAAATGAATATGAGTTAGCTCAAAATTTTAGCATTTCCTTTCCCATATTTTACTTAAGCAGACCAAAGAAGCACAAATCAAGTAATCTTACAGCTTCCTTTTTATAAATTATTCTTAAATTCACTATGATAATATTAATGATACTGGCAAGGAAGATGTCAGCTCTTATTTCCACATGCATATCTGTGAGCATTCATTTCACTAACATCTTAACTTTTAACGTTCGAGAAGTTTTCTTCTGCTTGTGCCTGGCACATAGTAGACACTAGATAAATACCTACTGAAGGAACGAATGAATGAGTGTGCCTGAAAAGAAGCTGTTGCTACTGGGAGGACTTCTAGTTTGAAATCAGGGGGTAACATTCGATTTTACACTGTCAAAGTAATAGAGAGTGCATGGTTCTCCAAACTGCACATTAGAATCACATTAGAATCGACTGGGGACATTTTAAAAATATTGATGCCTGGACCCCACCGATAGAGATTCTTGGTAGGAGGCAGGCCTGGCTGGAAAAACTCTCTGAGCCTCATCTCGCATCTGTAAAATAAGATTAATGATATGTGCTCCCTTCACATGGTCGACACGGAGAGAGAAAAGATTATGGTTTAGCAGGGGCAGAGTGCGAATGGGGACACCTTTAACATACAGGTTATCATCTTCTGTGAACGAGGTACGTAACATGCATTATTTTATTCTTCCCAACAACTGTGTGACTCTCTCCACTTTGTGGAAGAGGCAACTGAGGTTCAGAGAGAATATATTAACTTGCACAAGGACACATAGCCCAGAACTGACATGATTCCCAGGTCAGTCTGATTGCAAAGTCCATACCTGTTACTCTGCCTCAACCATAGAGACTGCAAAGTCACTCGAAAATACTAAGTCCTACTATTAGTAGTGGTATTAATATCAAACAACTACAGTACTTTTCTTTTTGCTAGTCAATTAACTGACTAGCTAAATGAGTTGAAAGATTCCTTTTGACTATTAACTATTTTTTTAATAACTTTTTTTTTTTTTCTTTTTAAAGAGCCAGGTTCTCACTATGCTGCCCAGGCTGGACTTCAAACTACGGGGCTCAAGTGATCCTCCTGCCTCAGACTCATGAGTAGCTGAGACTGCAGGCATAAGCCATCATGCCCAGTTTTGACGATTAATTTTTTTTTTTTTTTTTTTTTTTT
>NW_016806471.1:2790963-2806994 GCF_001698545.2 Rhinopithecus bieti
GCCACCTCGCCTGGCTAGTTTTTTTTTTTTTTTTTACTTTTTAGTAGAGACGGGGTTTCACCGTGTTAGCCAGAATGGTCTCGATCTCCTGACCTCGTGATCCGCCCGTCTCGGCCTCCCAAAGTGCTGGGATTACAGGCTTGAGCCACCGCGCCCGGCCGACGATTAATTTTTAAGGTAACTCATCAAGGAGAGTTCACGTTCTCTTGGTCACCACCTTAGTGGCCTCACCTCCTGATCCACCCCTAAGGGTCACCATCATCCTATCCTAGACTGCTCACCCTTACAGCTCTTCCTCTCTTTTCTTATGAATTTTCACATTTAATTTTAAACATAAATCTTTCCATACTTTAAGACAAGTCGAACAGCTCCTCTAGGTATATGTATTTGTGTGCATGTATGTATAGCTTGATATGTAATACAATACCCAGCTGTGTCTAGTATCTTTTCACGTGTCGTAGATTTTTATTGCACATTTTTCGAAGTACTTTAAGTTGAGCTTTATTCTCTGATTAGAGGAGTTTTCTCTCAGTTCAGAATTACTTGAGTTTGTTTCCCTGATTTGAAAAAAAAAATAATGCTTATGCTTATGATAGTCAAATAAATTTGCATATATATAATTAGCTGAGATTAGTTTTCCGTAGAGAATGGTAATGAGATCCCAAAATGAGAAAGAATAATGAAGAACTTGATGAAACATTCCCTGTTTACAGTGAACCTAAATGATACTAATTATATCTTTAACAAAGTTTTGATTGAAGGCCACATGGGATTATAGGTGAACGTTTATTCTGACTTTACGAATATATTAAATGTCACAAGTCTTATCTTTTATATATCAAGGAACCAAACTCAGTCCATGTGGAACAGCAACAATACTATCTGCCAGGCGCTGTCCTAAATGCTTTGAATAACTGGGTCACCTGAATATCCCTGGGAAGGAGGAATAATCATTATCACCATTTTACAGATGAGGAACAGCGAGCTAACTACCTTGCGCAGCCAGTAGGGAAAGTACCAGAATTTAGTCACTATGCTGTACTGCATGCAACATCTATGATGGAGGCATATGATCAAGGCATCCACACAGATGATTTGAAATTCAATTAGGCAAGTAAGAGAATATTGAACAACAATGACCCTGGACATGTTGGATGCTGGCACTCAATGCAGGTTGGTAGAATAAATGACTTCTTTAGAAATCTGTGAACATTTCCTCTTTTCCATAGACATGGGCTTCTGGTAATACAATATGTAGAAAATGAAATTTTGGAAGTCTTACTTGTGTCTCAAAGGCTATTCAGGGTATCAAAGGGGAATAAAAAGAAACTACATGGCTAAAAAGTCCTAGAAATAATAAATCTGCTCAAGAAACTGAAAAAAAATCCACGTTGTCAAAAAGGAAACAAATAAATATTTATCAGATCTTATAATCCTTATATAGCTTTGCTCATAAACAAAGTCCATACAGGTCTCACTCTCTCTTTCTCTATTCTCTCCCCTTTGCTTTCCAGGAGCTACCTAAGTAGATCACATTAATGAGATAAAATAACCTCAAAAAACCAAGAATCCTATCTTGGGCACATTCAGTAATGAAAACTCACGAAGGAGAGAGTCTGTCTCCCTGAGCTTGGCAAAGTCTCTTGTGTGCTAACCTCACCCTTTGACGTAGATGTCACTCATTTCCTCTCCTGTGATGCTTTTCTCATCCAAGATAACGTCCTTGGTGTTCCAGATGATCACACGCAGGTAGTATCTGCAAGAAGCAGTTGGAAGGTACTTTTTTTCTGGTACTGGACCAAGTCCCCAGCCCAGTGTATGTAGCAGGATCTCAAGATGACTTACTTCTTGGCTTTCCGGGGTGTGATGTTGAAAGGAGGGCCTGGTGTCCCCAAACTCTTGGGGAAAACATCCACCCACATCTGAAGTTTTCCCTAAACCATTTGAAAATGAAAAGAGGACTGAAGTTATATGATGGGTAGCAGAAGCCACAATTTTCTTTCATATTTCTTAGATGAAACTGTTTCTTTAGTCCCTCTAATTTATTAGTCCATATGGAAGGCAATAAGTGGAAGAGAGCAAACCAAGATTAATCTTGTATGTATAATGTCATTTGGGCCACCCACTTTCCATTCTCACCCAGGGGTCTCCGATGGCTGCACATGTCCACCTGTATCATAGTCTGGGTCTCACCTGGTTAATAAAACTGCGGACTTCCCATTACTAACCCAATCCCAACATATCCACATATACACCCCACATGCAGGCATGCATACACACACACGCACACACCCACCCCCTCTTACAATGACTTAAAATTGGGTCCTTCACCTTTAGCAGTTCTCATGCGGTCATTCTATCCATCACATTGCCCACCTGACACCAATCTCCCTTTTGCCATACCCAAGTGTTTCTCTACTTACCTCAAAATACAAAAAGTAATGAATGCAATTAGTGAAAATGGTATTAAATTTTGTAAAAGGAAAACTTACAACAAGGAAAACTGACAACATGGCATTTTCAAAACAGGAGCTCAAACAATGATAATATTATAGTTCCCAAAAGGTAAGGATTCCTGGCCATTGGTTCATTGGTGCCCACCACCAGGTAAGTGGCTAGCAGGAAGGGGAGGTGAAAGCCTGGACTGACATTTGTGCTGCCATCCTGGGGAGGTCCTGCTCAGCTCTTTGACTGCCACAGACTGGGCCCATCCATCTGACTCGAATGTTCTTCCAGACAGGTCAGGAATGCCATGAAAAAACTATATCAACCGTACAAACCAATTTGTATTCTTCAAACTATTTTTGAATGTTCTGTAGACTCTGTCTTTAGACAAAAACAAACTGATCTTCAAGAAAGTTGCCAAGGAAACCACTAGATTGGCTTCCTAATGTATTGTGACCAAAATACATGAAGTGCAGCTCTTGAAAAGGGATATATTTTACTATGATCTGACTCTCCTCCAACTAATCTGTAGGGCTCAGGGCTCTACAATTCATCAAGCACTCTACAGAATATTAGGCGCCCAGTGTCTCCCCAGACGCAGCCACAGTCTGTGGCTAATGCTGTAGGCAGAAGTGATGGGGGTTTGTGGATTCCCAAGGAGAAATCTTCCTCACTCTGTCATTTCTTGAAACTCCTTATACAGCTAAGGGGTGAGAGGAGAAAAAGGAGAAGGAATAGATTCTTTGGTGAAAGGAAGAAGTGGAAATGTAGAACAAAATAAAAGCAAGAAGTAAGTGACAAAACAACCTAGAAAGCCCAGGCCAACCCTTTTGCAATCAGCACGTCCATAGTTTTGCTGTCAGGGTCAACAATATTAGCATCATGAGATTAATTTTTTTTTTTTTTTTTTTTTTTTGAGACAGAGTCTAGCTGTGTCACCCAGGCTGGAGTGCAGTGGTGTGATCACGACTCACTGCAACCTCCGCCTCCCCAGTTCAAGCAATTCTCCTGCCTCAGCCTCCCCAGTAGCTGGGCTTACTGGCACCCACCACCGCAGCCAGCTAATTTTTGTATTTTTGGTAGAGGTGGGGTTTCACCATCTTGGCCAGGCTGGTCTTGAACTCCTGACTTCGTGATCCACCCGCCTTGGCCTCCCAAAGTGTTGGGATTATAGGTGTGAGCCACTTCGCCCATCCTAGATTAATATTTCTTAAAGTGTGATCAGAACCTCTTCAGGTACTTGTTAAAATTCAGATTCCTGGACCCACCCTAGACCTACTGGATCCAAATCTCTGCAGACATGACCTGGACATCTTTATTATAACAAGCTTCCACATAGATTATTTTGTCAGTGGCCATGTCTTGCTTTGCTTCTGTAGAAACTGCTCTCCATCTTCTGGGAGTGGAATGTCCCCCATCGCTATCCACATGGTCCTTGCCTCCCTGATACTGTAGTCTCAGATGGCACCTCCTGAACTGGGCTGAGCTCAATCACTTTCCCAGACCCTGCCCACCTCGCTGGAGCTGAGTGGTCCCATGGTTGGCAAGGGGGCCAAGTCTGGCCAATGAATCCCTATGCATTTAGAAGTAGACGGGGCCGCATTACAACACACAAACACTCGACTCTCTGTAATAGCTGGACTCATAGGAAGGTGATCACAGCGAGAAGGCAGATGAAATAGACCCAGAGAAACAGAGATGAGACAGAGAGACCCTGGTTCTGGTTTGTTCTGAGTCATGGCCAATCTCCTTTCTGGATTTAGAGAGTTATCTGGAAATTCTTACAAAAAATTCCCCTTTGATATGACACTAATTTGAATCTCATTTCTATTTCTGTACATCTAAAAGCATTCAAAGAAGATAAAAGGGGCAAACACGTCAACTACTGCCATTGCATTTGGGGCAGGGATAATGGTCTTCAAGGGAGGGGAGGCCCTTTACCTGGGAAATGTTGGGCTGGAAGGTGCTGTGCAAAGTCCTTGTTTCCACGTGCTCAGGGACCAGCCCCTGAGTCCTGAGGATGTGAAGAGCAAGCCGCTCTTCAGGGGCCCCGAGATGTCGGTGCAGGATTTTGTTGGCTTCTGCAATGGAAAGCGGCATTGAAGCAGGAATGAATATTTGTGAATAGTTTAGCCAGATTGCCTGGACCTGCTTCCAGCACTTCATCCCAGACTTTGCCAAAATGGACAGGCAGTGCCAACATGCAGACTTTGACTTGTGAAGGAAGAGTTGACAGAACTGACCAGGAGCCCTGCCCCACCCAGGCTCAAACCTAACTTGCGGGCTGCCACTAGTCAAGGGACCAGGATACCAGAATGGGTAAGTGGGAGCATTCTGTATTTAATTCTGTGGCACGAGCTCATGGCGTGCCTGTTTCTCAGCCTCCCTTGCGGTTAGAGGAGGCCATGTGACCAACTTCAGCCAGAGGGTAACATGGGTAGAAGTGACATGTGCATCCCCTCCGGACCTGGCCCATAAATCCCTCCTGGGTAGGAGTCTCTATGTGCCTTTTTCTTCCGACTGCAAAAAGGAACAGCAGCCTTAGACTCCTTCAGTGAAGAACTGCAGAGCTAGAAGACGGCAGGGACCTGGGTCCATGGAACACTGCTTGGAAGACAGCTACCCACCTGGAGGAATGTCTACTTAGAATCAATGAGAAATAAACTTTTTTTGTATTAGAACACGGACATTGGAGGTTCAATTTTTACAGCAGCTAGCATCACTGTGGTATTCTGGTTTTTTGTTTTTTGAGACAGTCTTGCTCTGTCATCCAGCTGGAGTGCAACAGCGCAATCTCGGCTCACTGCAACCTCCACCTCCTGGGTTCAAGTGATTCTCACGCCTCAGCCTCCCGAGTAGCTGGGACTACAGGCATGTGCCACCACACGCAGCTAATTTTTGTATTTTTAGTAGAGGGGGGTTTTCGCTATGATGGCCAGGCTGGTGTCGAACTCCTGAGCTCAAGTGATCTGCCCACCTCGGCATCCCAAAGTGCTGGGATTACAGGCGTGAGCCACCGCACCCGGCCATCACTGTGGTATTCTGAAAACATAGGCCCCAGATTCTCTTGACACTTCTCCCATAAAGAAGTGGGGTCTGTATCATTTCCCTTTGAATCTGGAGACGTAGTCAAACACTAAAGTATGGAGAAAAGATGCTGTGTGACTCCGAGGCTTAGACACAAAGGCCACACAGCTCCTCCCTGGTTTTCTGGGGACTCCCACTCTGGGGGACACCATCCACATGTAAGGAGCCTGAGTCCACAGAGTCTGCCATGCTGGAAAGGCCTGTGTAGGTGCTCTGGTCATTAGCCCCAGCCGAGAGCCAGCACAACTGCCAGCTGTGTGTGTGGGCCACCTGATGGCTCCCCCGAGCAGGGCTCTCAGATGACTGCAGCCTCAGCTGACATCTGACTGCAGCCTCAGGAGATGAGCCACCCAGTCTCAAACGTAACTTGTGGACTGCCAAGAGCAAAGGGACCAGAACTCCAGATCCGGTGAGAGGGAGCGTTCTGTATTTACTCTTGCGGCACAAGCTCACGGCCAGCCTCGGCCAGAACTGTTCACCTGAGCCCGTCCTGAACTCCTGACCCCCCAAAATTGTGAGGAAAACAAATGGTTGTTTCCAGTTGCTAAGTTTGGGGTGATCTGTTATATATCAATAGTAACTGGAACAATCCCCATGACAGGGCAGTTGTTTGTTTGGGGTTACCCTTAACCATCAGACCATGATGCTTCCCAATTTATTTCCAATCCTGTTTGCAAGTTCACATGTTAGCAGCATCAACATTTCTTAAACATCTAATCATCCCTGATACCAAGTCCTCTTTAAAATGCAAAGACAAAACATAGATTTTTTTGTTTGTTTGTTTTTTGAGACAAGGTCTTACTGTCACCCAGGCTGGAGTACAGCAGCACGATCTTGGCTCACTGCCACCTCCACCTCCTGGGTTCAAGTGATTCTCATGCTTCAGCCTCCTGAGTGGCTAGGATTACAGGTGCATGCCACCACACCCGGCTCATTTTTTTTTTTTTTTTTTTTTGTAGTTTTAGTAGAGATGGGCTTTCACCATGTTGGCCAGGCTGGTCTTGAACTCCTGACCTCAAATGATCCACCTGCTTGGCCTCCCAAAATGCTGAGATTACAGGTGTGAACCACCGTGCCCGGCCTGAAAACATAGTTTTCTACAATGTCATGAATCAAGCTGAGGAGCAGAAAGCACTTTTCTTCCTGTGCACCTTTGTTCAGCTCCCCCTGGATATCCCATGCACCTGCCACCACCCCCTCTGGGTATCCCTCCCCCATGCAAAATATGGAAGCACAGTTTGCATGCTCTGTGATGCTTACTGCAGTCTTTGTCACAGTGTGGCTAGCTATTGATGCATCAGGACAGGCCGTATTATAAATTGCTGCTTGGAAAGAGCAAGACCCCAAGCTTGGACATGAGCCAAATGGGAACGTAGCAGGCTCTTCAAGCCAACCACAGCATCCCTGAAGCTTCTGGGAGAAGGGATGGAACAAATGATGGAATAAACCTGGAAGGGAAATTCCTGCACTACCATCTGGGCATTTTTAAGCAAATTATGCATTACATGGAAATTAGTTCATTACTAGTACTTTGTGTAAAACTCTAATGGCTATGATCTAAAAAGGGCAAGTAAAACATAAGACGACAAGAAAATGTGTCCACTTTGACACTTGACAAGACAGCAGAACTCTGATGTGGGTTGTTAGATAGTATTGTTAGATAGTGTCACATGCGCAGAGCCTCATGTGGTATAATTAGGGTACTGGCTCTGTCTATTCACTCCCCCAAACCAAGTAATATATATGGGTTACTATACTTTGTACAAGTTTACAATCCACAGCTAGGTGCTCACCAAATTCATCCAAACTGTAGTCTCGTCCTCCGTATCTGATTCTACTCCCATCTTCGGAAAGGATGGGTTGTGGGAAGCCTTTGAATCTGGCGACATTTTGAAGCAGCTGTGTTGGTCTCAGTTGATCTCGCCAGGTATTGACTCCAGAACTGTGAATAGCATCAGGTGGCTCGGAGTTATGGAGGAGCATGCAGGTTCTTCTCGGATTCACACACACATGCTCATGGACCCTTAGGTGCTCCCATACAGTGGGGCAGAAAATCTGCGTTACACTCCGACTTTGGCCTAGAAATCTATTTCAGAGTCCTAAAAATCCATATGCTATTTTGGCCTCAGCGAAACAAATGTATTTATTTATTTAACATTTATTTAGCCTTCAGTTTCCTCCTCTGTAAAAGTGAGGAGTTTGACTGAGATCACTGAATCATAATAGGCAAACTAATAAACTAGAAATTGCAAGCTATGTCTCATCAGATACGGTGGAGAGACACTGTATAGCAGGCAGGAGAAGAGGGACATCACAAAATTAAGTACAAGGCGCAGAGAATCCCTATTTCCCAAGGGCAGGGAATCCTTGCTGTCAAACATTGCCAGCCCTCAGTCCTTGACATCTAGGAGGGACTCAGTGAGGGGTAGCAAGGGAACTGGTCTTCTGGGCTGCCACCTGTGCCATTCCCCAGCGCATGGCACTGCTCCAGCTGCCACCATTTTACACACACTGTGATGTGACAGGGGTTCATGAGGTGGCCCTAAGATTCCCTAAAATAATCCTGTGATTGAAATCCGTACCTAACTGAGTGACAGGAGCAGTGGCTCAGTGAAGGAAGGCGCTAAGGTAGAGGGCTTAGGCCTCCTGGGGTGCCAATGTCAGAGGCAGCAAAGTGCCCTTTGTATGGTCAAGCAACTTACACACAGTACTCCTCTGGTATGCCGCAGTGGGACCCAAAGCGGGAAAGGAATCGGTTTTCCAGATCAATAATTGTTTCTCCTACTTTTTCATCCCGGGTAAAGGTGTCATAATCATAGACAGAAATTTTCAGGTCTTTTTCCTGAGGTAAGTAGCAGCTCAGTTCGTACATCCTAAATAAACAAATGCAAGGTCAGAATCTCCACGATCCATCTGGGTACCTCACAAAAACCGGTGCTCCGTGCACAGATTTCCCAGGGCCATGTGTGGTATGGTATGTCCTCAGATGGAGGACATCTGAGTAGGATAATCAGGGTGGGTGGTGGTGGGTGGCTTGCTAAATAGTACATACTAGAAATAAGAACAAGAAGAGAACATATGCTTGCTCAGGAAACCTGTGGGCTTTAAATGCCTAGGTTCAAATCCTACCTCTGCTGCTTACCAGCTGTGGGACTCTAGACCAGTTACTTAACTTCTCTGTGCTAAGTTTTCTCATCTGTAAAGTGGTGATAATAACACCTCCCATCCGTGTCGCTATAAGGGTCAAGTGAAGAATTATTTAAAGAGCATTTGGCATGAGTGCATTGCTCCAATGCCAGTATAATAATAATGATGTGTTATTATATTATTAACTTTATCATCACATGCCCATTAGCTGTTCACCAGAGCACCTCTACCCAGCTCAGAGATGAGTAAGGCACAAGTACCCTCCAAAACTGTGCCCCTGCTAGGTTCCCTCCTCTGCCTTCATAGAGACCACTGCCCCATGGAACATCTTTGACTCAGCCCATAGAAGCACAGGGGAGGAGAGTGAGTGCGATTTACCATAGGGTGTGATATGCAGGGTGCCCTGAAGGCTCCCCCTCTCCTCCCAGACCCTCTGGGTCTGCCCTTGGCTCCAGTTCTTTTTTTTTTTTTTTTTTTTTTTTTTTTTTGAGATAGAGCCTCACCCTGTTGCCTAGGCTGGAGTGCAGTTGCGTGATCTCGGCTCACTGCAAGCTCCGCCTCCCAAGTTCATGCCATTCTCCTGCCTCAGCCTCCCTAGCAGCTGGGACCACAGGTGCCCGCCACCACGCCTGACTAATTTATTGTATTTTTAGTAGAGACGGGGTTTCACCGTGTTAGCCAGGATGGTCTCGATCTCCTGACCTAGCGATCTGCCCACCTCGGCCTCACAAAGTGCTGGGATTACAGACATGAGCCACCGTGCCCTGCCGTCTCCAGTTCTTTAAGGCTTTTCTAGAGAACCCACATTAAAATGTACACACTTCTGAGATGAAGATAAAGAGTGAGACAGTGCTTCTGTGGTGGGTGAGCAATGCGCACTAGAGGGCGGGCTTTGGGTTCTGTATCTGCACTGTCCACAGAGGGACTCATCCCAGAGAAGGTGTTCAATACATTCTCTTGAAGGAGCTGTGAGAGCCCTCCTCTCTGCCTCCTCCCCTTCTCCTTGCACTCTGGTGTGTGGACTGGTTCCTGCCCAAAGAGCCAGGAATGTTGATCCATTTGAGCAGAAAACAGATGTGAGAAAAGATGCTCGAGTCATGACACATGAAGCGCCTTACCCACATGTGCCCCAAACCAGCACATTTCCAATCCCAAGTTCCAAGAAACAAATCATATGTGGTCTCTGGGAGAAAGAATTCTTCAGTCAAATAAAGTTGAGAACCGCTTCTTTTGCAGTTCTTCTGGACATACTAAAGGTTCTGAGAAGTCCTGCAATTATAATCTTTTTAAACCCAAGTGTCTTGGTTTTACTAAGGAATATATTTTTTTCTTGGAACATCAATTAATATCCTGCGGAAGACACTGCTATTCTTTCTTTTTTTTTTTTTTTTTTTTTTTTTTTTTTGAGACGGAGTCTTGCTCTGCCCAGGCTGGAGTGCAGGGCCGGATCTCAGTCATCATGCAAGCTCCGCCTCCCGGGTTCACGCCATTCTCCTGTCTCAGCCTCCCGAGTGCTGGGACTACAGGCGGGCCCCACCTCGGTCGCTGCCGGCTAGTTTTTTGTATTTTTTTTTTTAGTAAGAGACCGGGGTTTTCACCGTATTAGCCAGGGGATGGTTCTCGATCTCCTGACCTCATGATCCGCCCGTCTCGGCCTCCCAAAGTGCTGGGATTACAGGCTTGAGCCACCGCGCCCGGCCGCGACACTGCTATTCTTTCGAAGGCGATCTGCCATGATGGATAGGACTCTGAGTAACGGCCACGCACATAGGAAAGGTTGGTCCTTTCTGAATTCCTGTTCCAGAGTCCCCAAGGGTCTCTGCAGAGAAGAAAGCTACCCGCTAAGACCGAGGCCATGGACCGGAGCCATCTGAGGGGCTGCAGAGCTGGCATCTCCTTGGCTCCACCCTGCTGGATGAGGGGAAGTCTGCCCACCTGCCAGACAGCAATTGGCCTAGCAGAGCCTGACAGCACCGCTTCCTTCCAGGGTGCCTCCGAGCAAGACTTTTCCTGCCACTTAATTAAGCTTGTGCCTGGCTCCTCTGAGACCAGCAATTCAGACAGGGTTGCCTTTCTCCCTTCAAAGCTGGCTTTCTCTGCTTCCCTGTCTCCCTCACAGGAGCCCTTCTTCCTGCCCTGCGTGCCTTTTCCTGTCTAGACCTCGGGGCTGGATCAGTGGAAGAAAAGGAAAACGATCAGATTGCGGTGCCAGAGGATTACTTCCATTCCCTGGCCCGGGCGCATGGCCTTGGGTGTGCAGCATGCGGGGGGTCGGGGGGAGTGTGTGCGCAGGTATGTGTGTGCGACACATGACAGAGAAAGAACCCATAAGGCTACAAACCAACAAACTCAAGAAGAAAAGAAGCGTATGGGCAACATAATAAAGCCAGAAATAAAAATATATGCCATGCAGCAAACAAGAACACAGTATTCTCTCACTCAGCAAGGTTCTCAGAACAAAACATCATTTTCACAAATGTCTCGGACAGAGAACATTTTTCTACAGGTGATGGCTTTGTCACAAATGTGGAATATCACCAAGGCGGCTGGAAAAGCCTGGGGCTTGGAGTCAGCAGAATTTCTAGCTAAATCTCGGCTCTATCACTTACCCTACCACCCCTATTAATAGAGCTCTGGGAGCCCTGTTTTCTTCACCTGTACAGTTGGGTTGGTAATCCCTGCCCTGAGCAGCTAGTAAGTTTGACATGGAGATGGAAATCAGACCGTGGTGTGCCACAAAGACACTGGGGTCAGATGGTCTGAGTTCGAATCCTCACGCTTCTCTTTTTTTTTTTTTTTTTTTTGAAGATGAAGCTCTGCTGCCCAGGCTGGAGTGCAATGGTGCGATCTCAGCTCACTGCAACCTCCACCTCCTGGGTTCAAGCAATTCTCCAGCCTCAGCCTCCTGAGTAGCTGGGATTTCAGGCACGTGCCACCACACCTAGCTAATTTTTGTTTTGTTTGTAGAGACGGGGTTTCACTAGGTTGGCCAGACTGGCATTGAACTCCTGACCTTGTGATCCACCCACCTCAGACTCCCAAAGTGCTGGGATTACAGGTGTGAGCCATTGCACCCGGCCCTCACTCTTAACAGCTAAGTATATTAAACACTGCATCTCTCTGTGCCTCAGTTTCCTCTGTTATAAAATAGGAATGATGGGGTAGGCACAGTGGCACATGCCTGTAATCCCAGCACATTGGGAGGCTGAGGCGAGAGGATCACTTGAGGTTAGGAGTTCGAGACCAGCCTGGCCAACATGGTGAAATCCTTTCTTTACTAAAAACACAAAAATTACCTGGGTGTGGTGGCACACGCCTGTAATCCCAGCTACTTGGGAGGCTGAGGCAGGACAATCACTTGAACCTGAGAGGCGGAGGTTGCAGTGAACCGAGATCACGCCAGTGCACTCCAACATGGGTGACAGAGCAAGACTCCGTATTTAAAAAAAATAAAATAAAATAGGAATAATAATGGTACCTCAGAGTTGTGAGTTTTTTTTTGAGATGTTTTATATAAACAGCTCCGCAGACAGCCAGGTGACAGGGTGGTCCCCAGAAAAACTCCAACTGGCCTGTGCTCCTGTAACACTAGTACGAACGCTGCCTGTCTACCCTGCAAGCTATCAGAACCAAGCTTCTTCACTTCCGTGAAATTCTTTTATTTTGGGTTTATCAATTTATTACCTGTTCTCCTGTCTAGAATGTTTATCTAGTTCACAATCACAGGGCCTAGGACAAGGTTGGACACACATTAGAGTCTGCATGCATGTTCCGTGGAGAAATGAAGGCCAGAAAAACATTTAAGAATGCACATTACCTGCCAAAGACTGGGTTGAGAGTGTTGGGAATGTAGTGATCTCGGTCTTCAATGACTTTTTTGCCCAGTGTTATTTTTATGTAAGGGTCACACTGCGGGGACAAAATAGACGGGATGTTACATCATCATAGGACACAAGGTGAAGTCAAGTTCAGGGACAGACTCAGCTAGCCTCCACACCCACTCCCAGCTGATGACAAGGTGGCCGCCATGGCACCCCTGTGCCTAAGACGAGGGAGCAGTGCTCTCCTTTGGGTGGCATGCAGCCAGTTGTGTGGGTGCAGGGGTGGTGGCGGGGGGAGTCCTGGCTCACACCTGTAAAATGAGAAGGATGAACCAGGGGACCTTAAGCCCCTGCAAGCTCTTAGATAAATCCCCATGGGGACAATCCTCCCGAATACATTGTTTTGATGGAGTATCTTTCCCCTAGTGAGATAACAGACGCCCAGAAAGAAAGAACAAGACAATTATTGTGGCTGATGACTGTAATTATCTTGCTACAGGAGAAGGCCCCACACCCAAACTCTTACCAGGCCATTGTTGTCCTGGGGCTGGAGCTCTAAGCCTCGAACAATGTAAATCCTAACCGTGCATTCCTGTGGGACGCTGTCAGGTAATTCCCGAAACTGTCTGGGAGGGGCTGGCACGCTGGGGTCATCCGGCAGAGGGTAGATCCGAAAGGAGCCCTATGAGGGAGAGACAGAAGGACTCACAGGGCCCTGGGTGGCCCAGATAGAGGGCTCCCAGGAAGTCCCCTCCCCCCACAGGGGTGTGGGATTGAGGGATGGAAGGCTGCCTTTTGTGGAAGAAATAATGCATATTGCACTTTGCATATTTCCAGTAGGGAAAGTGAAATGATTCTCAAGTAATTACTTGAGAGCTCACAGGGGAGAAGAGAGAGCACAGCAGAAATCGGGAGTCAAGAGGAGAACACAGGCCAGTGTGATGGACGAGGTGGTAGTGAGAAAGAGTGAAATCCTGCACATTCTTTGAAGATAGGAACAACAATAATTACATTTTAAAGCCAACAAAATACCAACAGTGATCCCCCTTTTCCTGTAGCACCTCTGTACTCCACCTCCCACTCCCAGGCAAACTTCTTTCAAATCTGTTTCAAAAGTGATAACTTTCAAATCTCAGCTGAAAGGTGTCACTTCCTCCAGAAAACCTCCCTGACCGCTCCTGGGCCAGGTATGTTCTCTGGGTGCTCTCATCCAACCCCACACTCACCCCGACACAGCCCTGTCCTCTGCATTGAGATAATCTATTTATTGTCTAGATCCTTCACTAGACGGTGAGCTTCTAGAGATGGATGAGGGGGGCATGAGGTCTCATTCATCACCCTATCTCCAGGGCCTAACACAGGACTAGGCATATAGTAAGAGCACAAAAACTGTATTTTGAAGGAGTGAGCCAACAAGACCTGCTGGAGAGGCCACATATTTTGCCCTGAAACCAGGAGAACGCACTGAAGC
Organism: Rhinopithecus bieti; assembly: GCF_001698545.2. Taxonomy (NCBI): domain Eukaryota; kingdom Metazoa; phylum Chordata; class Mammalia; order Primates; family Cercopithecidae; genus Rhinopithecus; species Rhinopithecus bieti. Next base: position 2,804,935 of record NW_016806471.1, read on the forward strand.
TGGATTCGAAATATACAGATCTTAGTTCCAGCGGTCTTCATTCAGTCAAGTGGCATGGAATAAGCACCTACTCTGTGCCAGGTACTAGGGACCCACAAAAGAACTCAAGGACTCTCATCTGGCACAGCGGTGGTCAGTAGGGTTGGCTCTTGTGCCATTTGTGATTGCTTGGTGGGAGGCTGTACTGAGAAGGATTTGAGACCATGCATTGGGCATCATCCTCTGGTCCCTTAGCAATGTCTGCTACAGGCAAAGGATTAAGAAGAAGCAGCAGCACATCTGCCATGACTTTGCCAAGCGTGGTTGCAGGGAGGAGCAATTATAACTGCAGATACTTTCCATGTGTAAGATGCTTTCATGAAGGCATGAACCCAGACCTGTGGGAGCCCAGAGCAGGAGTGAGTCACACTGCCCGAAGCAATCAGGGAACACTTGACAAAGAGAGTGACATTTGAGCTGGTGCTTAAAAGAATGAGTAGGACTTTGTCAGACCACAAAGGGGGTAGAAAGGGCATCCAGGGAAGGAAGAAGAGCCTGTCCCAAGTCTCCGACTTGTGAGAGGACAAGGTGTGTCCGGGGCTTGGGCGAGGCTCTCCCAGGCAGGAGGGTGGAGTGTGTGAGGGGAGGGAGGCAGGGGACCATGTAGCTTGGGAAAGACTGGCTCCGCCTTTGGAAGGAGTTGCGACTTGCCTGTGGAAACCCAAGCAAAGCCTTTCAGTAGTCCAGAGAGAAGATCAGATTTGGTTGCATGGACGCTGGAGAGGTGTGTGATGAGAAAGGTGACGAGGGCTGTCAAGTGAGAAGTTGTCACAAGGATCCTGCTGAAAGCATGGTAGGGGCAGTAGGATGAGGAGAGGAACTAGATCTTGCAGAGACTGCATCTTAGGATTCAAGGCTGCTTGGCATGAGCAGGGAGGCAGGAGGAGATGCGAAGACAGCTCAGAGTGCTCTGGCTCCTCCTTCCCCTTTTCCTTTCTGGTACCTTCCAGCATCCCTCAGAGGCTGCAGGACATGCCCCTCCCCAGACCCTGATTGTGCTTTATCCTAGGCCTATACAGAAAATGAAGGTGGATTTTAAACAGGACCAACACACACATCTTACTCACCTTAAACTCTCCAACCACAGAAGGATCTTCATTCTCATCCGACTTGCCTCGGTATAACTTGAATGTATCTGAGAAGTCTGTCAGGCCCTCAAATTCTGCTACATTTTCCAGTTCGCAATTATATATCTGAAAACCACCAACAGAGTCTTAACTTCTCATTAAAATGCAGGTAAGGTCTAAAATCAAAAGGGCTGACAGTATCAAGTGGGCATGAGGTTGTGGAGGGGGCAACCGGAACTCCCACGTCACTGGCGGGAGTGTAGGCGGATACAACCACTTTGGAAAATGTCTGGTAGTTTCTTATGGAGTTAAGTAGCCACCTATTCTATGATCCAGAGATTGCACTCCTAGGCATTTACTGATGAGAAGTGAAAACACATACACATGCTAGAAGAATGTTCACAGCAACTTCATTATCAGGAGACTGGAAAAACAACTTGTGGCATATCCACACAATGGAACACTACTCAGCAATGACAAGGGACCCACCATGAATACACACAACCACATGATGAGTCTCAAAACTGCAACGTAGGGCTAAAGTGGCCAGACACACAAAACATAAATCATACGAGTCCATTTAGAGCAAGTGCAAAATCAGGCAAAATCAGTTTGTGGTGAGAGAAATCCAATCAGTTCCTCCTAGGAGGGATGAGGATAGTGGAAAATTGACTGGAAAGGGACACGGGGAAGTTTTCTGTGGGAATGGGAATATTCTCTGTCTTGTTTTGGGTGGTGGTTCACACAGGGTATATACAATAATCACAACTTGTTGAATGGATCACTTTATTTTGTGTAAATTATTTCTCAATTTAAAAAGCAAGAAGAGGAGGAAGGAGGAGAAGGAAGGAAGAAAGGAGAAAAGGAGGAAGGGAGGGAAGGAAGGGAGGCAGGAAGAAGGGAGCGAAGGCAGGAAGAGAAGGCGGGGAGGGGAGGGGAGAAGGCAGGAAGAGA
>NW_016806471.1:2807388-2825965 GCF_001698545.2 Rhinopithecus bieti
TTCTCTCTCTATCCTGTATGACAGAACAGGGCCTTATTTAAAAGCCAGGGAAAGGAAGGGAAGGGAAGGGAAGGGAAGGGAAGGGAAGGGAAGGGAAGGCAAGGCAAGCAGGCAGGAGGATAATAAGGCAGGCAGGAAGGGAAGAGGGAGTGAGGGAAGATGGAGTATGAGGCTGATCCTTCAGCCCCGTTGGATCATTTTTCTGAATTAATGGTTATTTACATGCTAGTATTTCTTAGGCTACACTGAGAGGTTATGACAATAACATGAAAAGGTGTGGATTTTTGCTTTGATGGGGAAAATTATTTCAATGACCATATATTTCTCATTCTAAAGTTTTTTTTCTCATATACATTGTTCTGAAAACTTTAGCACTGCTTCTACTTGAGTACCCTACAGGCTGAAAATTGAACGAAGAATTAGAAAATTCAAAACATGAACAGAAAGCTCAGAGCTAGTCAGCCATGCCTAGCTCAGTCGCTTGTCTTCCTCCCGTATGCATGTTCTCATGGCTGTGATTTTATGCTGCATACATGTGACAGATTCAACTTTTCAGCTCGTGAAACCAATCCCTGTTCAAAGTACACAATGAAGCATGTTGACATCTTGTGTCATTCTGCAAATAGCACTATGACTTCTGGGTTTCCCTGAGTCAAACTGGATCATCATGGCTTAATTAGCGTGGTGCCAGCCCATTCCCAACTGTCTGCCAGATACCTCCGAGCCCCAACGTGGCAGGCACGTAACCATAACTCAATAGCTGTCCTCAAGTCCCTGGAATCTTGGCAAAGCCAAAACTCGTGCGAGAGGGCTCTCTGGGAAGACAGAGGTTTTCCTGGCCCCTGCTCATTAGCACCCACCCAAGGGACCTTTTAGTCATCCTCTGAGCTCTGCCTGTGGCCAGTTTTAAAGGATGTCGATTCTCCACCCACAGCAGCATAGATCCAGGTACCTTGAGCTTGGAATAGCCTTTCTGAATATACTGTCCGCATTTTTCATGTTCCCCTGAGGAAGCATAAAATTTACTCCACCAGTCCATGATTTCTTCCTCCTAAAGACATGTCAAAATGGAAAAATCTTTAGTGATGTCCTGGACTTCCAATCTATAAAGGAAAATGCATATTTAATAGTTAGGAAATAGGTTCTTCTGACCCTGTTATAGGTGAGATTATATGACTTTTGTTTACATGCATAATAGACAAAGCCTTCACGAATCTTCTACTCGGAAGCTAGAGGTGAAATGACCATTCTTGGTCAATGAAATGTGTTTGGCTACAGTCATACTAGATAATGTTCTTATGTCCTTTAGACACAATCTATTAATTTGTTGGTTTTTACGTTTTTATTCTGTTAACTTGATATTTACATGTACATATAAATTTAAAGAAAACCTCCAATATATGTTTTCTACTATCTCATTTTCTTAGCCCTTTTAGCCAGTAATGGCTTGTAATACAATACTCACTAGCTAAAAATTGGAAAAACTGGTTTTAATAAGTTCCTTCCTTTATGTTACAAGCCATACCCTTAAGTTACAAGCTGTACCGGCTTGGGCAAGTTGTTTAACATCTCTGAGCATCAATTTCTTCATCCACTGAATGGAATAATAATACAATGGACAAAGCATTCACATGCTGCCTTCATCCACCTGCCTCCATGTACCTCCAAAAGTTGTTCTGGAAATCACAGGGGATCTTTAGGAGAAAGAGCTTTGAAAATTATAAAACTTGAAATGAAAGGAAGGGAGGCATGATGGTTCAGTTAGACCAGGGCTCCCGACCTATCCTAGGAGATTCTGGTGCAATCAGTCGGGGGTGAGACCAGGGCATCCAATAAGCTTTCAGAAGTTCCCCAGGAGAGTCCAATGTGGAGACGGTGTTGGGAATCTCCAGTTTCAATGGGTGGTTCTTGGTTGGACAGAAGGGACAGCATGTCAGAGTCACTTGTGGAATATTGTCAAACTATATAGAAGGCCTCTCCCACTCAGATTTATAACAAGAATAGATTCTTATCAGACCCAACCATTGCTTATTTTAACCTACCTTGGAAATAGTAACGCCAAAACAAAAACAAACAAAAAAACACAGAATGTCACCTGCAATAGTGCCTCTTGGGGGAAAGGAAGAAGGGACAAGAAAGGCTACTTCTTTTCATTTTTATTTTTTTGAGATGGAGTCTCACTCTGTTGCCCAGGCTGGAGTGCAGTGGCATGATCTCAGCTCACTGCAAGCTCTGCCTTCTGGGTTCAAGAGATTCTCCTGCCTCAGCCTCCTGAGTAGCTGGGACTACAGGCATGTGCCATCATACCCAGCTACTTTTTGTATTTTCAGTAGAGATGGGGTTTCATCATATTGGCCAGCTGGTCTCAAACTCCTGACCTCGTAATCCGCCCGCCTCGGCCTCCCAAAGTGCTGGGATTATGGGCATGAGCCACCGCGCCCAGCCTTGAAAAGCTACTTCTTATTTGTGTTATATTATATATTATATTATATGCTTCTTATTTATGTGTGTGTGTGTGTGTGATGCGTGTGTGTTACACATACTTACACAGAATTACTTCCCCTTTATGGATCAGCAACCTACCCATGGATTTAGCTCTTTTTTTAAATTTTGACACACAGTCTCGCTCTGTTGCCCAGGCTGGAGTACAGTGGTGCAATCTCAGCTCATTGCATTGCAACCTCCACCTCCTAGGTTCAAGCGATTCTTGTGCCTCAGCCTCCTGAAAAGCTGGGATTACAAGCACCCACCACCACGCCTGGTGAATGTTTGTATTTTCAGTAGAGACAGGGTTTCGTGTGTTGGCCAGGCTGATCTCAAACTCCTAGCCTCAAGTGATCTGCCTGTTTCAGCCTCCCAAAGTGCTGGGATTATAGGAGTGAGCGACTGTGCCTGGCCCCCCTAGATTTAGAAAAAACTATTCCCATAAAAAATCTGGGCAGAAAATACATGAATCTTTTTTTTTTTTTTTGAGATGGAGTTTCAAGCCCAGGCTGAAGTGCAATGGTGTGATCTCAGCTCACCGCAACCTCCGCCTCCCGGGTTCAAGCGATTCTCCTGCCTCAGCCTCCTGAGTAGCTGGGATTACAGGCATGCACTACCATGCCCGGCTAATTTTGTATTTTTAGTAGAGATGGGGTTTCTTTATGTTGGTCAGGCTGGTCTTGAACTCCTGACCTCAGATGATCTGCCCGCCTCGGCCTCCCAAAGTTCTGGGATTACAGGCGTGAGCCACCACGCCCGGTCCATGAATCTTAAATGTGGCAAAATGTATACCATAGTTACCTTTTCTGTCAGCTGCTCATGACCATGTCGGGTCAGGAAGAGGGCGAACCATATAACAGGTCACACAGATATGGAGACCCCAGGAACATGAGGTTTAAAGAGAAAGAAAGAAGGAAAAATTATTATTCATGCATGCCTTATATTATCAACATTTTGATGAGTTATTTAAATTATTTAAATTTTTCTAAGTCAAGATGAGCCCACAGCTGAACCCACCTTACTGGTTTCTTTTCTGAAAATACGCAAAAGGTTACACACAGTATTACAATGAAAGGTTTGGAAATAGCCCCTTCTCTGCCCCGCCGTCTCATGTTTTCGATGGAGTTAGACATTTCACAGCTCACACAGGAGCAGGGTATGGAGCTGCTCATCCCCCTGCTCCAGACCTTACATTCCGTTTAGTTCCTCAAATATATCTCCAAACTTGGTGTAATTCTCCTCCCCACAAAAAACTGTCCTGTCACAAGATATGTTTGACTGCAATGTTATCGCGTAGGTACCCCCTCCGCCATGCCTATGTTACAGCACCAAATAAATACTCATCCATCAAAGCTGCTCTAATATGAGGATGTGAAGTTTCCCATTGGCCAAATCCTTTCACGTGATTTTTTTCATAGAGAACCCACCCTGATCTAGGGCCCATCCAGGAGATGAGAGAATGAACTGGGAAGTGGGGCCTGAATGTGGTCCTGGTATCTTTTGGGGCATTAGCCAAGCTGGTCCTCAGTGGCAGTTTGAAGACATGCTGCCTAGACCCTTTTCTGAGATCCTAACTTTATGTTCATCCTAAAGGGTCTTCCTCCAGCTGCCATCATGTGAGAGGCCATGGGGCTGCTTCCGTAGGTGCCCCTTGGTATTTTCTGGATTGATTTTTGTTCAGCACAATGGAATTGCCAAGAGAGGCAGAGGGACAGATAGGCAATTCTTTCTATTAGATTCATATCAAAGCAAGATTTAAGGGTTAGATCATCACAGCTGAATTGAGATTTTGGAGAGAGTGATTTTATTTCCAAAGTACTCTTACATTCTCAATGGTTCCCGAAATCAGATTTTTAGAATGCGTTTGTTCACAATTCAAACCATTTCAAGGAAAATAACAGTTCATGATTTAAAAGACTTTTTTTTTTTTTAGACTAAGTTTTACTCTTGTTGCCCAGGCTAGAGTGCAATGGCATGATCTTGGCTCCCTGCAACCTCTGCCTCCCAGGTTCAAGTGATTCTCCTGCCTCAACTTCCCAAGTAGCTGGGATTACAGGTGCCCACCACCACGCCCGGCTAATTTTTTGTATTTTTAGTAGAGACAGGGTTTCACCATGTTGGCCAGGCTGGTCACAAACTCCTGACCTCAGGTGATCCAGCCTCCCAGAGTGCTGGAATTACAGGCATGAGCCACCATGTCCAGCCTAAAAGGCATTATTTAAGACAAGTTGCTGATTTTAAACTTTAGCATTAGTATGGGATAATTTATTCATGCCTACATGATCATTAGTTCATGTGGAAAGGTAATAGAAGCAACTGATGTGACTTGCTTTATTATATCTAATAATAAACTTGCAATGGGAATCAAATAATTAAATGGCACAGAAGATTCTTCTTTTTTTTTTTTTATTATACTTTAAGTTCTAGGGTACATGTGCATAACGTGCAGGTTTGTTACATATGTATATTTGTGCCATGTTGGTGTGCTGCACAGATTCTTCTTTTAGGCTTAAAACAATCACGTTTGTTTAAAGATCACTTTTCACTCCAAAATCTACTAATAGAAAGAGTTGTAAGAATAATTCAAGTCTTTAGGCCAAGGTCCCACAGCCCCAGGCAGCCTCATGCATTTGTTTACCATACATACATGCACTGTCGCTGGAGAAGCCATTTTGCTGAGTGCTGTTGACATACTGCTTAAGCACTGGAATTGGAAGGTAATTGTTGAGATGGCCATGTACGCATGTCCATGTTATTTGGCTAGCACTTGACCAATTTTCCCCAAAGACTTATTTCTCACTTTTCTTGTGATAGTGCTCAGTCCATTTGTTAAGAATTCCCATGGACATCACAGAGTAATGCCATGAGTTTCCGGAGTGTGACACTGTCACTCAAAGACACAGCCTCCAGCTCCCAGCAACAGCATAGTTATTTTTAAGGCATTCCCTCCATTTACCCAGACACAAGGCCTGGATTAAGTGGTAATACATGTGCATTACATGTACATTACATATACATGTAATACAGGACATCCGCAAGCTTGTTATTGGCTCTTTCAAAGTACAACTTTGTTTATTTGACATTGTACAGATGTGCCATGTTTGTACAGATGTGCCATGTCTACTTTGATGAACAAGTGGACTCAGATTTTTAGAGATTTCAACCAGCCTTTCTTATCAACACAGCGTACCTCAACTAGATATTAGGAGAGCAGGTGGATTAAAGCAATTTACAATACAGTGGGAATGACTGATACTACCATCCCCAATCCTGCTATGTTGCAATGTTTAATTCTATGATGTAAACTGAACTTTCATAAAGTGTTGCTACAGTAACATAGTCACATTTCCTAACTATGCTTAAGAAATGAATGAAAATACTGGCATAGATTTTGACTTTATTCTTCTCCTGTTCCTCAGTTGTACTTAGGGCTACTGAGTACACTGAAGGCATGTAATAAGAATTGACTGACGATAAGAGATGGCAAACCTGGAGGCAGATTATACAGCAAGATCTTAAACTGTCTTTTTCTAGAGTAGTTGTAAAAATCTACAGAAAAGATCTTAAGTATATTAACTTCTGCCAGGGCTACTAGGCATATTATTAGGGATATTTGGGGTGGTTTACAAAGTGATCACAGTAGTTTTGGCCTATGGGATTGGAAATTTGATATTGTCATTTGTGACTACGTAGGATTCCCAGAAGTAGAATCAAACACACTCCTGCACAGTGCTGGCTGTGGAGACTATATTTTATACGGTCCAGTTGTTAGTGAGTTTAATGCAGTGGGAAGGAAGTAGATTTTTTTAAAGGCACTGTTTATGGACATAACATATTAAAGTGCAATCATGTGCATTTTTGGGCCAGTTTGCACATTAAAACACGCTGTGAATGTTCATCATAGATGCCAAGAGAAACAGGGAGATATTTGGTGTTTTCTTTTTTTCTGGGCTGAGACTTTTTCCCCCATTCCTTCATGTAGAAGTGGCTGGAATAGTTAATTTTAAAATAGGGCCCTGAGTGAATATTTCAACCAATTTCTTCACTTCAAAACGACAGTGAATATAAAAACCTGGGTGTCCCATATACTGATAAATACAGTCATTAGAAATTTTGAAACACTTCTGCTTTATGTAGGGGGAAGAATCTGGCGTGTTGCATGTTATCTCTGATCTGAATGTTGCAATGCTATAAATTTGCTTCTGACACTTCGCTTTCTAGCAAATGATCTTTCTCAGACTGTCTACACCTGTGGTTCTCAGACGTGCCCGCATATTAAAATCATTCGAGGAGATTTAAAAACATACTGATGTCTAGGTCCCTCTCCCTCTTGGGAGGTGGGGCCTGGGCATGGGTTTTATTTTAAGTATTCTGAGTGACGTATTAGTGAGGGTTGAGGACTACTAGTCTATACAGTGTCATAACTGTTGATGAGCGCAAGATTTAGACTCTTGTCTGTACTCAGTCTTCAATAAATGGATTGGCTGATGATTATAATTGCAACAAATTGTTGTTTGACTGAATTCACCAAATGCTTAGACATCTGGAAGATAAAACTGACAGCATCCAATGATGAGCTCTGAAGCCTACCTTAGAAGCCAGTAATGGTTTGGTGTCTTCCATTTCGATAACGATGTCCCGGCATGGTGGGGCAGACAGAAGGGAGGCTGCAAGACAAATACTTTTTTAATTTAAGATACTTAGAGAAATATAGTGGCGAACATTCTACTCCAAGTTCAAGTTTGACAGCTATAGGGTGGATGGTAGAGTTTATTCTTGGATGAGACTTATGGAATAGGGAGGGCAACTCCTGAATGTAGAAAATAACCCAACAATCCATCACATTTCCCCAAATATAATATGGTTTTAGACATTTTCTAGGGGATATGTCCATACTGTTTTGTTTTAGATAATTAGTCCAGTGCCTATACAGAAAGTGCTCAGAAAAGAATTGTGTCAATATATGTCTTTAGAGGGTGCAGGAGTAGGGGTGGGGAGCTATTTTTTATTTCAATAGCTTTTGGGGTACAAGAGGCTTTTGGTTACACAGATGAATTATATAGTGGAGAATTCTGAGATTGTAGTGCACCTGTCACCTGAGTAGTGTACATTGTGCCCAATATGCAGCTTTTATCCCCTCCCCTTCTGAGTCTCCAATGTCCATTATACCACTGTGTATGCCTTTGTGTTCCCATAGCTTAGCTCCTACTTATAAGTGAGAACATACAGACAGCCTACATCTGAAGGAGTCTTCTTTTCTTGAAATTTGTTCCTAAAACACAGAAAATAAATAAGAGAAAAATAAGAAAAAGAAGGGAAAGGAGGGGTGAGAGGCTAGGGGAAGGATAGCATTAGGAGAAATATCTAATGTGGATGACAGGTTGATGGGTGCAGCAAACCACTGTGGCACGTTCTGCACATGTATCCCAGAACTTAAATCAAAAAAAAAAAAGAAGAAGAGAAAGGAAAGGAAAAGAAAAGCAGGGTGGATTGTTTTATATTTCAAGTCTGAGGTTGCACTGGCTTATTCAGCCCTTATTCTCAACAGCGTATATAGAGGGAGAAGACATGTGCCCTGACTTTATATACAATTCCCAAACTATCTGTGACTCAGGATTTGGGGGTTAGAGCATGGACTCAGTAGTCGTCCCTGGGCTTACTACATTTGATTCAGCTAAAGCGGGGGTACCAAAGCCTCACCCTGGGGTGGGGATAGGATGAGAGGTACATCTCCATTTATTGAAGAAGCATCGAACAGGAAGACATTTAACAGGAGGCCAGAACCCAGACAGAACAAACTCTGCCAAGCCAATAGAACTTTCTGTTTAACCCACTCTGGCAAGTGACATACAGGACATAAAGGAGGAGAGGCAAGAAACCTTTTTTGGTACTTACCATGTGCTGGGCACTGAGCTAAACACTTTACTTACATGATCTCATTTCATACCTCAATAATCCTGTAGAATATGTGCCATTTTCCCCGTTTTAAAAATTTTAAAACAAACTGAAGCTAAGAGCAAGCAAGTCACTTGCTTCAGGTGAAACAATTAGTGGCAAGTTGGGGAGTAAGTAACCCAGGTCTGGCTGACTCCAAAGCTTGTGTTTTAACCACCACACCAGAGCCTGGAGTAACCATCAGGGGGATACTGGGGAGGAGGGGAGACTGACATTTCCTGAGCATCTGTGATCTATCAGTTACTGTGTGAGGTAGTTTTAGATCTATGTGGCATCCCTAGACCTGTAAGCAGTCTCTACACTTCCAAGATAGTCTCCCCTGCAGATCCTGACAACTGCAACAGTACAGAACAAGACAACCAGAGGGCAGGGACACAGGAACACACTGAACCCAAGTTCTTTCCTAGAGGATCAGTTCTCCACTTCACCCTCCTCATGAAAATAAAGCCCAAGGGACAGGAGAATGGTATTCTGTGCACTTCCAACATGAGGCCATTAACCTCTCATTGGTTTTATGAAAGGACCAGATTTTCCTTTTCTGGGGCTCTCTGAAACCTTGACCACACTCTACATTGATTACGTAGAATCACTAGCCAGGCTATGTCTGCCCTGGACCTAGCCCACCCCTGAGCAATAGACACAAACAGATCCACGTAAGTGATTCTAGGGCCAGAGAAAGTGTGTAGCATTTGTACCCTCTGGATGATTTCATGTATTTGGACCAAAAAACCTTCTCTCATGAAAACAGTAAGAAAAAAAAAAAAGCCAGGAAAGTGGTTTCTCTCCATTTAGTAACCTTAAAATGAAACAATTTCTGCAATAACAACAATCCTTGTTGTTATAAAAAATGCTGCTATTTTAGGCACCATCAATTCAGCATAAAATGTTTTACATGGGACATTTCTTGATAAGCACATGTAGAGTTTTGCTTAAATGTGACTGGATTTTCTCCCTCTTCTCTGAATCAGGGATCCAGGATGCTCACACCTACATAGCAGATGAGTTTCAGAGGCTCTGTAAAATCAATACCAACCCTTATGAAAGTTTTAATAGAACCAGTTAGTGACACAGCTGCTTAAATAGAAGACATCTGCTTCAGTCTTGAAGCCACCAAAGATCAGCTGAATGAGGCTGTTCCAGCCCTCCCACGGTGTTTAATTTATGAGGCCAGGGGCCCTGGGATCTCTTGCACTGATGCAATATAGCCCCCAGCCCCTAACACAGTCCCTAGCACATGGTAAGCTAAAAGCAAGTAACTATTGAATGGGTAATTGCAAAATGCTGTATCACTAGCTATCATTTATTATGGAAATCTAAAGTAAGTATTATGCCCTGCTCTGTCATTTACATATTAATGATATGTGATAATGAGGTAGGCCAACAGATGGAAAGCAATCTGAAATAAAATCTCCTCCTCTCTCAATCGTCATGGGGTCAGGGGGCTTCCTGTTTTCCCCATCAAGGTATTTATCACACTGGACTGCAACTGCACACTTCCTCGTTTGCCTTCCCTGCTGGACTCTTGCTTTGTGAGAGGGGAACATGGCTGTCTTGGTCCCCACTGTCCCCAGATATCTAGAAAAGCACGTGGCAGTCAATGAGTGCTTCCTAACCATTCAGCAAAAGGTGGAGGAAATGACTTCATCCCCATCACTGATGTGGGAACAGCTCTCCCTGCTTTGCTAGCTGCTTGTTGAAAAGTAAATAGGGTTAGATCGCAGACTGCTGTGTTATGCACATGTACCCTAGAACTTAAAGTATAATAATAAATAAATAAATAAATAAATAAATAAAAAGAAAAGTAAATAGGGAATATTCATGAGCACTTAACACTTCCTCAAAAGAAGTCTTACATTCACCCAGGAGCAGGACGCTTCAGAGAGGAATCCCTGGAGCACACCACCCACCCCTAAAACGAGGCTGAGATTCCAGCCCAGTTCTACCACTTACAAATGATAGAACCTCAGGAAAGTGACATAACACACTGCAACTCACACAGTTTGCTCATCTGTAAAATGTAGCCAATGAATCCAGGACTTACCTTGAGAACGTTTGTAAAGAGTACATCAGAGTTATGCATGAAAAGCCCCTAGACTTCCGCACAGACTTGCACGTTACCTTTGAGCTGTGGGACGATGTCCTCTTTCCCTGCATATGGGTCGCAGCGAAAGCGGTCCAGGCGCTCGATGGTGCACTGGCCGACAACAGGCTTCCGCCCAAACTGCCTGTGGTCGATGACCTTGATCACCAGCGGGGGCATGTACAATTCCTCCTTGGGCAAGAACTGGGGGTCATAAAGGTAGGTTTCATTTCTCTTTACAAGACCAGACAAGGGCAGCTTTGAAAAAAATTCCCCTGACGGACCAGTCCAGATTCTCTCTGCCACATAGCCCAGAGGACTCACAATAGTTACTCATGTGCTAGGCAAGGAGCTCAGTGCTTAAGAGTGTGAGCTGTCAGCCAGACTGCCTGGGTCAAATCCTGGCACTGCCACCATGAACCACCTGGCTAACCCTTCCATGCCCCCATTATTTCATGAGTAATAGTAAAATTGTTGAATTCTATGTGAAGAGTACTTAGAATAGTACCTGGCCCATGCTGCGTCCTGTAAGTGTGGAATCACTGACCCATGCTCGTTACTCTGTCACTGCCCTGTACTCTTCCCTGTGCTCTGCTTCCTGGGAGGGGACATGTGCAAGGCTAACAAGCCCAGGGCTTTGGTCATCTACTAGCCAAGTTCTGAGCAGACTTTAGAAATGGTCAAGACAAAACTGAACTTCGAAGGGAAATAACTGTGGCTGAGACTCTTTTCGCCCTGGAAATTCCATGCAGAAATGGATTGCTACTTTTTCCTCGACTCCCCCAGCTCCCTCTCATGGAGTTTGGTGGCTTTGGTGACAATGCCTGATTGGGGAATCATGAGCTGACCTGGGGGCCCATTTGGTATGTGGTTCAGGTGAACTTCTATCTCTGGCTTCACACAGGAGTAGAAGCTGGGGTCACCTGAGTGGTTTTTCTCTTCTCTGCTGACCAAGGCTAGATTCTAGACTAGAACTTGGAAGGTGGGGGAGGTGTGGGGAGTAGACAAGGATAGGGGAGTGGCCCAGGGGCAACCACTTTGGGACCCTGGCTGGAAGCATCCTGGCAACTCACTGTCACATGATAGGGAGGAAAACATGGGCTTTGGGGTTGGAGGGACCTATGTGCAAACTCTGGCCACTCACTTGCTAGCGATGTCCCCTTGTGTAAATTCATTACCTCTTGGTTTTCCCCAAAGTGGGCATAAGAGAGGTGAAAATGTTCACCCCGCAGGATTAAAGACGAGGTGTACTGAGTAAGAATGCACCAAGCCCTGCGCTGCAGCTGTCACTGTAGTTAGGACACAGTCACTGCGATATAGAAGGCATGGCCTAACACTATGACACTGGATAAATCATTTCCCCTCTTTAGGCCTCAGTTTCCTCCTCTGTAAAATGAGAGCACATGACCCTAGAGTTCAAGAGCACTGTATTGGAGACATCAAGGTCAGGAAAACAACTCAGGTAGGGAAAGGAATGGGATTGTTCTAGGTCTTCCAACACTTCAAGGTAAGGAACTGTCTTTATTTCACCTATTTATATAATAGAGTAAAAAAGAAATTGTTTTTTGTAAAAGTTAAGAAATTAACTTATTTAAAAATGGAAAGACTAGGTGACCTCTTCCTGCCCAAGGTATTATGGGGTCTGTGATGCTGTGAACTGGATCCGATGTTCTCACATCTTTAACAACCAGAGGATAGCCTCAATGGACCAAAAAAGGTGCCATCCCAGGGGCACCTGGAGGTGGGGCACAGTTACGGGCTGCCAGGGTCATGGCCCTATCACCCCATACACCTTCCCCCACAGCCGCCCCTTCCTCAGACAGTCCTTATCCGGAGGGTTCTGGTGCATGCACAGCTGTGGCGTAGGGGAAGGGGATGGTATATCTGGTCCATGCATGACTGGGGGTTAATATTCTGCCTTCACGGGGTTGACCAACAGCCTGTAATAGATAGCCGAATAGATGGAAAGTTTACCAGATAAATAAATAAATATTGCTCACAGATATTTCTGTGCCACTGGAGTTGCTTTGAAGCTTTAAGAAAGCATTGCCACAGTGCGAGAATTTAAGGGGAAAAAAGTCATTGACAAGCTGAATATAAGGCAGGGTTTTTGTATTTGTCAGATTTTGGAAATAAACTCTGTGTGTTTGCATGTGTGTGTGAGGCACATACTTTCATATTTCAACGCACATGGGTGATTACAGAAAATCGATACTGTACCACTTTCATGAAGAGAACAGAACTTAGAAAGTTGGGTGTCTTCTTAAGGTTTTTGATCACCACTGATTCCACCCTTTCTCCTCCACACTCCACAACAAGACTGGGGATGTGATAGAAGCCATCTGGAAGTTTTCATATTTCTTAAGCCCCAAGCTAGAATCTAAGAAAACAATTTAAAGAGAGGAGAAGGTAACCCAGCACTTTAAAAATAACACTCAAAAGTAAAAATTCTGTCTTAATTACTGGCAAAGTCTTCACGATTAATTTGAACATTATCCTTGTAAGCTTGTAGGTCATGCAAAGAAAGTGGTTTTGCCCCTTTCTTTCTCCTGCCTGAGCCCCTAAAAAAGCAATGCAGTTAAGAGTATAGGAATCAAATCCTGGCTGTGCCATCTAGTAGCTGTGTCAGCGCTGACAAGGTAACTCACCTCTCTATGTCTCATCTACAAACAAGACTGATTGTATTATCTGTCATGGGGTTATTCTGATGATCACCTATAAACTTGTTTTTTCTTTTTTGAGACAGAGTCTCACTCTGTCACCCAGGCTGGAGTGCAATAGTACGAACTAGACTCACTGCAACCTCTACCCTACCCTGAGTTCAAGTGATTTTCGTGTCTCAGCCTCCCAAGTAGCTGGGATTACAGGTGTGTGCCACCATGCCTAGCTAATTTTTGTATTTTTAGTAGAGGCAGGGTTTCACCATGTTGGCCAGGCTGGCCTCGAACTCCTGACTTCAAGGCTGCCTGCCTTGGCCTCCCAAAGTGCTGGAATTACAGGCAGGAGCCACTGCATCCAGCCCACCTGTAAACTTCTTAACACGGTGTCTGACATGCAAGCATTTCGAAGTGATAGCTTCAGCCTTTGAGAACTCTTAGCAAGACAGCCAGAAAAGGGAAATGTTGGGTGTTAACAGCTGCTTGACTAGACAGGGGAAAGTCTTGAGAGTGGGCCAGACACTGTCTATCAAGCCACCTGGTTGAGGTCATCAGCTTGTATCTGACATGTCAACATTGCTAACATTGCTCACTGCTCCCATTCAACTTCCATCTCTGCCTCCCTGCCATGCCCCCATCTCTTGGCATATACACTGTCATTCCTTTCTGGTCCATCTTCCCTCTCCCAGTTCTCCAGTTGACATGAAAAACTCAGAAACCTGCTGGCTCCCAGTAAATGCGGAGTTTAGATGCCCTCAGGAATGTTAGAATTGACCTCTCCTGGTTGCCTCAGCAAGCCTTCTACTCCCATGAATATCTCCAGTTTTTGGACAAGTTGTAAAGGAAGTTGGAGATAGCAAGAAAATACGCAGCAGGATTCTATTTTCTATACAGAAGATTCCTGCTCTGCAGTCACATCTGTTTGATTTGATGAGTAACATGTGAGGAGCAGCATACCTCAATGGCAGTGAGCTGGACCACAGGCCTGATCCCCTGGGGGACCATGTATAGATTTGGCGCCCTTTGAGGGGGAAGAATGGGAAGGTTGGAGCCATCCTGTGAAACAAACATGGGTATGTCAATGGCTCGCTTTAGTTCGAGCAAACAGTGCCTAGAATTAACACGCACTTTAAGCAGTTGACAGAATACATGAGGAAGAACACAGCGATGTACCTTGCCCCTCAGAATCAGCTCTGCAGTTACAAGAACTTCCCCGCAGGCTTTGTCTCCATTCATTACTGGGTGCCACAGAAGTTTGGGTGTGATGTCCATTTCTGAGTTCAGTTTCACCAGAGGAGAGAAAATGCTTCGTCCTAAAAATTCATCTTTGCCCTAGAGAAACAAAGTGATCCTTAAATTCCCCAACATTCATCCCTTCAAATCTCCATCATCCCCAAGTTATCTTAGAAATTCTAAATGACCTACCACTTGGTCATTGTCAAAAAGTTCCATGATAACTTTGGGTGGATTCTGCAGAACTGTTTGGGGTTCCCCATAGATTTCAACTTCATCAAATATAATTGTTTGGTCCCATGTGGGATTCAGGGTTGAACGGATGATCTCAGTGGTTTTGCTCCGATGGAGGAAACAGACGTGAGCATATGGATCTAAAACAGAAAAAGAGAATAACAATGGGGTCATGGTTAAAATCTAACTCCCCAGAACCACTCACTGCAACCATATTCTTTTCCTCTGGATATAATGACAGTGGGCTCTCACCACCTGCCTGGAGACAGGGTTTCTAGGGAGCAGGGAGTTCCCCATGGAAGGTTCTGGCACTGCAGCAGAGGCACCTGAAGCGAGACCCTGATGTGTACTGAGAGGTCTGTCTTTGGAGTATGTTCCCACCAAGGTTAATGGGGCCCACAGTTTTTCTCTGCAAGAGTACTGCACTCATGGTTGAGTGAGGCTCTGCAGTCAGATACACCTGGGGTCAACACCCACCCTTCACCCCTGCTGCATAACTTTGAGGGAAAAAATAATCTTCCTAAACGTTGATCCCTTCCACCATGCAATGAAAGTAATATCTGCTTCACAGTGTTGAGAGGACGAAATGATATAAGGAAGGTTAGCTACTTGGGACAGAGCCTGTCCTATAGGAAGTATTTGATAAATGCTAGTTTTTATTATAGTTGTTTCTAATGTTGATGGTAATCCATTCATTCAGCACATATTTATTGAGTTCCAGGTCTCAAGAGTACAACAGTAACAGGAAAAGCTCAGATGCTCATAGAGTTTACAATCTGTGACAGCAGAAAACTTTGTCTCACTACACTTAAGAACGGAGAGAAAGCAATATTATGTATGGAGAAATAATCCATGTTCTCCTTTATGTTAAATAATTTCATCAAACCTTTTTGCAGTTGCCTGGGGCTGACCTATCTGAAAATAACACAGTATCTACCCTGAAACTCTTGTATAAGCCAAAAGTGCTTGGTTTCTAGCAGGGGAGCCATCATATGAACCCTTTGCTTTTGCCCTGATGATAATTCTTCCATCTCCAAAACTGCAAGGAATGTGCTTAGAGTTTTAGGAAGCTTTAGTCAAGAATTTTGGAAAGTTTTTTTCTTTTTTTAACTTTCAGTGATAGAGTGCCCCCTGGTGGAAAATATTTGAAAATGTCTTCGAAGACCCTGTTGGAGATGCATATCGCAGGGATAACCTTGAATCTGGTCAAATTTGTAAGAAAAGGAAACCATTCACAAATATTGGTAAATATTAGTGCTTGGAACACGCTTCAAAATTGATGCGCGCACATGAGATTGTCAGTCAAATGCTCTAACACACTTCCTGTTTGGAAGAAAAAGTGCAGTTCGCAGCCAGCACTCATTTCTCGGGGCAAACGGGAAATGGGTTAAGAGGTGTTTTCATAGAAGGCCCAGGGAAACTCTGCTGGGCTTTGAGTCCCGAAGTGGAATGCTCCCCAGATAGCCTGAACTATCCATGGTTCAGCAGCAAGGACTCAAATCCCCAGACAGGCGTGTTCTCCCCTCCTCCCCCGTCCCTTGCCAATAGCCTTCCTCTCAGAGCCAGTCCAAAGCAACAAAAGCAGCTGGGTGTCAGTGCAAGAGATGACAAAGCCTCATGGTTTTATGTTATTGAGAATGTGGGGAGCAGGCAGAGGAGGAGGTTAAAATGTACTCCAAACTGCTCAAAGCCTGGTGCTGTAGGCAAATGGGCACACCTGTCATCTTTTTGATACCTTGAGAGAGCCTACAAAAAACTTAAAGGATCTTAACTTACCAATCAACCCGAGGGTCCAGGGATGAAAACACAGCCATGTACATAAACAGAGATGAGAAATCACTTTCTCAGTGCTTCTTATTACTTAATCAATTAATATCTATTAGTATCAAAAGTACCTTCTGTGTATCACTAGCACCCAGCAATGGTGTCTAAAGCATTCAGTGATGATTTAGCTAATCACTGAGCAGTTTGCTTCAAGCATGCAAAAATAACCTCAACATGTAAAGGGTTTTTGTTGTTAGAAATGACAAGAAGCATTCACCTGAAACACAGAAGCAAGACAGCATGCTATGTAATCATGCGTAGCATGGAGATTTTTTTTTCCTTTACCTGAAAAGCTATCCTTGTCTAAAGCCAGGAGGTTTCTGGCTTGATAGACATAGCAGCGCAGATGGTAGATGTAGACTCCTAAAAAAACAGGATGAAGATTACTTACAAGAAACATAACACTGTAAACTGCTATTTTACTGGAATATTTGGAAAAAATACATGTTTCTGATAAATGGGTCATTTGACTCTATTATAGTTCCCCACAATAAAGAGCACACAGAATAGTGATGATGTGGCCTCCCAAAGTAGTTCTATTTCCTGTAAAATGAAACTTATTTTTTAGGCTGGGTGCGGTGGCTCATGCCTGTAATCCCAGCATTTTGGGAGGCTGAGGCAGGCGGCCTGTTTGAGGCCAGGAGTTAGGAGACCAGCCTGGTCAATATGGCAAAACCTTGTCTGTACTAAAAATACAAAAATTAGCTGGCATGGTGGTGCACGTCTGTAATCCTAGCTACTCGGGAGGCTGAGGCACAAGAATCACTTGAACCCTGGAGACGGAGGTTTCAGTGAGTTGAGATCACACCACTGCATTCCAGCCTGGGCAACAGAGTGAGACTCAGTCTTAAAAACAAAAATCCTATTTTAAAGAAATACTATAGTAAGCTCAATGCAAAGTGTATCAATCAGGAAAACATTACCTCTGTTATAAACTAACTAAATTTAGGGTACTACTTATTATCACAGACCTTTACAATGAAACTGGGTCTCCAGCAGTTATAGAAATAGGGTTTTCTATACTACTTCAGCATCAGATCTGGGAAACAATTATCATCTAAAAGATTCTTTGACATTTCAAAATATTCATACTCCTTTTATTATTATATTCTCTCTGTCTCCGTCTCTCTATCACACACACATTCACTCTCTTTCTCTTTCCTTCTCTCTCTCTTTGTGAGATAGCGGAGCATTATGATTCCGTGCACAGATTCTACCTGGTTCAAATCTCTCTAGTGCTCATAAGCCCTAAGACTTTGGGCAAGTAATTTAATCTTCCTGTACCTTGGTTCCTTCTTCTGTATAATGGGGACAATAGTAACACCTACCTTATAGGGTTGTTGAGGATTAAAAAGTTGTAATATGTACAGTTCCTAGCCCATTCTAAGACCTATATAAGCATTTGCTAATATTATTGTAGAGCAGGTCTGTCTCATTCCAAAAATCCTGAAGGTTATTATTGAAACCAACCATTATTTAATTTTTTGTGCCTTTTTTCCTAGTTAAAAATTTCAACTTTGGAGGGCTTACTAGACAGAATAAGCACATATGAGATAGACTGTTAAAATCAGTGATTTGACCACCCTTCACCTTATATATGATATGGTTTTCAACTGCATTTTTAAAAACCCATTTCATCAAGGATGAAAATGAAAGTCACGTTTGCATGAAGAGGTTTTAAAAATCATATTTGGTGATTTGAAGAGTTTCCTTAAGATAAAATTTACAGAAGTGGAATTCACAAAGTCATGTTTAAAATTCACTGCTGGCCAGGTGTGGTGGCTCACGCCTATAATCCCAGCACTTTGAGAGGCCAAGATGGGTCTTGAGAGGTCAGGAGGTCAAGACCAGCCTGGCTAACATGGAGAAGATGCAAAAATACAAAAAATTAGCTGGGCATGGTGACGTGTGCCTGTAGTCCCAGCTACTCAGGAGGCTGAGGCAGAAGAAACGCTTGAACCTGGGAGGTTGCAGCGAGCTGATATCGCACCACTGCACTCCAGCCCGGGTGATAGGGCCAGACTCAGTCTCAAAAAATAAATAAATAAGTAAGTAAATAAATAAATAAATAAATAAATAAATAAATAAATAAATAAAATTAAAATAAAAA
>NW_016806471.1:2827989-2874596 GCF_001698545.2 Rhinopithecus bieti
TCAATAAATAAATAAATAAAATTAAAATAAAAATAAAACTCACTGTCAAAATTGCAGGAAACAATGGGGGTGTTTGCTCCAAACACAGTGGTGGCGCTGTGCTTCTGTTTCTCCAGGCTCTTCTCATCCCCATCTTCTGTAGTGTCTGCCCCCTAAAGTCAATTAACAGAGTCAATTAGCAGATAAGTCAATAAACACTGCCTAAAAGCAAACCAACCAACCAACAGGCAAGAATCACAAACAAATGGAATTCTAGCTTTTAAAAGATGTTATCGTGCAAACACCCCATTTTTTAAAAAGATGAATAAGTCCCAGGATAGCAAGTGACTTCCCTGAAGTCGCTTAGCTGGAAAGCAGCCGAGCAGGAAGTGGGAGCCAGCCCTCCCACCTCGAGTCCAGGTTTGCCAAACCCTGCGGCTGAAAGAAAGGGGAAAAAAGGAAAAATGTAGAGGATAAATAGGGAGTAAAAGGATGGGATAAGGAAGAGAAAGAGCAGCAGTAGCAGAATACCGTGGGGTCAGAGCGCAGAAATACAAAAATAGGCTATTGAGAAATGGCTCCTGACCACCCTATTGTTTTAGATTACCCCCTGCCATTCTCTATTCCTTCCTTCCACCTGCCTGCTTTTCCCCGCTGACTTCTTTACTGTGCTTCCATATGTGCTTCCGTATTGCTCTCTAATTTTGTGAGCTAGCCTTCTGACTTCCTCCCCTTCACATCAGTATCTTTATGAATATATGTATGAATATTTTGTTGAACAGTTGCAGTTTCCAAGATATGATTCAAGGAACTTGTGCCTGGGACGTGAACAGATGTTACCTGAAACAAGCGTCCTGGAACAGACACATTTGGAAAATGCTAGGTCAGACAGGTGTGTCGACAGTAGTATTTCTTAGAACACTCCTGTGTTAATGGTCTATTCGTTCCACATGAGGTATTGAGCACCCAGGGTGTGTGGCTTTCCCTCAACCTGTGAATATTGGCCATCTTATAGTACCAGGGTTACAGGGACCTCTATGGAGTTGGCAGTGCTGTATCCAACACTCATATATTTTCTCTATACCAATATGATCTGCGCTCTGGCAACCCGGTACTTACAAGAGCACCTTCAAGTTTAAAGATGGCAGCTGCACCATGTGTTTCTGAAGGAGCCATTTTTCTCCTCCAGCGTCTGCGGCGGAAGGTATCTGAACTACGTTGTTTCCAGTGAAATTTCCAGCCAATTAAAGAAGCATATTCCCAGCCCTCTTGGTCTTCCAATTCCTCCATGGCCTAAAACAGAAGTAAACATGTTGATGATGATTATGATGATTATGATGATGATGATGATGATGATGATGATGATATTCCTTTTATTGATAAAACAGGTTATTTGATCAATCAACAGATACACAGTATTCAAAATCTACTCTGTGCCAGGTACTGAGCTACAGCCAGAAATACAGAAAAGAAAACACCCAGACAGGACCTCTGCCTTGCAGAGCTGATGGACTGCGGTAGTGCGGAGAGATAACCAGACAATGACAGCACAGTTGTGGGCATACCTGATTTGGGGGTGGGTGAAGCAAGTGGATTCTTTCCCAAATTGCTTTCTGTTTTCTCACTTCATTAGTTCATAAAAATGTTGCTATTGTGATATAGTTTGTAAAACATTAGTATCTCCATTTTACATATGTAGGCCAAAAATCAAATGCCCCCTCCCAGGTTTAAATGTCTTGCCTGAGCTAATAGCTGCCATAACTAATAATTAAGTGATAGATCAAAATATGTTATTTCTGTAATAACTAATACATTCACATGGTACTTTTTAGCTTAAAAACTACTGATTTACCAGTGGTATCAGTTTTCAATGTTATATTCTATTCATTCAACAAATATGAGTGCCTACTATGTGACCGGGATCGTGTCAGGGGCTGAGGACGCAGTGAAGAAGAGATAGGGTCTTTGCTTTCACACAGCTGACATTTTCATGGCAGAAATTTGATTTAAAT
Organism: Rhinopithecus bieti; assembly: GCF_001698545.2. Taxonomy (NCBI): domain Eukaryota; kingdom Metazoa; phylum Chordata; class Mammalia; order Primates; family Cercopithecidae; genus Rhinopithecus; species Rhinopithecus bieti. The sequence goes on from NW_016806471.1 coordinate 2,829,981, forward strand.
ATCTTAAAAGTATGACTGGATTTAATAAATGTAAAATAATATGGAATAATATTTCAGATCTGAGAAATGAGAGCTCCATGTGGGTAATTATTGTTGGGTCTTTTTTTTCACTTTGAATAAATGTGAAATGCAGGTTAAGCATAATTTTGTACCTGACCCTCTAGTAACATAAATAGTAGCAGTGAAAATTTTCACATAGCCAAGAGTAAGGCAGGTTAGGAACCATGATCAAAGTCTCAGAAATACTCGTTAGTAGAGCTGGGCCATATCCTGAGCCTTCTAACTAGTGGCTCAGTGTTCTTCCCACTTCAACTTGGTGCCCTCCTGTGGAAGGAGAGGGTTCAAGCACCTTCAGAAACTTCTCACCCCATCAGCCTGGGATAATAAAACAATAAAGAGATATCCATTAAACTAAGGAGTTTCTGCACAGCAAAAGAAACTATCATCAGAGTGAACAGAAAACCTACAGAATGGGAGAAAATGTTTGCAATCTATCCATCTGACAAAGGTCTAATATCCAGAATCCACAAGGAATTTAAGCAAATTTACAAGGAAAAAAAAAAAAAGAAACAAACCTCATTAAAAAGTGGGCAAAGGGCCGGGCGCAGTGGCTCAAGCCTGTAATCCCAGCACTTTGGGAGGCCGAGACGGGCGGATCACGAGGTCAGGAGATCAAGACCATCCTGGCTAACACTGTGAAACCCCGTCTCTACTAAAAAATACAAAAAAACTAGCCGGGCGAGGTGGCGGGCGCCTGTAGTCCCAGCTACTCGGGAGGCTGAGGCAGGAGAATGGCGTAAACCCGGGAGGCAGAGCTTGCAGTGAGCTGAGATCCGGCCACTGCACTCCAGCCCGAGCGACAGAGCGAGACTCCGTCTCAAAAAAAAAAAAAAGTGGGCAAAGGACATGAACAGATACGTCTCAAAAGACGACATTTCTGTGGCCAACAAACATATGAAAAAAAGCTCAACATCACTGATCACTAGAGAAATGCAAATCAAAACCACAATGAGATACCATCTCACACTAGTCAGAATAGAGATTAAAAGGTCAAGAAACAACAGATGCTGGTGAGGCTGTGGAGAAATAGGAACGCTTTTACACTGTTGGTGGGAGGGTAAATTAGTTCCACCATTGTGGAAGACAGTGTGACGATTCTTCAAAGACCTAGAACCAGAAATGCCATTTGACCCAGCAATCCCATTACTGGGTATATACCCAGAGGAATATAAATCATTCTATTATAAAGATACATGCACACATATTTTCACTGCAGCACTCTTCGAAATAGCAAAGACATGGAATCAACCCAAATGTCCATCAATGATGGACTGGATAAAGAAAATGTGGTACATACACACCATGGAATACTATGCAGACATAAAAAGGAATGAGATCATGTCCTTTGCAGGGACATGGATGGAGCTGGAAACCATTATCCTCAGCAAACAGAGGAACAGAAAACCAAACACCACATGTTCTCACTTATAGATGGGAGCTGAACAATGAGAACACATGGACACCGGGAGTGGAACATCACACACTGGGGCCGGGGAGTGGAGGGAGGGAGAGCATCAGGATAGTTAATGCATGCTGGGTTTAATATCTAGGTGATGGGTTGATAGGTGCAGCAAACTACCATGGCACACATTTACCTGTGTAACAAACCTGCATGTCCTACACATGTATCTTGGAACTTAAATTAAAAAAAAAAAAGACTCATTCATTCATTAGCTCATTTATTTGACTAGATTATTTACTGGGAGCACATTTCTGAGTTAGCAAGGAGGATACAAAGATGACTATGGCTCAATTTTTGCTTCCAGAAGCTCACCATCTAATAAAAATAATGTCAGTACCTACCAGAGTTACCCATTCTGTGGAACAGAGAGAGTTCCTGTTTGGACTTAGCTTAGCCTGGGTTCCAACACCAGCTTTGTCTCTTACTAAACACTTGGCCTACAGCAAGTCTATTTAAACTCTGTGAGCATTATCTGTAAAATGGGCATAAAATCCAAACCTTACAGACTATAGATGATGCATATATTCAGTACCTAGCATTAGAGAAGGCCACTTCTATACCTGCCACTTATTATTATGAGTGTTATTGTTCTATTTATTACTATTCCATTTAAAGCTTACAATACCCTAATTAAAAGGTATAGATATTATTCCCATTTTGCAGATGAGAAAGAAAGGCAATTCAGGGTTTGAATCTTTACACATCTTGTTCCAAGTCCTGAGCTATTACTGCTACTATACTACTCTGCCAAAATAGTTTCTGTTTCTTTTAACACCTTTGTAGCAGTTCTCAACATTTAGCCTGCCTGGGAATCACCTGGATGGTCTACTGAACTACAACTGGCTGGGCCCACCCCCAGGATTTCTAAATCAGTAGGTTTGGGGTGGGACATTTCTAACAAATTCCCAGGTGATGATGATATTGCTGGCTGGGGTGGACTCACTTTGAGAACCCTTGAGTGCAGTATTAGGCTCTGGATTTGCAAGTAGTTTCTGCAGAAATGGCTAGTTAGTTGGGACTTTGTGGTCAGGAGGGCAGAGCTCCCCAGTCCAGCTCCCTTCCCTTGCTTCTCTTACCCTTGCAGTGCTTGAAGCAGTCTGTGTTAAATCTTTCTTGCGTTTTCGGACCAGCCTTCGCCGTCTATGAGTGTGGTACATTTTCTCTGCTGCAACCCAGGATTTGGGCTTATGATCAGGAGGAATGGTGATTCCATATTCCCAGCCTGGAACACAGTTTGTGAATAGTTACCCAAAAGAGATGCATTTGCCAGATCACTAAATAAACCTCCAGGAAACATTCGGTCACTCTCCCTGCCCCCAAATGTTCTGTACTATCGTGACCAAATGCGTGGCTGTTTTCACTTTGCTGGGATATTCAGCCAAACAGAATACAGCCTCATTCCCATTCAGCTCCTCAAAATGCTTCCTTGGTGACCATGTTCTCCCCCACTTTTAGGCTTCCAGTCATTCACGGTAATTGAGTGCACTTAAGAATAAAGCACAGTTCAAGAGGCAGGAAGAAACACCAGGTATGCGTGTGGACTGTGCAGTTGCACAGCCTGGGTTCAAATCCTAGCATCGCCACACGTTGGCTGTTAACTAAATAAGTTTTCAGCAAGTTGGTAAACCCGCCTATGGCCCAATTTCTCCACTGTAAAGATAAAACACACCTTTTGATAGGGTTACAGTATTTTAACACTATCAAAATAACATATGCAAAGCTTTAGGGCCATAGCCCACAGTTATTGCCCAGTCAAATGCTAACGATTATTCTAAGATCTGGTGTGTGCACTGGGATCAGCGAAGAGCTTGTAATCGATTTGAAATCTTCTGGGTCAATGCCAGTTCTATGCACCATGCATAAAGAAAGCAATGAATCAGATTTTCTCTTTTGATAATTCCAAATGCTATTGTTCACTTAACTTTAATTATAGTTCAGAAAAAGACACACACCAGAAGCTGTATCAATAGTCTGCATCATTGCTGCATAGGACAACTTTAAGGGTAGTTTACAGTTCTCTTTTCTGAGTCGGGGGGCCCTGAATGTGATGTTCCCAGGGAGGTTATGGGGTGTGGTTAGAATAGAGAAAATCTTGACTCCAGCTCCCTCCCAAATTCTCATCCTGGATCCCCAAGCATCTCAAAACCCAGCCAGTTGGCCCCATCACCTGATGTTTTTCACCCCTGCCCACTTAGCACTTGTCCATACACTTGCCTGTCCCTTGGATTCTACATTTGATTAGTCACAGATGGTGCCACATGACCCAGATGCCACAGACCAGCGGTCCCCAAACTTTCTTGCACCAAGGACCAGTTCCCTGGGAGACAATTTTTCTATGGACAGGGTTGTGGGGTAGGGGAGGATGGCTAGATTCCCACAAGGAGCACGCAACCTAGACCCCTGTCACATGCAGTTCACAATAGAGTTCGCACTCTTAGGAGAATCTAATGCTGCCACATATCTGACAGGAGGCGGAGCTCAGATGGTAAGGCTCCCTTGCCTGCCACTCACCTCCTGCTGTGCGGCCCTTTTCCTAACAGGCCATGAACTGGTACCGGTCTGTGGCCCGGGGAACTGGGGACTCCTGCCGTAGACCAAAGTGAGGCCCCTCTCTCCCAAGGAACCTTTACCCTGATTAACCAAGGCCCTGCTGCAGAGCCCTGATCAGGTCACAGATGTACAATTTTACCTTTCTCATCCACCGCTCTATTTATGTCATAAGACCATGCATCATCTTCCCATTCCCAACCTAGAGGACAAGTCAACTCGCTGGGCGATGCTGCTTTGTCGCCGTTCTTACAAAACAAAAATAAAAACAAAGAAGAGAGGTAAGCCATAATGTCAGTAAGATGCAAAGGGTCCGATATAGTTCCTCACTTAGCTATGGCATTCACACCTTTACTCAGATACCATCTTAGAGATCCATTTCACTCAGAAAAATCTCTAATCTTTATTTATTCACAATTGCTAAATAATAATTAAACTACCTTTTGTTTTTACTATTAGGGAATAGTATTAGGTTCAATCACGTGAAATTGCTGTTTTTGTAGGTTAAAGTGGTTGAATCTCAGCAATTTCTTATGGTTCAACTTAATATTATGAAATAGTGCAACTCTCTTTATGAGGGGTTACATGGGAAAGAACCCATCAGAGAATGGGCAAAACATTAAAGACACATGGTTGTTTGTTTGTTTGTTTTGAGATGGAGTCTCGCTCTGTCGCCCAGGCTGGAGTGCAGTGGCGCGATTTCGGCTCACTGCAAGCTCTGCCTCCCAGGTTCACACCATTCTCCTGCCTCGACCTCCCGAGGAGCTGGAACTACAGGCGCTCGCCACTATGCCCAGCTAATTTTTTGTATTTTTAGTGGAGATGGGGTTTCACCATGTTAGCCAGGATGGTCTCGATCTCCTGACCTCACAATCCGCCCTTCTAGGCCTCCCAAAGTGCTGGGATTACAGGCATGAGCCACCGCGCCCGGCCCTGTTTTTTTTTTTTTTTTTTTTTTTTTGAGACAGTTTTTCTCTGTTACACAAGCTGGAGTGCAGTGGCGCGATCTCAAGTCACTGCAACCTCCCTTCCCAGGTTCAAGCGATTCTCCCACCTCAGCCTCCCAAGTAGCCGGGATTACAGGCACCCGCCACCACACCTGGCTACTTTTTGTATTTTTAGTATAGGTGGGGTTTCATTATGTTGGCCAGGCTGGTCTCAAACTCCTGACTTTCAGTGATCCACCCACCTCAGCCTCCCAAAGTGCTGGGATTACAGATGTGACCCATCACACCTGGCAGACACATGTTTTCGAGTACAGAGAAATGCTACTGGAGGTTCATAATGTTAATCATACACAACTGAGCAAAATTTATGTAAAATATTGACAAGTTTGCATAAAACTGAAGAGAATTATGAAAAGAAAGTTCCTAAGCAAAGGAAAAAAAGGTGGCCCATCAACATTTTGAAAAAATACTCAGCTTCACTTTAAGATAGTGAAAATTGAAATAACAACAGGATACCACTTATAACATGTGGCAAATGTTATAAAGTGGGATGGATGGTGAATGTTTAGGCAAACAGGCTTCTCATATTTTTGTTGAAAATATGAATTTATAAAACCTTTTTGAAGGCTATAAAATTTTAGCAAAATTTTATATGCATTGAAACCTAGACCAAATGCAAGGATCTTCCCTACAGATAAACTTTCATAAACATACAAAAATGTATGTTTAAGGATGTTCACTGTTACATTGCTTATAAAAACCAACAACTCAAAACCAAAAGCACCTAAATGCCCAGAAAGAGGGAATTAAATGAATTAGAGTAGGTACATATAATAAAACATTCTGCAGCCATTTTTTAAAAGGTCATGGATCTATATGCATTGATATAAAAAATGTCCAAGATACATTATTCTGTGAAAAATACAAGCTATGAAACTGTGTGTACAACACAATTCTATTTAGGCAGGGAAAGAGGACGTTATATACTTGCTTATGAACAGAAAACAGACATCAGTGGTTATCTTCGGGGAGTGGAATATGGATTGGGGAGAAGAATTACTTTTGATTTCCTTTAACGCTGCTTGGATTTTCTAAAGACAGAAACATTTCATTTGTTACAATATTAAAAACTAGGCCAAGCTTGGTGTCTCATGCCTGTAATCCCAGCACTTTGTGAAGCCGAGGCTGGAGGATTGCTTGAAGCCAGGAATTCAAGACCTGCATGGGCAACCTAATAAGAAGCCATTTCTACAAAAAAATAAAAAATTATTCTGGCATGGTGGCATGTCCCTATAGTCCCAGCTACCGGGGAGGCTGAGGCAGGAGGACTGCTTGAGCCCACGAATTTGAGGTTAGAGTGAGCTATGATCGCACCACTACGCTCAGCCTGGGAAAAAGAGCCCATCTCAAAAAACCCTCAAACAACAACAAAACCCTAGTTAGATAATAATAAAAATTTACCTAAAAACTTTGCACAGTCCAAACTATATCATGTTTCAACATCTAGTTAAATAGGCCTCATTTCTATTCTAAAGAAAATACTTATTGTGGCACTTATGTGGCTTAAGCTATATAAGTGGAAGACTCTTCAGAACGTAAGATGGAGCAGAGGAGAGGGTAAAGCCCAAGCCAGGTGGCTGCTGGGTTCCCCGCAGATCGCGATCAGAGGTGACAGGTGAGAGTTTCTTTCCAGAGCAGGCCACTCACCGCATCCGTGTAGGTGTCCTCGGCTGGCTTCCAATCTCCCCCGGGGTAGCGGCTCTCGTTCTGATAGACTTCATCAGTGAACTCTGTGTGACCTGCATCTGCTTCAGTCAGCAAGCTGCGGGGCGGGGAGGGCTCGAGTTACCCAAGGAGACCGGGTAACTGGCAGCCTCAGCGATTGCCAACACTCAGGAAGCATCTACACCCTGGGAGTGGTACCACTTCCCTCTTCACTTTACCCCTGTTGGTTCTGACTCCAAATTCCTCTTTGTACTAATCGCTTTTGACATTTCTTTGAAGAAAGGGCCTGCTGGAACAATGTGACCTAAATCATAGAGAACTCCTCAAATTAGCAAGGTTGCTCCTTCTCAGTAACGAGGATGGGGTCTGGGAAAACAGTATTGTGGGCAGCTTCTTACAGAGACCACAGACAGAGCCTTCCATGTTTCTGTTTCAGTTCGGGGCTGCTCAGCTTTTTCTCAATGAAACTCTTGGCTAACAGTTCAAAAGAAAAGGGAGCTGTCCCTGCTATTTTTTAAAACAGAGTGGAGACAGTCTCATGAAGCCAAATGTGGCTTGCTAACACAAACTGAAGGGAGGAGTTTAAGTTTTCTGGAGAGTTCCTAGGTAGACAGCCAAACCAGGTCATTTAAGAGTCCAAACTCCATTTGGGCATTTGGGAAATCCATACTGACTCTCTGCCATGTTAATTTTCCTCTTGGATTTGGAATTCTTTGGACAACCCACAGAGGAAAGTTACAGAGGTTCCAACTTTGACTCAAGTCTTCTGCCAGGTAACCTACTCAAATGAGGGGTTTTTCCTTTATTGTTTCTGCATCTTTTCTCTGCTGTATTCTCCCCTAGAATCCAGCACAGGAAAGGAATCAAAAAACAAATAGTCCCAATCATTTATATAAATTGGGCATCACTTCTCCGGGCCTCAAAAAAGGAGAGTAAAAGCCCTGGCTGCTGCCTCTAGGATTCCATCCAGCCCTGACATGCTTTGACCTTCTGCTTTTTCTGTCACAATTTCCCTATCCTTTCCCTGTCCTCACTAACCTTCCTTCCTTCCAGCCAATTCAAACCCCATTTTCCCTCCCCTCACTAATCTCCCCCAACTCCACCCAGAGCAAACTGCCTGAATCGAAAGCAATCACAAGCAAGCAAGCATGTTTGAGTCTTAAGAGAGCAGTATTTTCGCTTCCCTGCCTCCCTCCCTAATGCCTATGCAATCACAGGAAATGAACAACAGAGAGACCAAACTCTAGTTGGAGGCCTTTAAAATTCAACTTCACAAGCTTCTTCCCTCCCAACTCAAAGATGCTGTCATAAGATGGCAAGAAGAGGGAATGCTGGTTCTAATGTTGTTGGCAACATTTAGAAAACAGGCTACAGTGTCCCCCAGACTCCAAGGGAACCATCTTTACCACCTTCTACTGTCTATTTTTTTTTTTTAAATAATAGCTTTTGAGATGTAGTTCACATATATGGAACTCATCCACTTACAGTGTACCTCCTACTGCTTCTTGCAGACGTTCTGGCATAATAGTTGAGTACTGGTTTTGGTGCCCATGCTAGACTTGGATTCTAGCCCCAACTGTATCATTGACAAGCTATGTGCCTTTGGACAAGTTATTTAATCTTTCTAGATCTCAGTTTCCTCATTTGTGAAGTGGAGATACTACTACTACTTGTTGGGAGATAATTCTCTGCGAGTCTCTTGTGTTTCTGCGCATCTTGCGAGCTCAGGCACCGACTACCTTTGTTATGGGCTATCTTCTCAAAGATGTTTGTATGGGGAACACTAAGATAGTGTCTCTCTGCACAGCAAAGGGCCAGCCTGCTTACTGCCCATTATAAAAAATTCAAGTCCCCTAAGCTTAGAGTTCTCTCATAGAATTCAATCCACTGTGTGTACAAGTGTCATCTGGCCCTCTTCATGTTACTCTGTGGGAACTGGGGCATGAAGAAGTCGAGCAAATATCGATACTCTGGCATTACTATTGCTGTGGGCAATAAAGTTCTTTTATTCTAACCCAGGAGTCATGTGCCGGCATCTGTGAAACTGTCACGGGAGACCTTGTTTGCTTGCAAGCAGCATCAAATCTCAGATCCTTCTTGCCACTGCCTCCCTTGTAGGGCTGTAGTAAAGATTAAATAAGATGATGCCAGTGCCCAGCATACTGCCTGACACAGTCAAGCATAATAAGTTCTCAAAATGTTAGTTACCAGGTGCTTTTTATATTTGCCTGTCTTATGGCGGAACATCTTTCAACTTTCTATAAATTTCAATGGACTTAGTTTTGCTCAGTGGGTGTTACACAAATATTATCAAGAATGATGATGGAGATATAATATATTTAGCAATTTCTAGAGAAAGATCTCATTGCTATCCTTTTTACTCAGAAAATGGACAACTTACCTTCTTTCAGGATCAACTATCCACTCTCCTTCCCATTCCCAGCCTTTTGGAGGCAGAAAAAATTCCCTCTTGAGTTTTATTTTTCCTGTGACATCAGAAAACTTATGACGTCCTACTAATCCAGAAGTGCCCCATTTTCCAAACATGAGAGCTTGATTTTCATACTATTAAAAAAGACATAAAATTGGAGAAATGCCATCAGAGAGCAAAAAATAAAGCTAGCACATACATTTTCAAGTTAATCGAGGACTTAGGCTAGACAACCACAGAAAACAGAATAAAGCTTTATGCTCAGAAGGTATGGACCTAATTTGAGCTGTTACTGATGATGCAACTTTGGATAAATCATTCACCTTTCTAAGACTCAGTGCTCTCATCTGAAAGCTGAGGATAACGCTACCTCTCCTACAGAGTCATTCGGAGTTTAAACGTGCAAATGATTGTGAACGTGCTTTTTAAATAGCAATACAGCATCCTAATTGTTTCTATTATAATTTTGAATGGCTCAAGAGAGTTCTGTGAACCGTATCTTTTAAATACCTATGAAAGTCCTCAGCTTATGAGTGAGCAGATTTTATAAAATTTATTTGTAAGTCTACTGCTGAGAACTTGGGGCACATTTCCCTGTAGAAACAATATACAATTAATGTTGCCCTTTCCCAAGCAGTCCACCAAAAAACCCATCTGAAACATGAAGGTCCTTTAGTACCCAGCCCTTATTGGACCTAAAAGTTATGAGCCTTAATTCCATCTGGAGTGTGGCAAGGAGACCAAGGCCTCTCTGGGAAGCAGGCTGAATGGCAATGGCAGACTCTGGCTTCTAAGGCATTGCTTTCCAAGTTAGAATCTATAAATGTATGATGGTCTGCTCTTCATCATGGCAACCATGGAGAGGGTAGAGATTTGCCAGTGTGGTGGGTGTCCCTGTTTGGATCCAAACTAGAATTTCCAATCGTCTGCTGATGAATCCACTGAGAGGATTTGCATAAGCCATAGGAAAGTTTTTGGCTGAAGGAGAAAGGAGGAGATTTGAGTGGGGGCCTGATTAGAAAATTGGAATCAAGAGGACACAGTAGTGCCTATCTCAGATACTGGCTCTCAGCCTGGAGGGGAGATGCGCTTCAGGCAGAAAGTAAAGGAACTATTATCCTAAGGGACCTTAGGGCTTGGGGTCACATGACATGGACACAGAATGGAGAGCAAGACCTTCCTGCTGTTCTGCTTGGAAGCCAGCATAGCTTTAGTAAAATCCAGGCAAAGACTTTGGCGTGGACAAGAGGGTATCAGCAGCAGTGGAGATGGCAGCCTCAAGTGGCTTTGAGGGCTGTGGCTTTAGTCAGCAGGACTAGGGCAGGACAGTAAGAAAAAAGTACTCATGAGCAAGCACATGTGAAGCACCTCAAAGACTCCCAGAAATCTCGGGAGGAAATTTTGTAGAAAATTAAGTGCTAGTATTAGCACATGAAGGCAAGAGCCAATAAAATTTCCATTATTATTATTATTAATGTGCCTCTGCTTGTACTCACAGGTGAGTCACACAGAACAACAGAAATGGGTGATCATCTCTCTACATGAGTTGAAACTCAGGCTTCACTCTATGCAGGGAAGGATCCGAAAATGGGAAAGAGTGGAAGGAAGGCTTGGGCTGGTCGATCATTGCTCAGGGCTGCTTTCTCCAGGTTTAGACCCAGCCACAGAGCTGGAGGGCAGGTGGACGCCAAGAAATCCTACAGGAAGGCAGGAATGAGCCTCTCCTTATATATGCCATGAAGCCCCTACTCCACACGATCCAGCTGGCTGGACATCAACATCCTCCACTCAGGGCCTCCCTCGTGGCCTCCAGCACACCCTCTATCTTCACTAGCACTTCCAAGCCTGAGTGCGAGGGCTTGTTTGTGTGTTTCTCACACATTCCACTGTTTCTTAAAGTGGTCCCCACTGTCGCCCCATGTTGGAATCACCACTGGTGCTAATCCCTAACCTAAGCTACAGAATCAGAATCCCCAGGGTGCCCCTGGAGTCTGCATGCTTAACAAGATACCCAGTTTTGCAATCATTGCAATAGACTGTGAGATCCTTGAGGACAAGTCTTGGCTTCTTCATCATTTTCAGCACCTGGCTACCTGGCTCAGTGCCTGGCACGAAACCACCACTCCCTAAAAGCTTCGATGGACAGATGGATGGATGGAGGAATGAATGATTGGGTGGACAGTAGGATAAATTGTCATCATTTATTTATTCGTTCAATAAACATGTAGTGGGACCTATTATGTGCCAGGAACTGTTGAATTAATAAAAAGTAAAAATAAAAGATGGTCATGGGTTGTCTTGCCTAGCAAGCAGATCAGAGCCACAGTCCTGAACCAGCTGCCAGGCATAGCAGTGGGTAGCAGGAACAGATTTCTAGATTAGCTAAAATGATGACAGTCTTCTCCTCATTGATTTGAGCATGAAGGCCTATGTGTAGAGCGGTGTTCATCTGAAAATTATCAGAAGAGACCCACCAAATACATCTAGTAAATTTAAGTCAATAAGCACTTGAGTTAAAAATAGTATAAAAAAATCAAAATAATTCTACTTTTAGCTGTAAATGTTTGTGAACATTGTTTTCATTGGTTTAATTGTAATGAGACTTTTCATTAACTAGGTGGATTTTAAGCTCAGTGAAGGTTTTACAAATGATCTCTGTTGTTTTTGAGGTATTCAGGCAGCTTTTTTTTTGCCCCTGGACAAGCCTATCTGAGGCTTCCCTTAAGAGTGAAATGGGTTTTCAGGGGTTTTAAGACCCTTTACCCCAAGTAAGCTTATCAAGATGTGAACATCTCAAGAGTCCCCTCTCCTGGGTTGGTGTGTGTGTGTGTGTGTGTGTACTCTACTTAGTGTTCCAGCATCAGGCACCAATAAGATTATTACAGAGTTCTAGTTTTGAAAGCTAGAAAGGCACCCATTTTCAGTACTGCTGGGAGCATTGCGGTGGAAGTCATCTAAGTCATCTCTTGGAATTATCACACAAAAGTGTTCATCACCATGGTGTGTTCCGATGTTGACAATAAAATCTCAAGAGCATCTTCTCTTATCCCCTTAGGTTAAGATCCCTTGGATGGGATTTTAGGGGATGGTAAGGAGGGCTGTGGTCGTTTTTGGTATGTAAATGTTTTCCATAAAGGTGAAAAGTAAAAGTATCCCTCCCCCTACCAAAGAAGAAAAGATAGTGAATTATTAAAGGTACCATTTCGGCAAAGACGGTGAAAGTTCCTTCTGCGAAGCTGTTAAACTTCTTCTCCACAGCACTTAAGCCTAGCCAGATGTTCACCCGCAGCTCCACAGGCACCTTTGGCCCGTTGTTTTTCTCCTGTGGATACTGTGAGATGAACAATAGCATGTGATGTTACATTAGGCACAGCACGGACTGTGACATTATGTTAAAGCCAAAAGCAGAGCGAACATCTAATCATTGCTCTCACCAGTCTAATTTTATGTTTGCTTCAGTTAAAACATTTCCAGATGACCCTACAGCAAAGATTAAAATCACAATTAAAGCAGCAGATCTCACAGTGTGATCCATAAATTCCTACTGGTCTCTGAGACATTTTCAGGAGGTCAAAACAATTTTTCTAATAACACTAACATGGTATTTATCTTCTTTATTGTATTGGCACTTGCACGGGTGGTGCAGAAGCAACAGTGGAAAAAACTCCTGCACTGTAGCAGGAATCAAGGCAGGATTGCCAAACTGGACCTAGTGGTAACAGTAAAAGTAATAGTAATAATAACTGCAATGTCAGTAAAGAAACAAAAGTCCTGTTTCACTAAAGAATTATCTTTTCCTTCTTTTCCCCTGTGCAAAAACATAAAAATAAAAGGATTCTGTTGATCAAGCAGTAAAGATTACTAATTTTTTTTTTGAGACAGAGTCTCACTCTGTTGCTGGAGTACAGTGGCTCAATCTCGGCTCACTGCACCCTTGACCTCCCGGGCTCAAGCAATCCTCCCACCCCAGCTGCCAGAATAGCTGGGATTACAGATGCATGCCACCATGCCTGGCTAATTTTTGTATTTTTTGTAGAGACAGGGGGTCTTGCCATGTTGCCCAGTCGGGTTTTGAACTCCTGAACTCAAATGATCCGCCACGTCAGCCTCCCAAAGTGCTGGGATGACAAGCGTGCACCACTGTGCCCAGACAAGATTACCAATCTTATTAAATCTCGACCCTTGAATACATGTCTTGTTAATACTTTGTGCGATGACATGGGAAGTAGACGTGACGCACTTCTGCTGCGTATTGGCATATGATGGTTCTCTTGAGAAAAAGCTCTTGTGCAGTTTTTTGAGTTGTAAGTTGAACTAGATTTTGAAAATGAAATATCACTTTTACTTAAAACTGCAATTGACAGGTAAACGTGCTTATTCCAATTTGAGTATGGGGCAGGCATTTTTTTTTGTTTGTTTTTAACATAAACAAAGCAAGCCTCTCACTCCAAGGAAAAGAACTCTTTATTTGTTGGTGATGACAAAATTCAAGCTTTCAAGCAAAATAATAGAGTGTTGGAAAACTTGAATCTGTAACAGTAAGTTTGATAGGTTCCCAACACACAAAGACTTTCTGATAAGTGATACTAACAAATGTGATTTTAAAGTGTGATTTTTTTCAATATTGTTTGATAAAATGTGTCATAACTCAGTGATCTACATAACTCCATGAATTTTCCAAATGATTGTACATTATGTTACAAAATCATGCATGAATAAAAGAGTCATTCAAAGTCCAAGAAAGACCAAGGATTTTAATGTAGCTGAGTATGAAAAATTCATTGATATGGTTTCAGGTTTCACATTGCAATTAACCTTTTTAAAAGCTACCACTTGAGTTTGGTGTTATATCAAAGATGAATATTCATAATTATCTGAAAAGGTTATTACAATACTCCTCCCTTTTCCAACTACATATCTATGTGAGGCCAGATCCTCTTCATATACTTCAACCAAATAACTAATTCCATCAGCTTAAATGCACAAGAAGATGAGAGAATCCAGTTATGTTTCTGTTTAGCAAGACATTAAAGAAGTTTGCAAAAATGTAAAATAGTCTCACTCTGCTTTCTGATTTACTACACAAAATGTATTTTGTAAAAATACATAGTTTATGTTAACAATTATGTTAACATTTTAAATACATAATTGATGTAATTTATGTTAGTAATGGGTTTGTTATTATTATGGTTAAATCAATAAATATTTTTAAAATTTATCAGTTTTGATTTCTATTACAGTAAATATTGATAGGTATAACCCACATAAATCAAAGCTCTCTGGGGTCTTCAATCTTCTTTTTCTAAAGTATAAAGGGATCTCAAGACCAAAAACACTCACGAGTTAAATAGCTCCCTAAACTGTGTAATGAGTATTAACAAAATCAATAAATATATAAAACATTCTCTTAAAAGCATTTTGCTGTTTATCCACTAACTTCTAAAACCTAACACAGAGAAGGTGCCTTTGTCTCCTCTCCCATCCCCTGTGAAGTTTTATTTATTAATCAGTTTGCTTCCACCCACTGCTGAGGTCAATTATAATTGTGGTTCTATCTTAAGTAAAATTTATTCTACCAAGAGACACTTGAAAGAAGATAATCACTCTGATTCTATTTACACCCTCCTGATTAAAGAGCAATGAGTAAATTTATTAAAAGTTAGCAGAATCTCCTTGTTTGAAGAGAACACTCTCCCGACTCTGCCTTTTCTCTTCTTAATTGTTATTTCTGTGTCCCAAATCCAAAGAACTCCAGTTGGGGTTGGCCAGAGAGATGTCAAAACATATTAATGGGAATTATTCTGATTTCTTTGTTTCCAGCCCTAGGTTCACCTTTGATTCCCCATATGCACACACAGAGTTCTTAATACGGGACCCTAGAATGGGCTTATGGGCTGTATAAAGCTCCTAAATTCTATGCAAAATATTAGCTGCATGTGCAGTGTGCATTTCCCTGGGGGAGATGGCCTGTGGTTTATCGTCAGGCACTTAAGAGGGTCTATAACTCTAAAAATATTCAGAATATCTTCCCTAAAGTTACGATTGTCAAAAATGTTCACTTTGATTTGTTCATCAAACTGAAATTGATTCAATCTATTGCTCATTTGGTTAGAGCAACAGATTCCATGGACCAGCTCTACCGCTTTCTCTTTCTTTCCCCAACATTCACTAGAATGAAAGGAAGAAAGGCACTGCCTTGCATGAGACATTAGAAGTGAAATATTCATGCCAGAAAGCAAAGCATTCACAATGCCATGTTTATATTAACGTCACAAAGACATCTAAGGAGGTGTCCTTGACTGAAAGCCAGCCAACCTCAGATCACACTCTCAGAATCATCACCCCAGAGGGAGGGACCAGAATGGGCTGGAATTGATCCCAAACAGCCTCACCGTTCAATGATTAACAAATGACATAAAGCAGCCCCTTCTCAGGAATACAGCTTTTGCATTTAGTGTGTTTCACGTGACACAGTGAAGACATGTACCTTCAGAAAGATGGTTTGGGTTTTCCCACAGTATTTTCCAGATGCATTCTCACCACTGGTGGAGTATAAGACCTGATGTGCGGGAATTCGTGCATAGGCCAGTCTCTTCTCTCCCCGGATCATCCAGATGATGATGTCAGGCATGCTGTTCTGTGGCTGGTCATGAGGATTGGATGGAAGAGGAAGCACAGTCATGGTTAGTCTAAATGGAGAGGGACTGAAGACCCTGCAGGCTGGACCCTCAGGGACTCATTTAGCAAAGAAATGCTGTGGTTAGGGCTCTCTCAAATTCCTGAGCTCCCATCTTCTAGGACCACACTGTGAGTTTGCAGGGCCGGGAGGCAGGCCAAAGGGAAGGGTGAGAAGCAGAGGCACAGCTTCACCTAGCAAAAGCCCCTCCTACTCTTCTCTGGGAGGTATCTTAGAAAATATTCCATCTTATCTCAAGCATCATTTGAAGAAAGCTACCAGCGGCAGTCAAAGGGTTATAATTGCATATATTTTACAGGACACAGGGTCTCTGGTTCACCATCTAATATTTGCCAAATCTGAAATATTAATTTTGTTTTCAAATCTCTTTTTTTCTGATTGTAAAGGAGATAATCCAGCTTCCAGGGCTGGATATTCAAATGTCCCTATTGGCACAGAGTGGTATAAAAAATTGCTTCTCCTAAGTCCACTATAAAACCCTGTGAAAGTACCAAAGCATACAAAGTAGAAAATTAAATTACCTATAATCCTGTGTGCTTTTTCAAGTGTATTTCTACCAACAAATATATGACTACCTACCTAACCCTCTGATTTCTGAGACAGGAAGAGAATTTAAAGAGTGTGTATATATATATACACACACACACACACACACACACACATATATACACATATATATACTTTAAGTTCTAGGGTACATGTGCACAACGTGCAGGTTTGTTACATAGGTATACATGTGCCGTGTTGGTTTGCTGTACCCAACAACTCATCATTTACATTAGGTATTTCTCTTAATGCTATCCCTCCCCCAGTCTCCCACCCCCCAACAGGCCCCAGTGTGTGATGTTCCTCGCCCTATGTCCAAATGTTCTCATTGTTCAATTCCCACCTATGAGTGAGAACATGCAGTATTTGGTTTTCTGTCCTTGTAATAGTTTGCTGAGAATGATGGTTTCCAGCTTCATCCACATCCCTACAAAGGACATGAACTCATCCTTTTAATGGCTGTATAGTATTCCATGGTGTGTATGTGCCACATTTTCTTAATCCAGTCTATCATTGATGGACATTTTTACACCCACCATCTTTTTAAAATCTTCACACAATAAAGCTAACTAGTAAGCGCTATGTTTATCTCCATTTTACAGATGGGGAAACTGAGGCTCGGAGAGGTTGAATAACTTGCCCAATGTTATACATGGTAGAAGCAAGGTTCAAATTCAGGTCTTCCCAACCCCAGCCAAAGCTGACATTTTAATCCTCTGAACTACAAAGATCATTCAAAATATTCTCCAACAGTACCATGAAAATGCTAATGATTTGTCCACTTTTGAAGACATTTCCAAGATCACCAACTCAAAATTATTCCCCTGCTCTGATTTCAATCACATTCATCACTAGCATCCTCAGCCCAGTTACTCACTGATTTTTACAATCTGTCAGATCTGCTCAATATCCAAGATAATGTAGTAGATTCTCTTTCCACCACCCTATTCTTGGTGCCATTTCGCAGAGCCCTTCTCCCATATCAGGTGACGTTCGTGTAGTTTAAAAGTCCTACCTCTTCAGTCAGCTGCATTAATTTATCAAGCCAGTCCTCAATTTCTGCCAGTGTGGACTTCACGTCTGTGGCTTCCGACCTCATCCTCACAGCCGCCTCATGTATCTGGGAGAGAAATCTGAATCGCAGCTTTCGGATCTGAGTATCGAGAACTGTGACGTTGGCTTTTCCTTCTGTGAGAGGCAACGTGTATCTAGAAAAAGGAAGAAAAAAAGAAAGAGAGGATTTGAAGAATAACCTAATTTTAGGCTTCAGAACGGTCAAATACATTTATGTTTGATTTCCATCTTGCAAACCACATCGACCTCCTAACTGAATCTACAAAGCATTGCCTAGTTTACGCTGGGAGTTGAATGCATCTGGCATTGCCAGAGCAGACCTGCCAGTCTCTTAATGTTCATAAGGAATACAGGGAGATGAAAATCCAAAAGCTGTTTTAGGCCTTAGAGTTTAACTTATGGCCCGAGGAGTCACTGGAAAGAAGATGGAAACAGTGGCAGCTGAGAGAAACTGGCTTTCCCTTCTTTTGCTGTCTATAATCATTTTACAGACCCCCAAAATGATGGAAGAAGAAGGGAGCTTAGAGACCATTTAGCTGAAGCATACTTAACTTAGGGAATCCTGGGCCTCTAAGCAGTCTGTGGATGGGTCTTAGAAGGTCTGTGAAACTCTGGAACTTATAAAGAAACTGTGTCTATCTGTGTCAACACGTAGTGTGATGTAATGATAAACATAGGCTTTGGAGCCAACGACCTGGGTACTCAGCGTGGCTCCATTCTTTACTAGTTCTATTGTCTTGACCAGTCACTTACTTCCTTGTCCTCCTATTTTCAAATGTGGAACATACTTTTTAGGGCTGTTGTGAGAAGGAAATGAGTTGCTGTATGGAAAGCATTTAGAACAGTTGCGTAGCAAAGTCTAAACAACGTTGCCATCCTCATCATCATCTCATTGTCATCTTTATCATCATCATCTCATCAGATTCTCAAAGGGGCCCATGAACTCCAGAAAGATTTATGAACCACCCATGTAGGCCAAATCTCCATTCAATATGAGAACTTGGATGTGTTGTGATGAGACCCCCAAGGGTTACTGAGAATGTCTGAGCTAGGGCCAGAATTAGCCTTCTGCTGCCAGGCCTTCCCTCTCACCATGGCATCTGGTGGACACAGGGTGAGGTTTTCACCAGGTTCAGGAAGCTCTATTCACAGTGTCCCTACCTAGAATTTCCACTCACTTGAATTTCACCCAGCTTCTTCAGTGAAGAAAATCCTAGCATGACTTCCCTTAAACACTGAATTTCCTGTTACATAAAGTTTTAAAAGATTCCAATTTGATTCCTCAAAAACAGCTCATATCAGAAGTATAAATAGATGACTGTAAATCTTAAAATTCACAGACATTTTCTCCATGAAAGTTATTACCAAATGTTTCTGTTTGATTTCATAAATAACTATAGCATTGCACTTGAAGAGTTAATTCCCCAGAGTGAGACTTTGAGGCAAAAAGATATCTGGAAGCTATTAGTTCAAAAGTCACACTTGGGGCCTTGGACAAATAGATGTTGACTGTGAAATATGTGGCAGGAAGAGGGGCTGAGTTGTCAAACCTAGCTCTGGGCATCAGATATGTCATTTCACCTCTTTGGGCCTCTGTTTTCTCATTTACAAGATAAGAAGACTGAAGGACATGATCCCTTAGGACCCAGCTCTAACATTCAGAATTTAAACAAGCGCTCCAGTAGTCCTTTGATTTGGGTTGCGTTTCAATTACCGGCTTTACCACTAGGAGGCACAAGAAGACAGGGTGACTTAGGGCGTTAGCCCAGAGTGGGGAATAAAGGCCTTTTTGCTTGTGGAAAGCATTCAATATGCTTTTCTTTCAGAACTTCCCCGTCCACTGCTTTATTAACCAATATTTAAAATGAGTTTGTAACGAATCACTTCCCCCTTTGATTTCCATATGCTAAAAGATCTGAGCTGTTTCCCCTCATCGGTTATGAAAGTTCCGCTGGTTCAAGTCAAATCTGAGGCTTGGCCAGTGTTCATTAGGCATTCAGTAAAAGAGCAAGTAAAAAGGCAGTTTCTAAAAATATGTTTATGAATTAGAGATATTGTTCTGAATGGCAAAATTGATGCTCCACCCCCAGATTCCATTCTCTGTAGAAGCCAGAAAGTCACCCTTCTCCAGGGTGGGGGTCATCCTTGGGTTGATAAGAAGCAGAGGCTCAGGCTTGCTTCTTCCTCCCCTCCCCATCCCTTGCCTGAGGCTGCCTGGGATGTGCTTCCGGGAGTGGGGACTCAGCCTCCCTAGGCTACTTTAGAACTGGCACCAAATCAGAAAGTGGAGCTTTTCCTGGTGGTGATTCAGGCACTCCTCCCAGTGAGGGCTTTTTACGAAGTTTGAACAATTCAAAATCACTTCTTAGACAAACATTAGAAACAATTCCTCAGGCTTTACAGTCTTAGAATTTCAGGGAGGAGAGCCTGGATAAAAATTCTGAGATAGGTGTAAGATCACTGTACCTCGTGTCTTCTATAACTTCATCTATCAGCTTCAGCCACAATTCAGCCAGCTGGTTTGCAGGAATTTTACCTTGTATGCCTGATTTTAGAGCCTCTATATTTGTTTGCTGAAGAATTTGAAAAGAGAGGAAATAATTGATAATTGTTTATTATGCCATTATACCTTTTCATATAGTTTAACCTTTGAAATCATGTAAATATTGTTATATATTCAAAAAACAAATAAAACGAAACCAGCAAAGATAGGAGAGGGAACCCTAAAGTGGAATATAACCAGAAATAAAACAGACCTAATTCCATTTCAGATGAATAACATAATTATACTAAACTAACCCAAGTAACTTTTGGAACACAGTATTTTGACCATGTACTCTTTGTTAAAAGGCAAAAATAAAAAATAAAAAATAAAAAAAACAAACCCATAAACATATTGAACTCTAATTAGTAGGCTTATTTTTCACAGTGGTTTACCTACAGATTTTAGGATTGAACCAAGGAGCAAATATATTGAGGATAACGAAGGCCAGATTTCTCACTGCTGGAGAAGAAAGTTAGAGATACAGAAACACGGAGGACTAGAATAAACCTCGTGGTACTGGACTGGAATTGGAAGTATCTTTATGAAGTCATGGCTTTTAATATATTGATAGATATAGAAATAAATAGACATGTGTGTGTGTGCAAATTCGTTTGCCGAGAAGGCCTAGAAGCAATGATATTTCAGTAGTAGTGAGCACTCTAGTACCCAGATCTTGTTTCTAAAATGCTATTCCCCACTCAAAGGAAACAGTTGCTTGGAGAAATGGCGATTTACAGACTGGGGCAGAGAAAGTACGAGATAAGCTCAGAACATGTGGTTCTATCCCATTGAGCACCTGCCAACAGAGAAGCTGAAGAAGAGCCTACCATGAGTATCAAAAATCCCAGTCAGGGGATAGGGAAAGCCACCATCCTGTCCGCATTAGGCAGCTTGGTCAGTGGAGGGAGCTGATAAGAAGAACCAGGGTGAAAACTGCTGAAGAGCATCGCAAATGCAGTTAGAACACAGGTGCAACTAATTCTCCACCAATGCCTTTGAGATGTACATTGCCTATCAACTGCAACTTTATTTTGGGGGCAGTTACGATTAAGTCATTTTAAACCTATAGTTATCCTCCCAGATTGCCTTTATAATGTAAAATATTCCACATTTTGCCATAGAGTTTTAGATCAAGTATACTCCTAAAACCCCATATGTTTTGGTCCAGCCCTGGTAGAGATTAGATCTTTAAAAAATTAATACTAACATAATTTGGAAACCAAAGCACCAAAGCCAGATGGATTTTATCACTACCTGACAGGAGTAACTTGGTGTGTATATATATATATATATATTTTTTTAGACAGAGTCTCACTCTGTCCAGGCTGGAGTGTAATGGCGCCCTCTTGGCTCACTGCAACCTTCGTCTCCCAGGTTCAAGCGATTCTCCTGTCTAAGCCTCCCTAGTAGCTGGGATTACAGGCACACATCACCATACCCAGGTAATTTCTTTTGTATTTTTAGTAGAGATAGGGTTTCACCATGCTGACCAGGCTGGTCTCTGCCTCCTGACCTCAAGTGATCGCCCACCTTGGTCTCCCAAAGTGCTGGGATTACTGGCTGAGCCACTGTACCTGGCCAAGTAACTTGGTATTTTTGCTGAATTAGAAATATCCCAAACATATCCCCTTCTCCTCGCCAATCAGTTGACCAATGTCAACTAGACGAATAATCACAGATATCATATATATGCAGTTTGCACCAAAGGAAATCCCCAACCTCCAAACAAAAGAAGTTCCTCTAGTCTGCAGCAAGAGTGGAATGTGTCAGACATTGGTTCCTCTAAGCTACCTCTTCCTGCAGTGGAGATTTCCACTGCAAAGTTCTCAAGAGTTTTATATTGCTATTGGAATGAACCATTCTCCACACAAAAATTAAGGCAGAAACTATGAGTTCCTATTCCACCCCCACTCCTACCTTTTCATCCTCCCCTCTTCCACAGTAAAAAAATTTTTATCTGGGCATATGCCTGCCCAGGCATAAGACTACATTTTCCACCTTCCTTGGAGTCACATGTGGCTGTATGACTGGATTCTGGCCAGTAGAAAGTGAGTAGAAATTAGGAGTATGACTTCTGCATCTTTCCCTTCAAGCGAAAGGCTGATGTCATCTTCTCCCCACTGTTTACCACCGCTCCCCTCAGGCTGGAGGGCAGATGTAGTAGTGAGTTGCCTCTACCATGCAGACAATGATGACTACTGAGTGATGGCACAGCAACCCGGGGGTAAGAGCCTGGGTCCCCAATACCACTGAACCTCCATACTAACTTAGGACCATCTACCTCCACTTTTCCTAGAGACATTGCTCTTACCTTATTGATCACTGTATTGAGCACTGTTTTGTGTTATAGTGGCCTGGCCTGCATCCTAATACCTAATTCACCCTGCTTGGTGAAAAGGAAATGCAGAAAAAGAGAAACTTACCAGTCGTTCTGCCATAACTAGGAGAGTGTTCACCGCATCCAGGCGATGACTAATATCCTCCCAGTATGAAGTCAGGGTAACAACTGGCTTGGTGTGGGCCCAAGGCAAGTAATAATAGTAGTTCCCTGGTATAAAACATGGGGGGTCAATGAACACTAAACACTTAAAATGACAGCATGTTTATTAAAGAGATGCGCAGACTGAGCTGCTGATTAATCCACAGGCTTAGGGAATAGCTTGAGGTGATCTGGTGCTTTAATTTGACTCAATTAAGCAATTGAAGACTAGGAAGCTCTTTTTCATTCAGTCTGTTCTGAAATTTTCTCTGAGACACCCTAGTAGACAGAGCACAGCAATCTCAGGATCGTTTAGTGATTCAGGGCCACACATCTGAACATCAAAGATGGTTTCCTAACATGGCAGCAGAAAATACAGACAACACAGGAAGCTAGACTGAACATGTTAGTCCCTAAAAATTGTTATTCTAAATAAATGTTTTTGTTGGAAGTGGGCAAAAGGAAAGAATTTCCTGTTCTTTGAAAGCTTTAGCTGGCTACATAGGGTTTGGTACTAGAGCCTTACCGTGATTAAGAATTATTAGCTGATATTTTCTAGGATGTCTTATATTTTAAAACTGATTGTACAAAAATTAAGTTAAAACTCTGGCAATGCTGTTGGGAAATTTGATCAGTATTCCTCTCTCCCTTCTCTGTACTCTCAATTTGTTGACAGTTTTATTGGAAATTCTCATACCTTGCTTTCTATTATGATTTATTTTTATAGACTAGAATGTAAGCTCCTTAAAATCAGGAATCATTTCTCACCCATCTTTGTTCAAATACAGCTATTTAATCCTCACATCAACTCCGGAGAAGACAAAGAAACTGAGGGTTAGAATTCAGTGATGCGGTTAAGGTCACAGGCTGGTGAGTGACAGAGTGAAGATCAGAAGCATGGTTTCCCAGTATCTGAGCCAGAGTCCCATTCATTTCAACTACTCCACCTAAGAAAGATTTGGGGCTTTGTAGGGGTAGAAGCTGCTTTGGGGAGCTCAGTACTTAGCACAATGGCTACCTTGGGGTCTTACATGGCAAAACCAATGTTAAAGCTGGCTGGGGAGAGGGTGGCATTGGGGTTCAACCTCTGGCAATGGGACCTGCAATTTCTTGGGTTTGGCCAGTCTTTAAGGTGCCTGAACCCCAACCATACTCTCTTCCTCATTCAACCTTTTCCTTTCCACTAACCATAGGCTGGGGAGAACAGTGCCAGAGGGAAGACACAGTGCTTGCTTCCAGTCCCGTGGTGCACCCACTGTAAACGTGCAGAGGAGAAAACGGTTAGTGCCAATCTTACCATCAAATACAGCACGGCTGTATTGAGTTGTTGACGCCAAAGGTTTACAGGTGGTGTCAAATTTGTTGCCATAGTTCCCAATGCTGACTTCAAACTGAATGGCCTCACCAACATCTTGCAACATGGTGGCCGAATGAAACACGGCAGACAGGCTGTACTTCCGCCTTCGCTGGTATTTCTATAAAGTATGAGCAGACATAAGGTTCACTGAAAGGCCTTTTGTCCTTATTTATATGTGGATTTCTAGCAGATGCAATTCTAAACCTAATAAGTAGTGCTGAATTAAATGACAGGGGAGAATGTTCTTGGACCCAGCAGTTCCTCTTGCGCTCATACAAGTGAGCAAAGATAGAAGCACTAGAATGTCCCTTGTGGCATTGACTGAAATGGAGGGAAAAAAATGAAAATGGTACACACATCTTTCAGTAGGCCACTTGTTAAACAAGTTATGTTACATCCATAAAATAGAATGAAAGTTCATAAAAAGACTTAAATAGATCCATATGTGCAACCATGACAAGAGTATTTTTTGGGCTGGGCGCAGTGGCTCATGCCTGTAATCCCAGCACTTTGGGAGCCCGAGGTGAATGGATCAGTTGAGGTCAGGAGTTCAAGACCATCCTGGCCAACACGGTGAAACCCCGTCTCTACTAAAAATACAAAAATTAGCCGGGCATGGTGGTGCACACCTGTAATCCCAGCTACTTGGGAGGCTGAGGCACGAGAATCACTTGAACCCGGGAGACAGAGGTTGCAGTGAGCCAAGATCGTGCCACTGCATCTAGCCTGGTTGACAGAGCAAGACTGCATCTCAAAAAAAAAAAAAAAAAAAAAAAAAAAAAAAAAAAAACAGTATATTTTAAGTAAATCTATTAAATAGATATTTTAATATTGGCATATTCATAAAGAAGGTCTGGAGGAATATAACTCAAATTGTTAACAGCAGTTATTGTTGGAGAAGGTAGGAGGAGATTATGGCAAACTTTACATTCTAAACTACACATTTTTAATGATTTTGAATGAAATATTAATTTTCATTTTCTTTTTTTTTTTTTTGAGGCAGGGTCTTGCGCCTGTCACCTAGTGGAGTGCAATGGCACAATCAAGGCTCACTACAGCCTCAACCTCTTGGGGGTTCAAGTGATCCTCTGGCCTCAGCCTCCCAACTAGCAGCTGCGCTACAGTGTGTGCCATTGCACCCAGCTAAAGTATTAAATTTTCTTTTTTTTTTTTTTTTTTTTTTTGAGACGGAGTCTCGCTCTGTCCGCCAGGCTGGAGTGCAAGTGGCCGGATCTCAGCTCACTGCAAGCTCACCTCCGGGTTTACGCCCATTCCCCTGCCTCAGCTCCCGAGTAAGCTGGGACTACAGGCACCAGCCACCTCACCGGCCCTAGCTTTTTTGTATTTTTTTAGTAGAGACCGGGTTTCACCGTGTTAGCCAGGATGGTCCGAACTCTGACCTCGTGATCCGCCGTCTCGCCTCCCAAAGTGCTGGGATTACAGGCTTGAGCCACCGCGCCCGGCCAAGTATTGATTTTCTAATCACAAATAACAATAAAGATTTTAATGTCAGATATAAATAAAAATAGGGAAATAAGGTAAATTTATTTTATTGAAATGGAAATCAAACCTTCCTTTTCTTTTTTTTTTTTCCTGAGACAGTCTCACTCTGTCACTCAGGCTGAAGTGCAGTGGCACAATCTTGGCTCACTGCAAGCTCCGCCTCCAGGTTCATGCCATTCTCCTGCCTCAGCCTCCGGAATAGCTGGGACTACAGGCACCCTCCACTGCACCTGGCTAATTTTTTGTATTTTTAGTAGAGACGGGGTTTCACCGTGTAAGCCAGGATGGTCTCGATCTCCTGACCTCGTGATCCGCCCTCCTCAGCCTCCCAAAATGCTGGGATTACAGGCATGAACCACCACGCCCAGCCCCAAACCTTCCTTTTTCTTTTTAAATTACTGGTTTACTGAGAGAGTCGAAGATAGGATCAACAATAACCACACTGAGTACCTACCAGCCTACCAGAAATGACCATGAGCCCTTCAGGCCTTCCTTCATGGGCACATAAAATCTCTTGAATCCATATCCTGCCCCAAATCCTTGCTCAGCTGGCATATCTCCTTCTTTATGAGACATATTCCCACAGATCTTCAGGCACTGTGCCTTCTTTTGGCAAAGAGCCATGCAATGGTTTAGGTTGCTGTGTTTCATTATGTCCTGTGCATTCTGCCATGCAATACTATCCGCATCCTGTGTCTATTCTAGAACTCTGATGGTACCCAGTCTCTGCTTTTAATTATTTTGGGTATATACCCAGAAGTAGAATTTTTAATTCTTTTTTTTTTAAGACTGTGTCTCGCTCTTTCGCCCTGGCTGGAGTACAGTGGTTCGATCTTGGCTCATTGCAACTTCTGCCTCCCGGGTTCAAGTGATTCTCCTGCCTCAGCCTCCCAAGTAGCTGGGATTACAGGCGTGTGTCACCACACCTGGCTAATTTTTGTATTTTTAGTAGACACGGGGTTTTACCATGTTGGCCAGGCTGGTCTCTAACTCCTGACCTCAAGTGACCTGCCTGCCTTGGCCTCCCAAAGTGCTGGGATTACAGGCATGAGCCACCGTGCCTGGCTGGAATTTTTAAATTTTTGAGGACTGTTTTAAGAACTTCTGACAGTGACTGAAGCTTGTGGTCTTGAAGAACCCCTGAACATCCTTCTATTACAGAGTCTCCATTTTGGTTAAAGGACTTTTTGACATGGTATAATAAAACCCTCCAATAGGGTTTTGTCAAATCCCCTCTAGGCCTCAATCTTTCTAAAAAGTCTTCCTAAAACATTGGTTTGCAACCTGAGCTGCACATTGAATGACCTGAGGAAGCTTTAACCTGGGCATTGTGAGTCTAAAAGCCTCCTTAGCTTAGTCCACTGTCACCTTGATAGAGGGGGAATAGGGGAGCATGCCACTTATCAAGAGCTCTGCTCAGCTACCCACAGCTAAGCCCCCTGGAATACCCATGGTCCAGAATGATGTGGAAATTCTGGGTTTGAGCTTAAATTGTGTCAAAATGAAAAAGTAGGAAGTTATTTGGATTAGTCAGAACTATATACAATATAACTTCTTCTTTGTAAACCAACTAGCATGATAGGAGAAAAGGGAAGGAGCTAAAAATAGGACACATAATTTGTGACCCGAGTCAGGGCCCAGGAGAAAATGGCCGGTATTTAAGCTGGAGCCATCTGTTAAGCCAGGGGCTGCACAGGATGGAGAAGGTTCATGGGGAGGCTCAGAGGTGTGGTGGGAACTACAGGGATGATACTGCAGCTGGGCCGGCTCTGCCCTGCAGGCCTCCACATGGCCAGGATTCCATTAGAACTCTGTGGATGCTCTCATGCAGAGCCTGCAAAATGACCCACAGAATCCCTGATAGGACCCTCCCTGGAGTGTCAGAGCCCTAAAAGCAATAGTTTGGGCTTCTGGCCATCAGCACAATTCCCAACAGAGAGGGAACACACTGTGAGCAAGCCGCTGAAGACAGAGCAGCTCCCGGGATTACCAGGCAAGCCAAGGCTCCAGGAAGAGCACCTCCACCATCTGCTCACCCGCCCCAGAGCCAGGCTACCCTCCATGATTCAGGCAGCTGAGAATTCTGCTGCTCCCTCAGACCTTTCCCACTTCCTCTCTGCCCTCAGGGCACAAAGAGGTAGCGCAGGGAAGGAACAACAAACACCATTCAGAGAAGAGCAGAGCCTGGGACAAGACCTGCCTACAACATGAGAAAATTAAAGAATATAAATTGGGCTGGGTGCGGTGGCTCACGCCTGTAATCCCAGCACTGGGGGGCCAAGGCCAGTGGATCACCTGAAGTCAGGAGTTCCAGACCAGCCTGGCCAACATGGTGAAACTCCATCTCTACTAAAAATACAAAAAATTAGCCGGGCATGATGAGAGGTGCCAGTAATCCCAGCTACTCGGAAGGCTGAGGCAAGAAAATCGCTTGAACCCAGGAGGTGGAGGTTTCAGTGAGCCAAGATCATACCATTGCACTCCAGTCTAGGCAACAAGAGTAAAACTCTGTCTCAGAAAAAAAAAAAAAAAAAAAAAGAATATAAGTTATAGTCTATTGGACTCAGGTGGGGTTAAGGGCCTTGGGACTCTCTTTCTGATCATCAGTGACTAGTGCACCTTGTAGATAAGGTGGTATAAAGTTTCAGCAGTCGATTTTGAAAAGGAGGTGATTTCTGTCAAGCAAGATATCGATAAGAGCTAAGAGTTCTTGAAAGTGGCTGTGGACACACAAGGCATGGGACACTAAAGGTCAGTGACAAGGAGATCAGGTACAAGTGAACACTGCCCAGCATGCCACCTTCGGTGTGTCTACTAAAGGGAGCTGACACCTGATGGAGCAGCTGGAAGAACCTGAAGGTGCTGTTTCTAGCAATATTTTTGAGCCCTTAATGTGGGCCAGGCCAATGAGAGCTCTCAAGGAGATTGTAGTTGAGTAGGAGGGAGAATGCAAGTGCATAGAATGCTCCCAAAATACATTCAGTCACATCTAAGGAGACTGGCGAAAGAGGAGCAGGGAGAAAGCAGTCCAACAACAGACTCTTGATCCTGGAGACC
Organism: Rhinopithecus bieti; assembly: GCF_001698545.2. NCBI lineage: Eukaryota > Metazoa > Chordata > Mammalia > Primates > Cercopithecidae > Rhinopithecus > Rhinopithecus bieti. The sequence goes on from NW_016806471.1 coordinate 2,858,411, forward strand.
AAAAAAAAATGGGGTCCTTTAGTGGCAGGGCAGAGGCTCCAGAAGCCAGCAGGTATTAGAACAACACTGGGTTGGCAACACTTGATCTTCTATCTGCCTGATTCTTACTATGGAAGTGGCCAGGCTGAACCTGCTGCATCCCTCCTGCACTGCAGCCTCTACTGACCAGGCCCACCGGGAGCAATAGCTCAGTTCTGCTTTACAAAGATGGGGAGCGCTTGGCTCTTTGGCAACAAAGTTGCCCGTTTGTTGCAGCCTCTTTAGCTTTACCAAAAAGTTTTGTTAGCTGCACAACACCCAGAACAGAGGACCTTTGAAGACGGACAAGGGTCATGATCATGTTGTAGGTTGACTGCATTCATTCATTCAGTCCTTCTGGCAGGTGCACAGATCTGCTCTTTTCACTCTCTCCTAGGGCCCCTGGTTGCTTGAAGTGTGGCTACATCTTCAGAGTCCCCATTTCTCTCCTATTCTGTAACGCTGTTAGGTTTTTAAAATTTTTGCTTCATTTCACTTTTGATTTTATTAAATTTATTTAATTAAAAAGATGAGCTATTTTGCTGTCTGTGTTTAATTATTCAGAGCAAAGAAAATGAATTCTGTTTTGTTTACCAGTCAATAAAAAGTTCTTCTTTTATTCTGTTGACATACACTGTGGGCAATATATATTGTTGACTTTTTTTTTGCTTTTACACTAAATTAATGAAATAAGCTTCTTTGCCTGTATGTGTTTAACTATTTGCAGTGAAGGAAACTAATTTTGTTTTGCACTCCAGTTAATAAAGCATTTTAAAAATATTTTCTTGGGTCTCTTTCTCAAGAACTTCTCCCTGCAGCTACAGTTGTTTAAAACAAAGAGGAGCAGCATGAACTTAAATTACATTCTGGTGATGGAACAAAATAAAGAGGTACCATAATGGTTGACTGTCCATGGTGGCATTTGTGCATAACCCTGAATTCCAACCAACATTTCAAGAGCCAACTCCAATCTGTAACTACTCAAGTCAAAAACCACCATGTGTCTCTACGGAGGCCTCCAAGTGGTTTCTGGCTACTCTCTTGCATGATCCTGGCTGTAACTAGCATGGAAACAGCCCCTTTTCCCACTCTCCCTCACTTTTTTTTTCCTTTTCTTAATTTTTCCTCAAGATCTATTGTAATTCCTGGACTTCGGAGTGGATCATGTTGTGGAATAGACAGAAAGACTATGACCAGGACCTTATTGACTTTTGTCCTTAACTAGTAAAAAAACAAAAGAAATGATCATCTTTGCTGTAATAATTCATGGGGGAGAACTATTTCTTTTTCCAGTGTGAAGTTACACGGATGCCCCGTGGCTTGCTGCTGTGGCAATGCTAGGTTCCTTCCTGAGGCTGTGGGGTGTAGAGAGGGCAGTCTCAGGAGCCTGCTCCTTTCCTCTCAAAGGAGGAGACAGGAATGAAATTAGTACAGCTCAAGCACTGGACCATGGATGTTTCAAACATGTGAAGCCTGGGGAATCCAGAAGACTGCTTTGGATGCTAACCTCCTGATATAGCTGTCTTCTGGAGTCAATGAGCAAGGCCATATTGCTCTGGGGAAGAAGGGATAGTTTCTGTTAAAGGGCATGGCTATTCTCCCTGTCAATCATCCTGCAAAGGGAGCTGATGTAACAGGCAGACATCGGATGACTAGAGGGAAAAGGCCCAGGCTCGCTGGAGAACTCATGGCAGTTGGGCCTGGACTCACATGAAGATGTGTTCTGGGCACCACGGGAGTTTGGGGAGAGCATGGAGAACCCAGTCCTGCCACAAGGAGACAGGCTGTGAGTAGACAGGAAAGCTGACTGTCAGGGACCCAGAACACCAGCCTGACCCTATGAGCTTTGAAAATAGCCACATTTTGCAACCACATTGTCACCCGTTTTACTGTATTTTCTTATTCTTATCCCAAAAACTGAAAGTGAAAGCTTTTTAAAAGTTGCTGTTTGGTTTCTGCTGTAAAGTGGGGAAATCAGGGCAGGGCCTATCCTGTGTGCTTGGAACAGAGGGTGACAGCAGCCTGGGGCAGCTGGGGGGCTGGCGGTGATTTGCAACCCAGCAAGGAGGGCCTCAGACAGACAGGTATCCATGAGCTGGCTGTGCTGGCAAACGATTCAGATTTGTGCAACACACGGACATCGATCTGGATTCTCAGAAATGGTTGGGGAAGTCAACTGGGAAGATTTCCTGTCTTCAAGGAGGAAGCAGGGTTCACAGCCATTGCAATGTGAGCCCTCAGCACACCTGCTCTCCCATGCTGGGAAGCCTGAGGTCCACCAGCCACCTCTGAAAATGGAAATGAGTAGTGGTGGCACCTATAGCTCTTGGTGCCAGCAAGAAGTGACTGTTACGGCCACTTCTCCATGACCCCCAACACCAGTTAGCAAACAGGTCATTCAGTTTGTGCAAAAACCGTATCAGTGCTCTTGCCAGTTTTCAATAGGGTATTAACATCTCAAAGGATGAAGCAATTCTCATAGGGCTGTTGTAGAAACATCCAGATGAGTGCGTTCATTGTGAGTTGGGTTGCCTTCCAACACCCCCAGCTACCCCTTCAGTCCCTGGAGGTCTCCTTTTCTATACCATACATTATTCACACTCTAACATTTACCTCAACAACCAGCAGGTCATCATTTGCAATGGGCTCAAGCTTTTTATCTGGTGGTGTCTTCTCAAGAAAAGTGACTAATTCAACCAAGATCCTGCCTCTGTAGGCAACTCCTTCCCCCTGAAAGGCAATAATCCAGGATTATTCCTCTAGGTAGCAATAGCAAAAAGAATTGTGTCTCTAGTCAGGCTAATACAACTGCAAAAAGTTTCTCCTTCCCATGGCCCTAACCTTCAAAATGAATCAGTCGGCAACTCTCCCAGCTGGATTCAGGTCTCTGGTATTTGAAACAAGAGCCACTGGTTTTAGGACAGATCTCAAAGAGCGCCTTGGGATGCCAGGGCTGAAAAAGATCTTAGCTATGACCAAGGTCAGAGGCCTTCAAACCATGCTCTAGCTCCAGAAGGAGGTTGCGGAGCCTGGGAGGTAGGAGGTAGATGGGGCTCTAAGTCTCCCTTCACCATACTTTAGCAGGAAAGCTCTGCATTTTTCTGTGTTAACTTGGTCGCCTTTCTCCTCTTCTCAGAATAGGGAGGCTGCCATGTTGGCAACCAGGGCAAGTCTCAGAATAGCCAGGAAGTAAAGGAGGAAGATGTAGGAGGAAGATGTTCTGGGTGCAGCTGAGCATGAGAATGAAGAGCGGCTACTCCTCCCACCACACCCAGCAGTGCTGGCAATAGAACCTTCTGGAAAGGATGGGAGGGCCCCCATCACCACAGCCAGTCTTTTACCCTTCCCCTCTCAGGGCTTTTTCTCTCTAGCTTGGTCCCTTTCTTGAGCCTTGGAGATACCTAAAAGACATTTGGCTTCTGTTGTAGTAAAAAGAGCATTTCCCATCTCTGGGTTTCAATGTCTTCATCTATGAAATGAAAGGATTGATCAGATCAAGGGTAATAAAGGGTTTCAGGGAGCATGTCACTGCCTAGTGCTTGGTAAATTCCTGGAATATGATGTTGAAAAGAATTCCAAGGCAGCACAGGGGCTTATTAGGAAAGAGAGCCAGCATTGATTATTGATGTCTACCATAAGCATAGAAGTTGGGGGAAATGGCCATTGGCCATCCCCCAGTGAGATCATCTCCACAATCTTTTCCTATCTTTGCATTCTAAGTCTTAGGGAGTATGAAACTTCTATCCTGCAATACTTGATCAGACATTATAAGAAGAAATAATCACATTAACCAATGCTGATTCATAGCCACCTTAATTGAGAAACCAACCTTTCCAGTATTCAGCTCATCATAGGGGTCTGGGAATCCTGTGTACTCTCTGGGGCTTCCGTAAAGATTCAGGTAACAAGGTCCAAATGTTGGAACAAAGCCTACCTCTGTTTCTCCTGTGTTTACTGAGAGAGAAACATCATCATTAGGTGTTAGGCTTTTAACATTCAATCTATTGAAATAAATATTAGTTATTAGTTAGTTAGGTGAGACTATTTTCCATTTTGTGAGTTAGCTGTATTAATGCAAGTTGTAAGCATCATGAGCATGAGGCTTGCCGTATTTCTCTTTTCTTATTGCTACATAAAATATTAAATAAAAACATTTGGGGATAGCGCAGGTAAACTTATTTTTATAAATATATAATGCTATTTAAATAAAGAGCAATTAGACTTTGAAGTTGACCTTCACATTTTTTGCAAGTTTATAATGGGCATTGTATTAAACATGCCATTGCCAATTGAGGCAAAAGATTATATTGTTTCGGGAAGTCAATTAAATGACATATTATATGAACTTCATTTGTTCCTCTAAAGGTGTCATTTATCTTCAGTAGTTAGTATAACTCTAGCAGATGCTGTTAAAAATACAAGATATTTTTAAATTTTATAAGTACTAATAAACTGCCTGCCTGTGGTTGTAAGACCATGTGATATTCGTAAGTGACATGAAGATTCCCATTCATTCCTTTCTATCTCTGGTGGTCATCTGATAAGCTCCTTATTTCTGCTACCTGGTCTTAGCAAGACAACTTCTCAATAAAGGGCACTGAGGACAATATAATTAAATAGCTGAAAATGGGGAAACTGTGGGTGAGGCTGGGGAAATACGCCTTCAGTAGCCTGAATGGCCCCCATATGGGAGAGGGATGGACTTGTCTCCAGAAGCAGAGTAAGGACCACTGCTGGGAGTTACAGGGAGATCAGCTTTGGTTCACTCTGTATAGGGCAGAACTTTCTGTGAATTAGAAATGACAAACAATGGGACAGGCTGCATTAGGGACAATCAGAAGAAATGTTGAGGCAAAGCCTTCAGCCTATCTTTCAGCATGTTTTCAGGATAATTCCTGTTATCGAAGAGGTTGACCAGATCATACCTATGGCCCTTTCCAACTATATGCTTAAAACTAAGGGAGAAAGATAAATATGGAGCAGTGTCATCAGAATGATGCCCATTAATAAATAATTTACCTAACCCTATAGACATGTACTGAACAATCATTTTCATTATGTGAGGCTCTCTGCATGTTTAAGTGGGCGTGTACACATTTGTGGGGAGATAGAAATCATGGACACAGGCAGAAAAGAGCTGAATAGCAATCTCAGTGAAGACAGCAAGAAAAAAGAAACATTTAAGATGTACAAAAGTAATGCATATGCAGCCTAAGGTTGAGACTTGGTAACACCCCAGGATGCTACATGTCACACACATTTGGAAATCTCTTATGAAACCCAAAGAGGGACCAGTAGTTTCTTCAACAGAGATTTCTCTGAATCATGTTTCATCTTGAAGACAAATGAACAGGAGGAATGACTATACACATGAGCATATAAATTGGCTTGGCTTTATCCACTGTGGCATATGGAACATTGCAAAGACGATTAATTGATCACTAATAAGCAGGGTTTGGACTTCTTTCTGTGTGCTAAAATATTTTGTTTTAGTGGAGGGATATTGGGTGAGAACAGAGAATTAAAGCAGAGATTCATAGAGAGGAAAGGAAGTCATTTTTAGAAGTTGAATCACACACAAAAAAAGATTTTTAAAAAAAGAGAGAAGTGGAATCACAGAATATTCCAGTAAGAATGGATGTTTAAACTGTGGCACCACAGCCATGTCACATTATGGATGGGCAAGCCAAAGCCTACAGAAGTGATGCGACTTGTCAAAAGTCCCACAAACTGGCAGATTTAACTCCAGACCTTGAGTTTCAAAGCTCAGAAAAGGATACCCTCCACTACCCCATCCATTCCTTTGGTCTAACCTCACCTCTCCTCCACCTGGTTCCCATGAGTGACTGTGCTGTCATGTGTATTTGCTTTTTGTTAAAGATCCCCAGGGATTGAAACACAAATTGTCGAGAATGATCCACTGCATATCAGCTTAATGCCAGGGGCTTAATTATTTTTGTCCAACAAATCTCTTCTCTGGTATGTTACCCCTTTGACTTGTTTCATGGCGCATTAACAGAAGGAATCTTCCTTCTATGTGCTCACATCGTAGTGTAGTCTCCTGGGAAACCCATTCTCTAGGCCAGGCATGGTGGCTCACGCCTGTAATTCCAGTACTTTGGGAGGCCGAGGCAGGAGGATCACCTGAGGTTCAGGAGTTTGAGACTAGCCTGGCCAACATGGTGAAACCCCGTCTCTACTAAAAATACACACACACACAAAAAAATTAGCCAGGCGTGGTGGCAGGTGCCTGTAATTCCAGCTACTAGGGAGGCTGAGCCAGGAGAATCACTTGAATCCAGGAGTTGGAGGTTGCAGTGAACCAAGATCATGCCATTGCACTCCAGGCTAGGCGACTTGAGCAAAACTCCGTCTCAGAAAAAAAAAAAAAAAAAAAAAAAAAAAAAAAGAAAGAAAACCCATTCTCTCATAAGCTAAGTCTCTTCCTGCCTCCAAAGTTTCCTAATCCGTTTAATGCACCGTGGTCACATCAAACTTCCCAATATCCTTGCTGAAAAGCCTATACAAAATAAAATAAAAATCCTTTAGCCTGCCATCAAGGATTTCCTCTGACCTAGCTACAACCCACTTTCCAACAATATTTTACTTGCCTCCTTTAGCTTTTTGAATCCCCTTCATGTTTTGGATTCCTACAAATAATTACTGTATATTTTAGTTTCTAGAACCCTACATAGCTGCACATCTCTGTGACTAAAGTATCACTTTTCAGGGGGAGTGGCAGGATTTAAGTATGTTGTATTTTGATTTCCTAAACACCTACTACTGGTTCTATCATGTGATACTACTACATAAATATTCATTGATTGGTTAAACAAATGAATAAAGGAATAAAGTGCTTGCCCATCTGCCAAGTTCACTGCAAATCTAAGGACTACTTAATATTCATATAAAGTGTGATTATAATAAAACAGATTGTTCAAAGCAAATAAGAACTGGGCATGTGTCAATTACATATTTACATGATATCACCTTATATTTGCACACAGCTTCAGAGTTTGCAAAGCTTTCCCACATGCAGTATCTGTTTCCTCTCTTACCACAACCCTGGGAGATTATTGTGGCAGGGCGAATCATGCTTATCTGACAGATAATGAACCTCTCTAAACCTCAGAGTCTTCGTCTATTAGGGGAACAAAAACATCTGCCCTAGGAGAGTTGTGATGGTCAAGTATGTGACAGTATTGAGCAAACTTGCAAAAAATGACAAGTTCTGTGCAAACCAAAGGATGTGTTATGATCCCTCATTTTGGGGGGAGGGGAAGATCTTCAGGTTGCAAACTAAAAAACGTTCAGTATTTTCCAACCTAGAGAGTCACATTGATATTGGGGGAAAGTTACTTGATAAATTTCAGAACAACTGATTTAGTGCTCCATATCTCTACCTACTGAACATAAACGATAACAGAAAATGTTATATCTCACAATAAATTATTTGCAATAAAGCCAAATACGATGGTATGCATTTAGCTGAAAGCATGAGACATGGAGCAAAGCCTGGTTAGCACATTTCTTTTAAACTTAGCCATGCAGGACAACCATACGGCACTAACACAAAAATTATTACTCTAGCGAAACTATGTTGAGACAGCAAAATGTCAAAAAAAAGTTCTAAAGACAATCAATATATTCTTAATAAGATAACATTAGCTAGGAAGATCTAACAGAAAGCAAAGTTATTAAGCATAAACCTGTATATGATGCAGCCCCAGTTCCCGAAGATGAGAAATCTATATAGTAAAAATACGACTGGTTAAACAAGAAAAACACAGGCATTATGAAACAGACATTGAAAACATTAATCAAATCCAGTGCCAGGTACGTGATTTAGCAACACTAGAAAAATCCCAAATTCAGACCCAAGTCACATATGACCCTTTTGTAATGCATACAATTCTCATTGGTTAAATGCAAAATGACACCTGATTTTGTGACAACGGGCAGAACCACCACACGTGAGTAACTCAATCTCACCCAGCCCCAAGGAAGCCAGGAAGCAGAAGAGCTAGCTGCCCAGGGACAGAGGGGTCCTGGTGAAGTTACCAGCATTTCACGTTTTTAATAAAACATTTATTTATCTTACGGCTTAGTTGGGACCAACATCAAAAAATCTAAGCAAAGGCCTGGAGTTTACTGCACATTATTTGATTGAAAGCATGGTTTGTTTCTTTGTGAGGGGAAAGGTGATGTTGACAGCTCATTGTTATTTTAAGACCCTGTAACCCCATGGTCTGCAGGGCTTGCAATAAGAGGCCCCAGAGACAGAAGCTAAAATTGCTTGTAGCAATCTGTTTTTAGTTCTTCTGGATGTTACCACATGTCACTAAGCAAAATGCTTATGCCACTACTTCTGAATAATTATCTTTAGATATTACTTAATGGCTTCTCATGAATAATGAATGGATTTCAGTCATCTTTACCCTCCCTCCATATAGTTCCAGCATGGTTTTTATTTACTGTAATGGTCACCTTTATGATTTTATCTATAGTCATATTGAGATTCCTGACTTGAAGAGAAGAGGCTATTAGCACCCCTGCCCTACCTCCACTCCCCTTCCTCCTTCGGCTTCTCATCTCTATCTTCCATACTTTTACACTGTAATGGGTGATGACATCTACACTTTGTTCAGAGCTTTGGTTATAGGTTAAATTTTAAAAATCAAAAATCAAAATAAATAGTGCTTACATTCTAGCAATCATATAAATCTTATTCTCTGCAGAGAAAAGGAAAGGGCTGTGATTACATTTCCTTCATTGCAGCTCCAGTGTTATGATCACTATGCTACTCAGCAGAGAACATTCAGATGGAATCTCTTTCTTACCCTCTACCATTTGCTTAAAATAATGCCACATATAACTATTTATTTTTATTCATTCATTCAAGATGGAGTCTTGCTCTGTTGCCCAGGCTGGAGTGCAGTGGCGCAATCTCGGCTCACTACAACCTCCACTTCCCAGGTTCAAGCGATTCCCTGCCTCAGCTTCCTAACTGGGATTACAGGTCCCCACCACCAGGCCTGGCTAATTTTTGCATTTTTAGTAGAGACAGAGTTTCACCATGTTGGCCAGCCTGGTGTCGAACTCCTGACCTCAAGTAATCTGCCCGCCTTGGCCTCCCAAAGTGCTGGGATTATAGGCATGAGCCACCACGCCCAGCCATGTACCTTTATATTTGTACTATATCTCTGTTCACCACCTTGTCTTCTGATTGCCTTTATTTTTTCCCCCCTTCTGGAGACAGGAAATCTATATGTTCTTCACCATATCTCTAATATCATCTTCATCTTTTAATATCTAATACTATATCTATCTATCTATCTACATATATATATATCCAGGTTCTTATTTATGTTATCCATTGCTTTTAACAATATTTTTTCAAAACCTATAAAAGACCTTAAACAAGATAAGGTTGAGAGGAACCTTGGGTTCCCCAAGACAAAATTTTGTCTCAAAGTCTCTCACTTTGTTTCCTGTGTTTAATCTCTCAATATGTTTAATCTATTGGCAATTACAATAATTTTTGTTTTGGTCACAAAAAATAAGCTGCTGGGCCGGGCACAGTGGCTCACGCCTGTAATCCCAGCACTTTGGGAGGCCAAGGCGGGTGGATCACAAGGTCAGGAGATGGAGACCATCCTGGCTAACATGGTAAAACTCTGTCTCTACTAAAAATACAAAAATTAGCTGGGCATGGTGGCAGGCACCTGTAGTCCCAGCTACTCGGGAGGCTGAGGCAGAAGAATTGCTTGAACCTGGGAGGCAGAGGTTGCAGTGAGCTGAGATCATGCCACTGCACTCTAGCCTGGGTGACAGAGTGAGACTTCGTCTCAAAAAATAAATAAATAAGCAAGCTGTTGGTATTACTGTGTTAACATTAATTTTTTCTCTTATCATCTTAACCTCTTTCTTTCATTCCCTGTTACAATTTCTGGTATATATGCACAAAACCATAATGCCAGGTATAGCCAAGTAGTTCTCAAGAAAAGTGTTAGGAAAACCACAGAAAAAACAATGTGTTGGCTATCAGTGCTTGTGAGAATGAAGGCCTAATGCACACTATCTTAGGGAGTGAGAATTACATGGTTCATTGGCATCTGACCTTACTGTTCCTGCCAAGGGAATCAGTTGAGAAGGGAGTATTATTGTATGTTTGGGTGGACTTGGGTCAATGCCACTCTAAAAAATAAGGTGGTAGCTCTCTGTATTGACACAAAAATTTCATAAAACCACTTTTGGGAAAGAAGTTTTGGATGGGAGCAAGAAAGCTGAAAATCTTCAAACTGTAAATTTCATTTTTCCTAAAAGTTTATAATCTATGCATACTGGATTATGACTTTAGCAGTTTACTTATATACTTCAATTATTAATTGTTTTGCAGGCCGTCATCAAAACATCATTGAAATGCTTCACTAGGTTCATCACATTTGGCTTCTAAGAAACCAAACCTACTGTTTATTTTTTTCTCCAGAAGTTTTGTATCCAGTCTTGCTCCAGATCTGTTGAGTGACTTACCTTCCACTTCCCCACCAGAGGCAGCAATTTTAGAGAGGTGTAGATATGTTGTTCCAACTACATCATTTTTAGTAAGACGGTCCCTATGTAAAATAATAATAATAATAGGTTAAGAGCGCCATCTATGAAGATATGTCATTTTAACAATTAAAAAAAGTTAGAACTGGAAAATATCCCAGACTTCAGAAATAATCATGCCCAGTGGGCCTCAAACTTAATTGTACTTAGTAATCAGCTGGAGACTTCTCACCCTCATCTCCTGTCCACATTTTTAATTCAATAAGCCTACAGTGGGGACCAAGAGTTTGCATTTATAAGTATAACCCAATTGATTCTTATAGAGATGGTCTTCCAACCACCCTTTAGAACCACCGATCTTGTGAGGTAATTTATTCTGAAGTTATGAAATTGCAATTGTACAGAGAGGCCAACGGATGTGCCTATGGCTATACTCAATACCACTGTCATAAAATGAATTAATCCATTGTAGGCAGATTACATAATTACGATCATGATGATGATGGTAATGATACTTGTCATGTTTCCACTTTCAGGGAGCTAAGGGTGCCTGCTGAATGCTACATCCAACTAGAACATTCCAAGTACGGTCTTGTTATGGCCAATCAGTGCTAGGAGGCTGGTCTAGTAAAAATTCCATCAGAACATTTCAAGGACTTTTCCTTGCCTTCACTGAGGTAGTTTTACCATTTTCTTTTTTAACAATAACAATGAATTGCTCTCAGAATGTTTTGGTCATTCTTCCCAAGAAACGCTTGACTGTATTTCTGAAGCCTATTCTGGACAGCCTAATGATATTTAAATCCCTGGTTTCTTATCTTGGGGCATTTTCAGAGCACGTTCCCCTTCTTTTGTTTATGAGCAGTTGAACCGAAATAAAGCTTCTTTTGCAGTAGCACTCACTATTATTAAATTTTGTTTTAAGAAAACACCCAGTTCCAGGAGCAATTTATCCTTTCCTCTGGAAGGAAAGCAAAATACCAGAAACAGACCATCCAGAGTAATGTTTCACAATATTCAAATGTTTAATTCTTTTATGTTGAATTAGACACGTATCTATTTTCAACTCACCAGTCATATATTGTCAGTTTTATTTTTTCACACACTGAAGGAAACTACAAAAATGAAACAGAAAAAAGTAGTTATTTCTCGATGATTTAGTAATTATTAAAGTACTCTTACTTTTTCTGAAAAAAAAGAAAGTCAAACCTTGATCTGAAGATTGACGACCTGATTCCACTCTGGGTTTGCATTTTTCTCAATTATGTTTGTACAAACCTGCAAAATCACCAAAGCAAAAGTGTAGGTTTTCAAGTTTCTAAGTTCTAAAAGTTTATAATCTATGCATACTCGATTATGACTTTAGCAGTTTACTTATATACTTAAGAACCTGGTTGAACTTTTTCTTGATTTGTAAAATATGAAATGGGTTTAACATTAATCATTGCTGTTTCAATGCACCAGGAACTTGTTTTTAACCATTTTTTCATTAGTTTTCAGTTGTCAGACTTCTAACATTAGATTAATGTAATAAAGCAAAAGATAAGGTTGATAGAGCATTTGTTATATACCACTTGGGAAGCATCTACCATTAACACATCCAGACAGATCTTTTGACCCTTCCTGCCAGCCTCCCTGTCCCCTACCCCAAACTGGCTCTTGTTCCAGTCTTTCCATCACTTTTCATTCAGGTGGTCAGGCTCAGAACCAGAAACAGCCACACCCTGACACTTCTGTCTTCAAGCTGATCCTGAAACGTTTCTACCCAGGATGCCTGTCGTTGTCTCCTATCTGGAACTCCACACCCTCTCTTGCTTCCTGACTTTCATGTCACTTCTCTCTGTAACATCTTCAGGGGGCCCTCAAAGTATACTTCAGATAAAGGCCCAATCCTTCCCTGCGCTGATGAAGCCCTACTGTTCCAACCCTATTTCTCTCTGACCTCCTAGTTTTCCCCCTTGCTGGCTCCACGGCAGCCACACGGGCAGGCCTTCCCTGCTAACATTTTCCTCCCTGGGGCTATTCCATCAACCTTCTCCCTGCCTGGATGCCTCCTTCCCCTGGTCTCTGCATATCCAGGCCTCTGTTCAACTGTCACTTTCGCAAGGGGTCTCACCTGATAACCTGGATAAACACTCCTCCCCTGTACCAATCACTTCTCGTCCCTGCTTTGTTTTCTTTATAGTACTGGGCACCATTCGAAATTATTTCATTTGTTTGCTTGTTGTCTCTTCTATTCCCATATGTTCATTTCTATATCCCACCACATGGAACAGAATCTGGTACTTAATGACTTTTTGAATGAGTCAAATCTCTCAATATTCCTATGTGATTATTATTACCTCCCTTTATAGTACAGGAAATGGAAACTCAGAGGGCAAGCCATTTGTCTGCCTGTGAACTGGGGTAAAGCCTGCATTCAGGACTCATTTTGCCCCAGAGCTGAAGGCTCTTCCACCACAGCCACTGAATCTTTTAGAAAAAAGCATCAGTCATATGTGTGTGTATGTGGTTTGCTGAATTTTGCTTTCATAATTACATGGTACAAACACACAAAAGATTCAAGTTCTTTTTGTCTACAACTGTCCATGATGTGCTATTATTCTACTGTAGAATCTCACTCAACTCTCAACTCTCCAATCTTTGACCATCTCTGTAGGTGGAAGTGGTGGTTGTAGCTGCCCCTACGCCAAGAGTGTCCCAGATTTTTTTCAGGGGAGTGGAATGGGGCTTCCCTGACCCATTCTCCGGTTTCTACAGTTCACTGGGGTATGGAAGGTGAGAAACATGACAGGAGGAGGCAGCAGGGCACTGGGAGGGGGGGTCCCTGTCCTACAGCATTTACCAGGGATGGGTGTGGCTGGCCAGAGAGCTTGCCTAAGGTTAAGATAATGTTTGGACCTGAAAAGCAGTTCCAGAAATTCAGTGGTAGCCTTCCCTATGTTAATCTCTCAAAAGACTGAATTTTCTAATTTGTGTTCTGCATACTTTCCACTCCAAAATAAACCTGTGGAGAAGTCTGGCATGTTCAGACTCAGATAATCTGTGTTCCTGCAGAGTGCCCGGCTCATCAGGGGGCTATTTTAACAAAGAGTAAGTAGGAATTCACTCCAAGGAAAGCACAGTGGTTTTAAATATTTATTCTTATAGCATCTGCATTTAGATCATGTACGAACCTTTTTTCCGGCAAAGGAAACTTCTACAAAAGGATCCACGAGATTTTTCTTATCTGCATTGCCTCCAAATATTTCCTTTACTGTCTGTGAGAAGGCATCATCCACTGGAAGGTAACAGTTATACAGCAGAAAGGAAATTCAATTCTCTTAAAAACAGCAGAAATTTGGCAAAATTTTTAAAGTTCTCTCATACATCAAAATAGTTGCAACAGGCTAGGCGCAGTGGCTCATGCCTGTAATCCCAGCACTTTGAGAGGCTAAGGCAGGCGGATCACAAGGTCAGAAGATCGAGGCCATCCTGGCCAACATGGTGAAACCCCTTCTCTACTGAAAATACAAAAATTAGCTGGGTGTGGTGGTACACGCTTGTAATCCCAGCTGCTCGGGAGGCTGAGGCAGGAGAATTGCTTGAACCTGGGAGGCGGAGATTGCAGTGAGCCAAGATCACGCCACTGCAGTCCAGCCTGGTGACAGAGCAAGACTCAGTCTCAAAACAAACAAACAAAATTAGCCAAGTGTGGTGGCACATGCCTGTAATCCCAGCCACTTGGGAGGCTGAGGCACGAGAATCACTTGAATCTTGCAGTTAGTGAAGATCAAGCCAGTATATGCCAGCCTCCAGCCTGGGTGACAGAGTGAGACTATCTCAAAAAAAAAAAAAAAAAAAGACTTGATCTTTTACGGAGGGAAAAAATACAACACATTTCATTCAGTGAGAATAAGATGATTCTCAAACTCAGGCCTGCTTTCAATCGGGAGAAAGGTACTATAGGTCAAAATGATCTAGTCCTAGTCTTTTTCAGAGAAATTCAAGAAAATTTGGCATAATCACAAATAATACACTTAACTATAATCTATAGTTGATTAAGCTAAAATGTAAATAGAGATCAGGATTTTAATTTATTTACTTCATTTTATGTATTTCTTTCTTCTTTAAAAAAAAAAATAGAGACAGAGGTCTTGCTATGTTGCTCAGGCTGGTCTTGAACTCCTTGCCTCAAGCAATCCTCCTACCTTGGCCTTCCAAAGTGCTGGGATTATAGGCATAAGCCACTGCATCCGGCCCATTTGACACATTTTTGAGAGAAAGGTGGGTATGGGGAGGTCCTACAATACCATTTTTTAAGACCATATGATCTTAAAAGAGGAAAAGGATTCCCAAGAAAAGCAGCAAATCCTGAAGAGACCCATGGCCTGTATAGTGGGTGCAGCCTCCTGGGGACTTGGAGAAGGATCCCATGTCCCAGAGCCCAGCAGGAACCAGACAGGCCCAGCAAGGCAGATAGGAGGCTGGGCCATCAGCCGTGACAGAGGGATAACCAGACTAGCTCCTATAAATGGAATCACTAGAAGCGATCCCTTAAATGTATCCAGTCTCTTGCTGAATATATTTCATAATACAATAGTGGCAGACTTCTAGTCATTGGGACGTTACTACCCTTTGCTCAGCACTTTTTTTTTTTTTGAGATGGAGTTTCGCTCTGTTGCCCAGGCTTGAGTGCAGTGGCATGGCTCACTGCAACCTCCGCCTCCTGGGTTCAAGTGATTCTCATGCCTCAGCCTCCCAGGTAACTGGGATTACAGGCACCCGCCACCACGTCCAGCTAATTTCAGCTTTTTTTTTTTTTATAGCCGGATAGCAAACACCTTGATTTGATAACAGTTCACATTTTCATTTGGGATGAAAGGGGTTGGAAGTGCTGACTGCTCATGTCTCTTTAGCATCCTCTAGAATAAAGAGAAGATATAGAACATTGATAGAAGGAGAGAGAGCCAAATGGGCCAAAGGCAGGTACTCAACAAGGAACACGAACAGCAACCAACTGGCTGTGCCATGAGTCTGCTCAGGTAGCTTTTAACGGGACCAGAATGAATGAAAACAAGCCCATGAAGCCCTTTCAGAAGAAAAACATACGATAGGGACACCAATCACTATTAGACATTGATTTTAACACATCTCATCACGCAGATAACCGACAATACTGAGGCAAGATTAAATCAGTACATACTCTGGGGAATGTCCTCAGCTCGGTAGATTTTCAGCAAGAAGGTCACCCACCGGAGGGCGATGCCAGCAGGGAGTAACAAATTACTCTCCACATCGTCACTGTCATTATCACGATCTCGTCTCTCAGGCTATTAGGGGCACATGATTTAAATTACACATACAGAAAAGCAGCACTTGGAAAAAGCCAAATGAATGCTTATAAAATGAAACCATTCAGAATTGTTTCCATTGGGATTTCCTGTGTTTGGGACTTAAGAGTTCAACCTGCCATCAGCCACCAGTTTTCCTTCAACCTCAAAACTGCACCACAAAATCAATGCTCATATTTTTGTGTATCTTTCTGTCATTTTATGAGCACCAAATAGTAAGAGAGAGAGAGAGAGAGAGAGAGAGAGGGAGAGAGAGAGAGAGAGAGAGAGAGAGAGAGAGAGAG
>NW_016806471.1:2877471-2897209 GCF_001698545.2 Rhinopithecus bieti
AGAGAGGGAGAGAGAGAGGGAGAGAGAGAGAGAGAGAGAGAGAGAATGTGTGTGTTCCTGATGTCCCTTCAACTTCTCTCTGGCCACTTACTATTCTGCAGTTTGCCACCCAGTTTCCTAGAATAATCACTAACCATTTAGGTAGCAATGCCTAATTCTGCAAGTAAGTCATGCTTTCTAGATAAAAGCAGTTTTTCTAATGATGCAAGGACATTGTAAAAACACATGCATCTTTTCTCAATTAAACGCTCACTCATAGACACCAGATAGGAGTCTAAGCAAGCTAGAATGATAATTCCATGATGAAGAAAAGAACAGCTTTTGAAGAATAGGGGCAATCAGAGGGTACTGATGGCAAGCTGTGCTCCATTTCACAATTACCCATGCCCACAGGCTTAACTCTTGGTCTTCTTTTTTAGTGAGAAGTGTAGAAAGTAGAGAACGTAGGGACTCACAGGAGGCTCATCTCCGGTTCCCAGGACAAACATGCTGACTTTCATATAACCTTTAGAACCTGAACTGGTATCTTCCGGGTCATTGAGAAGAAGCCACTTTCTCATGACAGCATGGCCTAAAATAGAGAAGGAGTAAAAGGAAAGGGACATGCTAAAGAGATGCTGATAGGTCTGTGATTCCTCTGCCATACGATAAACTGCATTTTCTTGGAAGCCTCCTCATGACACACCAAATTCCCCAGATGAGTCTCCACTTTCATGTCTTGTTTTTTACTCTCCCTGTACCCCACCCCCACCGTTCTGTCCTCATGTAACAAACAAGACTACGCTGTACCAACTAGTTTTATAATTTAACTTTGATAAGGTCAAAATATCCTCACGAAACATAGAAATCATCTATTTTGAATGTTAAGATAAAAAATTAGACATTTGTACTAAGCTACTGTTACTTATTCCCACTAAGCATCCTCTCTTCTCCCTAATATTTTTTAAAAATTCCTTTAATTCTTTGATGCCCCAGATTGTCTTGATTCCTGGAATCATCTTCAGAGTTAGAAGGAATGAATTGAAGACTTCAAATTGATGGGAGAATATTACTTACCAGGTTCATCATAAACAAATCCAACATCAATCTGGGAAAACAATAATCAAAAGTAGTCTAAGTAGATTTTAAAATCAGTCTAGTCACTTTAAAGAAGCCATCATTATTATATGTCAATATCATATCTTGATTACACTTAAATTTCCTTGAGACCCACCATTTCCATCTTATCCTCTCTGTATCCCCAGTGCCTTGTCTGATGTGTGGCACATGGAAGACTCTCAGTAAATCACTATTGAATGAATGAGCTAGTCTTAGGGCTGGAAGAGACCACGGAAGCAAAGTGACCAATATGTCCCAGTCTGCCCTGGTTATTCTCAATTTTACCACTAAAATCCCAGGCAAAGTGGGACCATTGGTCATCCTACAGAAATTCACCTGGCCCAGTTTCCTGTCCAATTCTCCTCCTCTTCCTCCTCCTCCTCCAGCTAATGCTACTATTAATATAACCATTGATTGTGCACTTCAATGTGCCAGGTACTGTGCTAGGTGCTTTACACATACCATCTCATTTAATTTTCTCAATCACCTCATTTTACAGATGAAGAAACTAAGGATCAGAGAGATTGAGTTCCTCTGGGACATGTGGCTACTTGGTGGCAGACAGGGTATGAACACAGGTCTCCCTGACCCAGATCATCCTCTAGGACTTCTAGTGACTAGAGCTCCTTTCTTGGAGAGGCAGCCTATTCCACATAGAATTGCTGGGAAGAAGCCAGCTAAGAATTTGTCCTTTCATTCCAGTGAGAGTTACTTAGAGAAACACCCTGAATATCTTGCCTTGTTTGGCTTTCCTTTCACACTCTGGATTTATCATAATTGGCTTTACAGATGAAGCTCTGGGGCCCCCAGTAAGTGGAGATGGATGGTGGGTTTCTTGCCCTGGTCAACACCCCTTCCCTCTGTGGCAGTGGATTTGCTTCCATCTACAGATACAACCCTGGGAAGGGCCCTGATATGGCAGCTTCAGGTCATCTTACTTTGAGAGCTCTGTTCAGTGTTACACTTTGGAAATAGACAAGCCCCAGGCAGCCTTCAGCAAGCGTCATCATGCTGCACCCTTACACATTCCCAAGATGCCACCAAGATGGGTACACAGGAATCACATTTCTATTATGAAAGTTCTCATCTTTCTGCAAGTTGAATGAAGCAGACTGTTGTCACCCACCTTAAATTCCCCCATCAGACAATCTGCCCGCAGAGAGTGAGAATTATAAACCTGCAAGAAAGAAGAGTAGTGAAGAAATGATTGGCTTTGCCTGGCAGTGAGTGAGCAGCACCTTCCTACTCACTGACCCTTACCCGGATGCTGATGATCTCATCCATCAATTCAGAAGGGGTCATGTTGACATTGTAGAAAAACAACTGCCAAAACAATAGAGCAGATGTTTAAATGTTAACAGGGGACTCGGATTTAATGGGATCTGATGCTATAATTTTGGGGGCCCTCCTAAAAAAATACAAAACACAAATTCAAAATTAGTTTTGACCATGTGAACACATGGCAAGGCCTGGAGTTTAAGCCCTGGAGTTTAAGCTTCATGGTAAACCCACTTCTTCATGTTGGAAAAAGGAGAAAGGAGTAAATAACAAATACAGCATTTAGTTAACTAAATAAAATTGTTCACCTGGGACTAGATATCTAAAGGCTAAATGATGTAAAGATCCAAGCCTAAGCAGGTATGGGGGTTCACCCCTGTAATCCCAACACTCAGGAGGGTGAGAGGAGTGCTTGAGCCCAGGAGTTCAAGGTCAGCCAGGGCAATATAGTGAGAAGCCATCTCAAAAAAAAAAAAAAAAAAAAGAGGAAAAAAGATCCAAGGTGACTTCATGTTGCAATGCTTACTAAAACAATTGCTGGCCGGGCGCAGTGGCTCAAGCCTGTAATCCCAGCACTTTGGGAGGCCGAGACGGGCGGATCACGAGGTCAGGAGATCGAGACCATCCTGGCTAACATGGTGAAACCCCGTCTCTACTAAAATACAAAAAACTAGCCGGGCGAGGTGGCGGGCGCCTGTAGTCCCAGCTACTCGGGAGGCTGAGGCAGGAGAATGGCGTGAACCCGGGAGGTGGAGCTTGCAGTGAGCCGAGATTGTGCCACTGCACTCCAGTCTGGGCGACAGAGCAAGACTCCACCTCAAAAAAAAAAAAAAAAAAAAAAAAAATTGCTTACAGCTGGCATGACCTGGCGTGTTTTAAATTTCTCTGATATCTTTAGCTGTATTAGTGTCTAGTGACTCTAATTTTACTTCAAGAAAGCATCTTAAAAGACAATTTTGCCCATTAAATTAAGTTAGTGCCTCAGCAAAGTCAATATTGACCACATTGTAAAAGCTAATTCTAAGAAGGTTGATTCTTGGGATATGAATATTAGGCATATAGGAGGTTTAACCATGTTAGGCTAATAAATGTTAATCCTAAAAGAAAAAGATTGAGCATTTATTCCAACTGAGACTTTTCCTCCAACTTTTACTTAGGAATATTTGTAATCTACAGGAAAGCTGAAAGAATGATAAAATAAATACCACCTTTCACCTATGTTCACCAATTGTTCCATTTTTGGACACTTGCTTTATCTTTCTCTTTTTCAAACTGAACTATTTGTAAGAAAGTTCTAGATATCATGACACTTCACCCCTTCAAAATACATTTACATGCATCTCCTAAGAGCAAGGACATCTTCTTATATAATTGCAATACCATTATCATAACCAAGAAATTTAACATCTAACATACAGTCAATTTTCACATTTCGCCAATCATCCCTACAAAAACACTTTAGCTTTTCAAAGAAATCTAGGATCTATGCAAGAATCATACATTGCATTTGGTTTTGAGTCTCTTCAGCTTCCTTTTATATAGAACAGTGCTATTTCCTTCTTTGTTTCTTGTGTTTTTCCTTGCTTCTTCTTCTTCTTTAAATAGAGATGAAGTTTCACTATGTTGCTCGGGCTGGTCTTGAACTACTGGCCTCAAGTGATCTTCTTGCCTTGGCCTCCCAAAGTACTGGGATTACAGGTGTGAGCCACCATGCCCATTGTTTTGTGGAATATCCCACAGTCTAGACTTGGGTGAATGTTTCCTCACTGTTGGATGCAAATTGGCCATTTGACAAGACTTGACACAGGTGATGTTGATTACTTCCATTATACCACCTGAGGACACCACATCATTTCTTTTTTGTTCCCATTATTGGTGATAGTAAGTTTAATATTATTTGGTTAAAAAGATATATACAGGCTAGGATTTTTTTTTTTTTTTAAAGACAGAGTCTTGCTCTGTCGCCCAGGCTGGAGTGCAGTGGCAAGATCTTGGCTCAATGTAACCTCCGCCTCCAGGATTCAAGCAATTCTCCTGCCTCAACCTCCCAAGTAACTCGGATTACAGCCACCCATCACCATGCCAGGCTAATTTTTTGTTGTGAGACAGAGTCTCGCTCTGTCACCCAGGCTGGAGGGCAGTGGCCCGATCTTGGCTCACTGCAACCCTGCTCCCAGGTTCAAGCAATTCTCCTGCCTCAGCCTCCTGAGTAGCGGGGACTACAGGTGCACGCCACCACACCCAGCTAATTGTTTGCATTTTTAGTAGAGATAGGGTTTCACCATGTTGTCCAGGCTGGTCTTGAATGCCTGATCTTCAGTGATCTACCCACCTCGGCCTCCCAAAGTGCTGGTATTATAGGTGTGAGCTACCATGCCTTGCCATACTAGTAACTTTTTTAGTAAACCTCTTTTATATATATATATATATTTGTTTTTATCATCTTACTTTTGTTTCTCCTATCCCATAAAATTTTTTTATTGATTAATGTACTGGTCTTCTCTTTTGCCAAGAGATCTAATCCCCCTCAAACTCATTAAAATAGGAAAATTCTGAGGAAGGTGGAGATGTTTGCTGGGCTCCTGGGAATGTAGCTGAGTCAACAGGAAGCCTGCATTATCAACACATCGACAGGGTTTACGCGTTAGGCCCAAGTAATCCAGCATCTTGCCTCCTCCCCTCCCCATCCAGTCTTGCCCTCAACGTGAATCTCTCTCTGCCTTCCCTCAAGTCCATTTCTAGTGCCCCATCTCTGTGCAGCCCCTACCTCTTGTGAGAATGTGTATACTACTGTACTTGGCTGCCGGCTGTCGTCTGCGATTCCTTTGACGGGGAGAGGTTATAGGTGAGAAGAAAATGGGGCCTTCTGCAGAGCTGGAAGCCAGTTTGAACAAAGGGGAAGAAAGAGAAATGCTGCATGGAAGAAACCATGTCTTTTCTGAACAAAGATAGGAAAAAAAAAAAAAAAAAAAAAACAGGACAAACACCAGGGTTGGGATTAGAAGCTGTAGGGAATGAAGAGGAAGTGTGATAAGACAGGCCTGGGCTGGAGAACAGAGCAGGAGATATAGGCCTGAGGAATCCCAGAAATGTGTCTTCTCAGTACAGTTGGGCAAGACTATGAAAAGTTCCCTAAATATATCATTTCTCCCCACAGCCCAGTCATGGAGTTTTGTGGCATTTGAGATGGTTGTCAAGGTATCACGTATTTTTGTGGAGTGTTATAAAAGAGGGTAATAGAACAGGCTAAATTCTCACTATGGGAGGCAGGGCACAGTGGCTCACGTTTGTAATCCCAGCACTTTGCAAGGCCAAGGTAGGCGGAACACTTGAGGCCAGGAGTTTGAGACCAGCCTGGGCAACATGGCAAAACCCCATCTCTACTAAAAATATAAATATTAGCTGAGCATGTTGGTGTGTGCCTGTAGTTCCACCTACTTAGGAGGCTGAGGTGAGAGGATTGCTTCAGCCTGGAAGGTGGAGGTTGCAGTGAGCTGAGATTGCACCACCACACTCCAGCCTTGGCAACAGAGCGAGACTCTGTCTCAAAAAAAAAAAAAAAAAAATCAGTATGGGGGGCAAAACAAACAAAACCCCTGTGTGCAAATAACTGCTTTCCTTTAACATACATTATTTTTGCAGCCAAGTATGTTTTGACACCTCTAAAAAACTGGATTAGTCACAGAGAGTTGTCCCTCAGAGACACTTTGCTAATTAGAATAAGCAAAGGTAGATTTCGGAGACATCACGTCCTCTCTCACAAGGGTCAAAGGGATCCATCAGGAAGGGATCATCAAGAAGCTGTCACAAAAACAGCAGAAAGGCAACAGCATCTGAGAGCCACCGACAGAGGGGACCAGGTACTTTTTTTTAAAGGCGCCTCACTATATTGCCCAGGCTGGTCTTGAACATCTGGGCTCAAGCACTCTTCCCATCTCAGCCTCTTGAGTGTTGGGATTACAGGTGTGTACCCCCATACCTGCTTAGCCTTGGATCTTCACATCATTTAGCATTTAGATATCTAAAAGCTAGATATTTTTTAGATTGTCCCAAGTGAACAATTTTATTTAAATAAATGCTGGCTGGGCGCAGTGGCTCACGCCTGTAATCCCAGCACTTTGGCAGTGGGTGGATAACTTGAGGTCAGGAGTTCGAGACCAGACTGACAAACATAGTGAAACCTTGTCTCTACTGAAAATACAAAATTAGCTAGGTGTAGTGGTGCATGCCTGTAATCCCAGTTACTTGGGAGGCCAAGGCAGAAGGATCACTTGAACCCCGGAGGCGGAGGTTGCAGCAACCCGAGATCACGCCACTGCACTCCAGCCTGGGCAAGAAGAGCAAAACTCTGTCTCAAAAAAAAAAAAAAGCTATATTTGTTACTTACCCATTTCTCCAGAAGTGGGTTTACCACGAAGCTTAAACTCCAGGGCTTTGTCCAAGACCCTGCCATGTGTTCACATGGTTACACCTAATTTTGTTCCTGTGATCTCTGATTGGAACTCAGTGGCGTCTTCACCAGTGAAGTTGCTCCCATGTTTCCCTCCCCTGTGGGACTCACGAGCAGAAACATGGCCTCTCAACCCTTTTACCTCATCAAAAAATGGGTTATTTCCTCTCTTGATTCTTGTTCGGTGTGTCTGGCCACAGACGTGAACTTTGACCACAGGTCTTATGTTGTTGCCACTTAACTGTCGGCCCTCAATCACCCGGACGCGGATCTGCAGCACAGAAGAGGGGTGGTCACCCATCCTTTCCCAGCACGTGGGATCCTTAGGATCCTCAGGTGTTGCTTCATTTCCTTCGCCTATTAGGATTGCTAACACCAGGCCAGGGCAGCGGTGTGGTATACCAGGTGCTACCAGTTGGGCGGGGCCACGTGGGCTCATTCCCAAGATGGGAACTGGGGTTGGGTTATAGAGACCAAGAGCAGCTGTGGGGATGAAATCATTCAAAGCTGGCCTGGGAAATGGCAGGGCAGGTGGAGGTCACTGCTCAGACTCCAGCCATGCACCTGGTCTTGCTGAGCCTAGTGATGAACCAACTCCGCAGCTGCCTCCCAAGTCTAAGACAGTGCCCAGAGCTACAAAAAACACAGTATTTGTGCTTCTATTCTTTGATTAGCTCTTTCCTTCTGCCAAAGGGAAGGAGAATTATAGTTTTATTTCTCTGGAGACTGTCATCTGGCTGGACTAAACCCACGTGTGCCTGCAGAAGAAAGATGGAGAGCTTTTCTTACTGGGTTTATGCACTGACATCTCCCTTTACTAGTTGAGCCATTGTCCATTGGAATAGGTCCACTGAAACATCACTGCAATTGCCAGCAGATGGGCAATGTGAAGATTAAACAAAGATGCAGAGCACCAGGCCGTTCCTACCTGGAAGTCCTGTGGCTTATTGGACAGCATCCGCCGGCTGTTCTTTACTTTGGTGAGCCTCCGAGCAAGCTGAGCTTCCGACACCGTCCCAACTGGCCCCTTAGGCCCAGGGCCCCTGACTGCATTGTCCAACCTGTCTTCATCACCTTCATCTTCTTCCCCATCTCCTAAAATATCAGAAAGAAACCCAGTGAGGGATAGCCCTTATCCTATAAATGTCCAAAGGTTCAGGTTTCCAGGACACAGTTTTGTCTGCCATCATGTTTTAAGTGTTCCTAAAGTGGCAGGTGAAGGAGATCCTCTTGGTGACACTGACTTGGGACTTCTTGTGACTTGGAAAAATTCTTTAGGAAAATGTGTTCACGGTGCATCAGGGCTCTTGCTCAGGCTGCCTTCAAAAGAGACCAAGAGAATGGCAGAGATCACAGGGACAATGAGAGGAGATGGCACCGTCGCACCCAGCCAGGGATCACTGAGTTCTCATCAGTGTCAGGATGGAGAAAGGAAGAAAGGCCATGGAACACTGAAGTCTTACAAGGACAGGCTTCAACTCCATCCCTCCCACTGCAGATCTTTTCTCTAGAGATCTGCTCATGAACTATTTACACTGTTTCCTGCTTGAACCTCCTAATTCACAACTGCTCTTTCCACTCTCATGGCAGAAAAGAAACTCTCCTCATTTTCTTGCCAAGCACCAAGGTGATCATCGTGCTCTCCCTTCCTCCTCCTGGCTTGTCACTTTCACACACATGTGTCCTCTCTTTTATCCCCCTACCTTTCCTCTGCACTCAGGAAAAGTTTTACCTTGCTCAGCGGGGTGAAAATCTCAACCCTCTGACATGCATTAGAACCTACGACCTCCTGAATATTTTCAGGCTCCCCAGATGTCTCCTCTCTCTTGTGTACCTAAAGGGGTTCTGTCTCTATTGCAGCCTTTCCTATGCCTTCAAGTAGACACAGATCTTTCTCTCCTTACAAAACCAAAAACCAAATATCAACTCTGCCTACTACCTCTCCCCTTTCTTTTATTCACGAGCTCTTTGAAACTCACTGACAAACTTTAACTTTTCTTTTCTTAATACACAAAGAGTTAAAACTTCTGGTAATCTGTACAATATAATCTAAGAGAGCCTAGAAGACAAGCCTCCCTGTCTAGAACCCTGCTTTTGGATGCTGAAACTCCTTCTCTATGATGCAAGATCATGAAACAGATTTAATTTCCACAGTCACCTGTCAGTCATTCACATCCTGGTATGAATGAGTTTCATCAGATTACTATGTAGCATGGCTCTTGAAATCTTGGGTTCTGAAGCCGTGCAGCCTGGGCTCAAATCCATTCCCCACCTTCCACTTTCCAGCTATGTGAGTCTGAGTAAGTTTCTTAATTTCTCTAAGCTTCAGTTTCTTCATTTGTTAAAAGGGTAAAATAATGGTATTTACCACAGGGTTACTGTAAAGGTGTAATTATCTATAGCTGAAGCCTTTAGCACAGTATCTGGCATATAGCAGCACCCAATAAATTAACTTTTTATTTTTCAGTTTTGCTGTACAATCAGTTTCGGTTGGTGTCTTCATCTGTTTGGGCTGCTATAACAAAATACCACAAACTGGGTGGCTTTTAGACAACAGAAATTTATTTCTCACAGTGCTGCAGGTGGGGAAGTCTAAGATCAAGGCACTGGCGGATTTGGTGTCTGGTGAGGGCCCACTTCCTGGTATGCACTTGGAGCCTTCTCTGCCTCCCATAGTGGAAGGAGCAAAGGAGTTCCCTTGGGCCCATTTTTATCAGGGCACTAATCCCATGCATAAGGGCTCTGCCCCCGTGACCTAATCACCTCCCTAAAGGCCCCGCTGCCTAATACCATCACCTTCAGGGTTAGGATTTCAATGTATGAATTGTGGAGGGACACAAACATTCAGACCATTGCAATTGGAAGGGGCTTCTTCTGGAGCACAGGACATTTCCTGGAACCAGCTATGTGGGGCATGGGGATGGGGCGCTAGAGTGGGCAGCACCGCAGGCAGGGGGCCGATAGTGAGGAAGAGGCAGCCACAAGGGAAGAGGGGGCCTCCATATGCACTGCTTTGCAATTAGCCCAGGGTGGGCCCTGCTCCTCACCATCCATTCATTCATGCTTTGCCCGTCCTAGCCTGGCTTCTGTTCTTCAAAGGTCAATCACAACCTCTCCTTGCCAAGCTCAGTACCCTTTTCTATATCTCCATATTGAATCTTCCACAGCCTTGAACACCAGTGCTCATATGCATATTTTTAGATCATGGCAGCTCTCCTCCCCCGATCTACTTTTTTGGGTTCTTCTGTGGGCCCCTGTTTTTGTCTCCTACTCATTGAGTGTGACTTCCTACTCTGTCCTCCGATCCTTTGACTCAACACTCTCTAGATCCTCACTTCACACTTCCTTCAAGTAGCCATGGACCCACAGAATGTTGTCCTAGAAGGGATCTTAGAGATCCTTGATCCAACTTACCCTTCACCCCATTTTATGGACAGAAAACCTGAGGTCCAGAAAGCTGAGGCAACTTGCCTGTGGTTAAGTTATTAGAAGCTGAGCTAAAACCAGGACCAAGTTTTCACCCTGTCTCACTGGTTTAAAGCCGGATTTAAAACCAGGCTGCAGGTAAAGGACATGTTGTCCTGCTAGTACCTCAACATCTTTTTCAGGCTACTGAGAAAACCTCATGGAAGCCAAAGATAAGAAATCTTTGTCCTCTGCAAGATGATCTGGGCCTCCTCTTGCCTATTCTTGAAGAGACATCAAAAAAAGGGCTTACCTGCTTTTTCTCTTAGGGCACCTGGATGCAAGCTCTTGGAATCTTCTTTGTCCTACTCTCTACCAGGTAAGTTCCTCTCCTCCTTAAGTTTCAGATGAAACATACCATCTTCCAAAACACCCTCCCCACCTTTTCCAGATGGAGTTAGTCCCACTCTGTCCTACGCACACATTGTTCTTTCTAGTCCTTGCCACACAGTCTTGCACCTGCTTGTCAACCCATAGGCTTCCTCTACTCCCAGGCATTTCAGAAGCAGGGAGCTTGCCTTTGCTTCTTTGTATCTGTTGGGAACAGGCCTTCAAATCTGGCCATAAACTGGCCCCAAAACGGACCATAAACAAAATCTCTGCAGCACTGTGAAGAGAAGAAAGATGAAAGAACTTTTTGTGGTGTTCACGGTGGCCATGATGCCCAAGCTGAAGGTTCTGGGTTTACTGGAATGAGGGCAAGGAATACCTGGCCCATCCAGGGCAGAAAACCGCTTAAGGTGTTCCTAAGCCACAAACAATAGCATGAGTGATCTGTGCCTTAAGGACATGTTCCTGCTGCAGATAACTAGCCAGAGCCCATCCCTTTGTTTCCCATAAGGAATACTTTTAGTTAATCTATAGAAACAATGCTTATCACTGGCTTGCTGTCAATAAATATGTGGGTAAATCTCTGTTCCTGGCTCTCAGTTCCAAAGGCTGTCAGCCCCGATTTCCCACTCCACACTCTATATTTCTGTGTGTGTGTCTTTAATTCCTCTAGTGCCACTGGGTTAGTATCTGCCCCATGCCTTACAGAACACCTTACATAAAGTATATAGAAAGGGCTTGATAAATGTGGAATGAGTAAATAAATGGGAAGGGGAACAGGATCCCAGGCACAAATGTGCCTTCACATTTGAAAAACTACTGAGCAGCTCTCAGAAAAGAATACCCAGACGGTTGAAGGGGTGCTCCTCCCAACCTTGGCACCAGCATCAGGGAAGCACTGGGGGCCAGGCACCTTTTCTCTGCAAACCTGTCCTGGACCAAAAAATGGCTGGGGCTGATAGCTGTTGGGTTCCTCCAAACAACGAAGACGAACTTCCTTCCGTCATCCTGGGCTTAAGTGGGACATCTTCCTTGCCGTAAATTATACCATTTTGGGCCAGTGATTGTTTATGGCAGTAAGCAGGAGAAAAAGTCGGGGTCAATCATACCCCTTTGCAATGCTGGACTCTGGACAAGTACTCATTACATTCTCAATGGATGCTCTAGAATCAGCCTACGGATAACGAAGAGCCAATTTCTTCTGGGAACGTCTTCTGCTATTCAGACTTTAGGCTAAAGGGATGAGTCAGAGGAAACCAGCCTAAGCCATGGTGACAGCCAGCTTCTGTGCCTTGCAGCAGAAGAATATTCGAGCAGGAAACCTCCCCTTTATGTGGCAGGAAGCTGCAGGGGATTAAACAATGGTATGGGCTCCACAAAGAATGCTATGGGTTCCACAAAGAACGAGGGGGCCCCTATGGCACTGTTAAACACACCCTCATGTGCAAGCTGTGTCATGAGCAAAATGCTAGCAGTTGTGCTGGCAGGCCCTGTTCATGAGACCCAGGCATGAGTGTGATCCACAGCCAAGTGGATCTACAAAGAGCTACTCTTTCGCCACCACAGAGGGCCACACCAAGTCAGGAATCTCCCACTGAACAGGAAGCTGCTAGTTGTATTAGCTTCTGAAGGCTGTCGTAAGGAAGTCCCACAAACTGGGTGACTTAAAACAATAGAAATTTATTGTCTGGCTAGGTGCAGGGGCTCACACCTCTAATCCCAGTACTTTGGGAGGCCGAAGCAGGAGGATCGCTTGAGCCCAGGAGTTTGAGATCAGCCTGGGCAATCATAGGGAGACCCCCCCCATCTCTACAAAAAATTTTTTTAAAACTAGCCAGGCGTGGTGGTGCATGCCTGTAGTCCGAGCTATTCAGGAGGCTAAGGTGGGAGGACTATCTGACCCCAGGAGGTCAAGGCTGCAGTGAGCCATGATCATGCCCTT
Organism: Rhinopithecus bieti; assembly: GCF_001698545.2. Classification (NCBI taxonomy): domain Eukaryota; kingdom Metazoa; phylum Chordata; class Mammalia; order Primates; family Cercopithecidae; genus Rhinopithecus; species Rhinopithecus bieti. The sequence continues at coordinate 2,890,035 of NW_016806471.1, forward strand.
GCACTCTGTCCTGGGTGACAGAGCAAGGAAAGAAAAAGAAAGAAAAGAAAATAAAGAAATATATTCCCTGACAGTTCCAAACCTTACAAGTATAAAATCAATATGTTGGCAGAGACGTTCTCCCTCTGAAGCCTCGAGGGAAAAATCCTTCCTGTCTCTTCCTAGCCGGTAGCTCCCAGCAATCCTAAGCATGCCTTGCCTATGGTTGCATTACTCCAGTCTCTGCCTCTGTGGTCACATGGCCTTTCTCCCTGTGTGTCCTCCCCTCTTCTCATAAGAACAAGTTGGCCAGGTTCAGCAGCTCACACCCGTAATCCCAGCACTTTGGGAGACTGAGGCGGGCAGATCACCTGAGGCCAGGAGTTCAAGACCAGACTGGTCAACATGGCAAAGCCCCATTTCTACTAAAAATACAAAAAAAATTAGCTAGGCGTGGTGGTGCACACCTGTGGTCCCAGCTACTTGGGAGGCTGAGGCAGGAGAATCACTTGAACCTGGAAGGCGGAGTTTGCAGTGAGCTGAGATCATGCCACTGCACTCCAGCCTGGGCATCAGAGAGAGATTCTGTCTCAAAAAACAAAACAAACAAGGAACAACAGTCACTGAATTTAGTGTGACTTTACTTAACTAATTACATCTGCAAAGACCCTGTTTCCAAATAAGGTCATATTCTGAGGTTCCATATAGACATGCGTTTTAGAGGGCCACTATTCAATCCACCAGAGAGGCCATCTTTTTTTTTTTTTTTTTTTTTTTTTTTTTTTTTTTTTTTTGAGGTGGAGTCTCACTGTGTCATCCAGGCTGGAGTGTAGTGGTGTGATTTCAGCTCACTGCAACCTCTGCTTCCCGGGTTCAAGCGATTCTCCTGCCTCAGTTTCCTGAGTAGCTGGGATTACAGGCACCCACCACCACACCCAGCTAATTTTTGTATTTTTAGTAGACGGGGTTTCACCATGTTGACCAGGCTGGCCTCGAACTCCTGACCTCAAGTGATCTGCCTGCCTTGGCCTCCCAAAGTGCTGGGATTACAAGCGTGAGCCACCACGCCTGGGCAAGAGGCCATCTTTTGTATCTTTCCAGTTTGCTTCCTCTCTTACTCCAGCCCATGGGCAGCCCCAATCTAATGAGCACACTGCCTTCCCTGCTCCCCACTTCCTCCATGTCTTTGCTTTTCCCCTAGCCCAGGTTAGATCCCGCCACCTAACACTGCAACCACCCCACTGCATGCCCCTTGATCCCTTTCCGCCTCTCACTTCACCGTGCTTACCTGGTTTATTCAACCCTCCACTGACTTCACCTCTGCACCCAGCCAGCTGAACTCGGCTGGGAAGCATAGACATCTTACTGGACTGGTCTCACTTTAATTTCCTGATCGCAAACTCTAAGTGTCCTCACATGGCTGCCTGGACATCTTACCACATTTCCAAGACATCTATCCCAAAGCTTTCCTGGATCCTGGTCTGAGATGACCACTGATTAACCAGCACAGTCAAATCACTTTACCTTTCTGAACTGCCACCTATTTTGCATCTTGAAAGCTTCCAACATCCTTTCTTTCTCATTGTCCACTAATGACCTGGCTTCTTATTTCATTGAGAAAATAGGCAATTAGAAGATAATTTCCACATCTTTCCAACTCCAAATCAATCATCTACCTGTATCTGTTGCCTTCTCTCCTGCTACAATTAGTCACCGAACTATCTGTGCTCCCTGACTTGAAGCCAACACTTCCACATTTGCACAGATCCTATCTCCTGTTGCTACTCAAGTTTTGCCTCTGCGATTTCTGCCTCTTTATACGTTCATCATTTTCCCCCTTTCTACTGGATCATTCCTATCAAAATATAAACATGCTGAAATATCACCGAGCATTTTAAAAAACAAAACTTTCACTGACTCCACAGTGCCTCCTACAGTTACTGCTCCATTTTTCCTGACCCTTTTGGGAGCAAACTCCTCAGAAGAATAATTTTTACTCACATTCTTCACTCTGCCTCTGATTCTCATGCTTCTTCCAGCCAGCCCTCTGCCCCACTAGTCCACCAAAACTGCTCTTGTCAAGGTCGCTAAAGATCTTCATGTTGCAAAATCCAGCGGTCCAGCCTCAGGTCTCTTCTTACTCAAACTCTCTGCAGCATTTGTTCATTTAATCCCTGAAACACTTTCTGCTCTTGGATTCAGCCTATTTGAACTAAAGCGTAGCTGCTCATCCTGGCATTTGCAAATAGAAGTAATCACCAAAGAAACTTCTCTCGGCCGGGCCTGGTGGCTCATGCCTGTAATCCCCACTTTGGGAGGCCAAGGTGGGTGGATCACCTGAGGTCAGGAGTTCGAGACCAGTCTGGCCAACAGGGCAAAACCCCTTCTCTACTAAAAAAAAAAAAATAAAAAATACAAAAATTAGCCAGGCATGGTGGCGGATGCCTGTAATCCCAGCTACTTGGGAGGCTGAGACAGGAGAATCACTTGAGCACAGAGGCAGAGGTTGTAGTGAACCGAGATCTCGCCACTGCACTCCAGCCTTGGCAACAGAGCAAGACTCCATCTGAAAAAAAAAAAAAACAAAAAAACTTTCTCATCCCATCTTCTTATAATACATGAACCCTGGCTTTGATCAGGCTTTTTTTTTTTTTTTTTTTTTTTTGAGACAGAGTCTCGCTCTTTCACCCAGGCTGGAGTGCAGTGGCACGACTTCAGCTCACTGCATCCTTCACCTCCTGGGTTCAAGGGATTCTCCAGTCTCGACCTCCCAAGTAGCTGGGACTACAGGAGCACACCACCACGCCTGGCTAATTTTTGTATTTTTAATAGAGACAGGGTTTTGCCATATTGGCCAGGCTGGTCTTGAACTCCTGACCTCAAGTGATCCACCCACCTTAGTCTCTCAAAATGCTGGGATTACAGACGTGAGCCACTGCACCCAGCCGTGACCAGGCCGTTTTAATAGAATCACAGAACTTGGAGCTGGAGGAGACCCTACATATAATTAAATCCAACCTCCTGATGTTGTAAGAAAGGAACTTGAGGCTCAGAGAGGTTAAATGACATGCCTATTGTCACACAGCTTGATAGTGGAGCCAATGCTCAAATCCAGATCTGTTGATTCAGAATGGTTCAAGGTTCCTCACTGTCCCTCTCTGGCTATGACAAGCTCTTCACAACTCCCTTGTAGGAATGCCATCCTGCCTCTCCAACAATTATAATGTCACTTGGTCAAATCCTACCAAGCTTCTGACTGCATCTAACACTGACCTGTCTCCTTTCTGAATATCAGTAACTGCGTGTGTGATCCACTCTTCCTTCCTTGTGATGTTTCCATTAACATTTATAAATGGCTCTCCATCATAGCTCCAGCAATGTAATCATTCCTGGGATGTATTGTGTCCTCTTTCCAGAAGCTCAGCAGCAATATTCCTGCCAACTGCCCTTGGGTGCAGTCACTTATGATAATGACACTTGCCTACATGGCTTCTGTCCACCCACTCAGTGCTGAAGAGTTGGCAGCCCTAGAGGACCTGGTGATACAGTCAAGTTTGCCTTTGGCATCCCCAACTGTGCCTTTCCCCAGTGCATATCAATGTCCCTTCTTCCTCCAGGCTCCCATACTCTTCTCTAGTACCACTTCTCTCTACCAAGCAGAAGAGAGTGGGCTATCAGTCACTCAGATATCAGATGTCACCAGATCTGCAGGTCATTGTCCCCTCACCTCCATCACCCCGCTTTGTCTGCACCTTGCCAGGGAGGGAGATCCTTGTTAGAACTCCCCAATGAAGGCAACTCCTAGGAATGGCTGAGGAAGAGGAGCACTTGCTGCTCACCCTGGCTGGACTGGGATCTCCTGGCTGGAACACAAACCCCACTTCAGCCCCTGGCAGCCCCCTTTTTCCAAACATTCTCCCTCTCCATTCATCTCCTCCTGGGCTCAAATGATCATTCCACCTCAGCCCCCAGAGTGGCTGGAATTACAGACGTGCATCACCACACCCAGCTAACTATTTTTATTTTTTGTAGAGTTGGAGTCTCCCTGTGTTGCCCAGGCTGGTGTCAAGTGATCCCAGACTCAAGCGATTCTCCTGCCTCAGCCTCCCAAAGTGCTGGTATTTCTGGCATGAGCCATGGTGCCTGGCCTCTGCCTTTGATCCTCATTCTGCTTTTCAAGATGAAGTCTTGTTAAATGGTGGTACTGGTTAAGCCAGAATTTTATTACTTTGAGCCAAAGGTCATTGCCCAAGCACAACAAAGGGCTAATATCATATTATCTTCAGTGTAAGCTAAAAGGACAATGCAGAACAGGAAAGAGTAAGTTTTGAAGCAGGAAAACAGGTAATATTTTGGAGATAACACATTTTCTTAGCTGGAATGTAGAATAATTTGTTTCTGAATTTCTAAAAGGTTAAAAGTTTTATAAATAAATGCTTGTGTCCTACTGAAAGCAATTCATTACCCCACCCCAATTCCTGGATAAATAACACTAAATGTGCCCTAAGAATTTTCTAGCATATTCTAATACATAGACCAGAGCAAAAGTACCACGGAGGAACCTAAGAGGCAGGGATGCACATGCAGTCCTGGGGGCAGTTGATGAATCAGGCCGTGAGCCAGTCTAGAGAACAAAGCCCAGAGAGCTGTCTCCCTCTGGGCAACATCACGTTCACCAGGCGAAATGTACAACTGGAGCGTTTCTCAAGTGAAATCTGCCTGCATCAGGCTCTCCATATGGACTGGGGACTCCCCTCCACATGAGCTGTATTAAACTCTCTGGAGATGGGAGCCAGATGACTGCACGTTTAAAGATCTCCCTTGATGAGTTCACTGTGTCTAAATATTGAGAATCACTTGCTTATGATGAGCACTTTGATTTTCCTAAATATCCTAGAAAAAAATTGGACTAATATAATCAGTTTACTAGACAAAGCCACTTGATTAGAAACCCAATCCTGGAAACACGGCCTGCAACAATCTTCTGGCACAACGATCATTTTCCAGTTCACCTCTGACCAAGTCAGTCCCTTGTCATGGAGCACCTTTCATGGAGCCCCATAGTCTTCCCATCAAGGACAAATGTCTCAGCCTAGCACCTACAGCCCTCAGGAACATGCTTCCCTTTCAACATACTTCTGAATGAGCCAGGAGCTATGGCATATTCACTAGTGTTCCCCAAAATGCCCTTCCTTTTTTTCTTTCTCCCCGTTTTTTTTTTTTTTTTTTGAGATGGAGTATTGTTCTCTCGCCCAGGCTGGAGTGCAATGGCACAATCTCGGCTCACTGCAACCTCTGCCTCCTCGGTTCAAGCAATTCTCCTGTCTCAGCCTCCAGAGTAGCTGGGATTACAGGCACATGCCACCATGCCCAGCTAATTTTTCTATTTTCAGTAGAGACAGGGTTTCACCGTATTGGTCAGGCTGGTCTCAAACTCCTGACCTCAAGAGATCTGCCCGCCTTGGCCTCCCAAAGTGGGGATTATAGGCATGAGCCACCACACCTGGCCGAGAGAAGTTTCTTTGGTGATCACTTCTATTTGCGAATGCCAGGATGAGCAGCTACGCTTTAGTTCAAATAGGCTGAATCCAAGAGCAGAAAGTGTTTCAGGGATTAAATGAACAAATGCTGCAGAGAGTTTGAGTAAGAAGAGACCTGAAGCTGGACCATTGGATTTTGCAACATGAAGGTCTTTAGTGACCTTGACAAGAGCAGTTTTGGTGAACTAGCGGGGGCAGTGCGCCCGGCCCCAAAATGCCCTTCTTAAAAAAAATTTTTTAAACCATATTCAATGGCCACCTATCATTCACTCACTCATTCATTCACTCAACCAACCAAGCATTTATTAACAATTATGACTTCTCAAGGGCTGTGCAAGGCACCATGAATACAGAGTTAAAATGCACAGCTGAAAAAGTACTTTCTGAAAGCAATTGTTTCCTGTATAACAATTTGGTCAATCCTCTCGGGAGGAATGTATTACATTCAGCTCTGGGCTATAGTTATTCATGTTTATCTCTTACCTTCCTACTGAACTGCAAGCTCCTTGGTGGCAAAACAATGGCTTTCTCACCTCTGTATGTCCCACAGTCAGGTGTCATTAATGTTTTCTGAACTAGATCAAATTTAATTTTAAGGCTGGGCTTGGTGGCTCATGCCTGTAATCCCAGCACTTTGGGAGGCTGAGGCTGGCAGATGACCTCAGGTCAGGAGTTCAAGACCAGCTTGGCCAACATGGTGAAACCTCATCTCTACTAAAAATAAAAAAATTAGCCAGGTGTGGTGGTGGGTGCCTGTAATCTCAGCTACTCAGGAGACTGAGGCAGGAGAATCCCTTGAACCCAGGAGGTGGAGGTTTCAGTGAGCCAAGATCATGCCACTGCACTCCAGCCTGGGCAACAGAACAGAAACTCCATCAAAAAAAATAATAATAATAATAAATTTTAAGCAAATGACTTTCGGATTCATGGAATGAAAGACATTTGAAGCGGTGAAGTCTGGCTATGAATGAGTTTTTGCATGTCTATGTTTGGACAGAGCGCAAATTTAGCAGATGGTGCTTCAAAAATAGACATGAGATATCAAAAATAGTTTCTTCCAGCTATGGGAAGGTAGGCTCTAGTTAAGCAGACTGACATCTGGCGAATTAAATTGCCATGGTAACAGGTTTTCAGGTCAAGCCTGGAGACTGGGTCAGCCCTCCCCTCTGTCACGGGAACAGTCTTCCAGGGGAGTCAATGAAAAGAACATCTTTGACAACACACACTTTCAGTCAAGCCACCAGTGCCCCAGGGTCTCTACCTTTTGTCATCTTCATATAAAAGCTCTAAGAAAGCATTCCTTAAAAAAGAACCCCTCAGGTGTTCACCTTCTGTGATATGTGATCATAACTAGCTTCTTCAAATTGCAAGGGCAAACTTTCCTAAAAATATTCACTTTTGGGCCGGGCGTGGTGGCTCAAGCCTGTAATCCCAGCACTTTGGGAGGCTGAGACGGGCGGATCACGAGGTCAGGAGATCGAGACCATCCTGGCTAACATGGTGAAACCCTGTCTCTACTAAAAATACAAAAAACTAGCCGGGCGAGGTGGCGGGCGCCTGTAGTCCCAGCTACTCCGGAGGCTGAGGCAGGAGAATGGCGTAAACCCGGGAGGCGGAGCTTGCAGTGAGCTGAGATCCGGCCACTGCACTCCAGCC
>NW_016806471.1:2897913-2907509 GCF_001698545.2 Rhinopithecus bieti
AAAAAAAAAAAAAAAAAAAAAAAAAAAAAAAATTCACTTTTGTGTTCCAGCATAAATATTTCTAATATCTCCTCTGCAGGAGCCACTATGTGGATAAGAACCTTTAAAATCAATAGCAGAAGTTGCTGGCAGTGGTTATCTCAGGAGGATGGGACCAAGAGATTTTCACTTTCTGTGTCATGTATCTCTGTGATGTTTACATTTTATTAAGCAGAGTTTTTCTTTTTTTTTTTTTTCTTTTGCTCAAGGAAGGAAAAACAAGCTTAAATTGTAAGAATCTGAAAATATATAAATTAGAAGAAGCAGATATTACTTTTATATAGAACAGTAAAGTTTTAGGGTTTAAGAGTCAATTGAAGGGAGGCCAGGTGCGGTGGCTCATGACTGTCATCCCAGCACTTTGGGAGGTCGAGGCAGGTGGATCACTTGTGGTCAGGAGTTCAAGACCAGCCTGGCCAACATGGCAAAACCCTGTCTCTACTAAAAATAAAAAAATTAGCCAGGCATGGTGGCACATGCCTGTAATACCAGCTACTCGGGAGGATGAGCACAAGAATTGCTTGAACCTGGGAGGTGGAGGTTGCAATGAGGTGAGATTACACCACTGCACTCCAGCCTGGGTGACAGACTAAGATTCCATTTCAAAAACAAAACAAAAAATAAAAAACAAAGCAAGTTAATTGAAGGGAAAAAAAGCAAATTCTGGGCCAGATGTACTGCTTATGTCATTAAGGTGTGCAATGCCAAGAGGTATGGAAGTCTTGCTGTTCTCTGTCTCATATTTGTTTGTCTTATATTCCCCCAAGATTGTAAGTTGTTTTTTTCTCCTGGTGTCTTTCCTAGCAGGGGGTTCAAAGACACCTTTCCTCAGTTGAACTGAATTACCATGTGATACAGTTTGGATATTTGTCCCCTCCAAATCTCATGCTGAAATCTGATCCTCAGTGTTGGAGGTGGGGCCTACTGGAAGATGTTTGGGTCATGGGGGTGGATCCCTCGTGAATGGCTTGGCGGCTTCTCTGCAGTAAGAATGAGTTCACCTGAGAGATGGTTGTTTAAAAGAGAGTGGCACCCTCGCCTTCTCTCTCATTTTCCTCCTCTCTGATCATGTGATGCTGGCTTGCCTTCCCCTTCCTCCATGAGTGGAAGCTTCCTGAAGCACTCACCAGAGGCACAGGCTGGCACCATGCTTCTTGTACAGTCTGAAGAACCATGAGCCAAATAAACTTCTTTTCTTTATATCTTACCCAGCCTCAGGTATTCCTTTATAGCAATGCAAACAGACTAAGACACTATGTTAGGGAAAACAAATGTTTTCCCTTGAAGCATCTAGATAGTTGAGGCTATTAGAAGTTTTTGTTGGCCGGGCGCGGTGGCTCAAGCCTGTAATCCCAGCACTTTGGGAGGCCGAGACGGGCGGATCACGAGGTCAGGAGATCGAGACCATCCTGGCTAATACGGTGAAACCCTGTCTCTACTTAAAATACAAAAAACTAGCCGGGCGACGAGGCGGGCGCCTGTAGTCCCAGCTACTCAGGAGGCTGAGGCAGGAGAACGGCGTAAACCCGGGAGGCGGAGCTTGCAGTGCGCTGAGATCCGGCCACTGCACTCCAGCCTGGGTGGCAGAGCAAGACTCCGTCTCAAAAAAAAAAAAAGAAAAAAAAAAAAAAAGAAGTTTTGTTTTGTTTGGTTTGGTTTGTTTTAATGCTGGAGGAAAGTTTCTCTTAGCCAGATTAGGAAGCCGACACACAGAATGCCACCCTTGACCCAGCCCTGGCAAATATTCATTTTATAGAACAAAGATAGCACTTCCAGATCAAAGAGCCTGGTTTATTTTTTGTAATAAAGAAATTTCATACCACTTCTCAGTCTTTTGGCTAAGATCAAGTGTAGAAATTTCACTTTGTCATCTTGCACTTAAAAATAAAATTGCCCTGCAGACACAGCTCATTTGCAGACCAACCCTTGGTGACCTTCTTTGTTTGAAATCCAAATACAAGGAACCCAAGTTTTGGTTTATTTCCTGTCTTGATTTCAGACTTCTGATTTCTAGAACTGCGAGAGAATGTTTCTGTTGCTTAAGCCACCCAGTTTGCAATAGTTTAGGACAGCAGCCCTAAAACTAACAGGGTCTAGCTTAGGAGAAACGACAGAAGGAAGAAAGATGCCCTGATTTTTCCAATTCAGAGGCTACTCCAGATAGCCCATCAATGAGGGCTGCCTTGTGCAGGCCAGAAAGCGCTTAGTGCCCTTCCCACACAGACACAAATGCTGGTGACAACAGTCATGGGCAGGGGAGGTCCAAGGGAAATGGGTGGGACTACTTGGTTCTGCACCCTATGGTGTTATTGGTGCTGGCTTGTGTCCTCTGTGTTTCGTGTTTTTTTTTTTTTTTTTTTGTCATCACTGCTGTGGAAGCAAAGGGAGCCATGATATTCTTGAGTCACTGCAGGGCATCTGCAGTGCTGAGTGTCCAAAGCCAAGTAGTATGCTCAGGGTGCTGCTAGGAAGAGGGTGAAGGGCAGAGCATACTGCTGATGTGCTGGGGCCATCTCAGTCTTGTCACCAAGAGGAAGCCGGCTAAACCTCACTGGAAACTCACAACTACTTAGTCAAAAAATGGGCCAAAACATTCATAATGGGTGCATAAGCAGGGGCAGGGGCTGAGATCAGGCTGAGCAAGATGAGAAGTGCGGTGGGAGTGGGCAGGGCAGGCAGAGATGGTGCTGCTATGGGCTACTGTAGAGTGAACCCTTGGGTGGCCGGAGAGCCGAATTCCGAACCAAGAGAAGCAAGGAGAAGATGGGCCCCAAGGAGCCACCACACCTGGCTAATTTTTTTGAATTTTTATTAGAGACAAGGTTTCACCACGTTGGCCAGGCTGGTCTCGAACTCCTGACCCCAGGTGATTCACCTGCCTCGGCCTCCCAAAGTGTTGGGATTATAGGCATGAGCCACCGTGCCCAGCCAGGAGGGAGAGTTTCAAGGAAGCAGGTGAGTGTGGTGAGATAAGGGGCCCCTCCCTTCCTGGGGCACATGCTGAGACTGGGGTAACAGATGGGGCCCTTGGTCATGCATCTTAGGGCTGAGGAAGGGACAGAGACACTTTTAGCATCACATCATCCTGGGAAGACACTGAGAGGGGGTCAGACTCAGCTGCATGAGAGGCCTGATTATCCTGTAGGCCCTCCCTCCCTGAGCCCTCAGCCCCAACCCCACCTAGAGTGGCACCTGATGGCCCTGAATGACTGGCAACCCATGTCAGAGACCAAGGACAATGCGGGTTATGCTGAAGAGAAGCAATTGCTTAGAGGACCTGGGGCTGTTTGGGGACACGATGGGGCCAGCATTATGGGAGAAAGAGAAGGAAGCTCCAGTCGAAGACCACTCCCATGAGACTGGTACTGACAGCAGAGACCAGAGGTGGCACCTTTGGGAGGTGAGGAGACGCATGGAGGAGAGCACAGGGGCCATTCCTTGAGCCAAACAGCCTGGGGACACTGTATGGGGTGGAAGCCACGAACCTGAAGCAAAGCCCTGGGACATTCTGCTGTAGCCCACATGTGCTTTTTGTGCGCACCGTGAGGTTGTTCAGTAAAGGGCTGTTTCACCCTTCCCCCCTACCTTGAAGGGCATTCTGTAAACAATTGCAATGTCCCAATTCAGGCAGCCCCACCTGCCTCGCAGGGCCCCTGTCTGGGTGGGCAGGGAGCTACAGGCTTGTGATCAATGGCAGGCTTTCTCTAGACACTCTCCTGTGTGTCTTTAGCAGCCTCCCCTTGGGGGTGGCTGGACCTTCAGAAGGGTCAGCTTACCTCCCATGCCTGGCACGCTGGGCCCACTCGGGTCATTTGGATGTGGAGCAGAAGGCGGATCATAGCCGATCACCAAGTCAATGGTGGCCTGGGTAGAAATAATTCATTGCAAATATTATCAGTGCAGGGCACCAGCATGTTATAGACTCAATGCAAGCGACTTCAGCAGGAGCCAAAGTCTTGGAAGGGGTAAGAGATAGGGAGTAGGAAAGGGAGGCTGGAAAGGGGAAGGGGGACACAAGCTCGACTGTTCCTATCCTTCCACTGAGAGCCAAGGCGGGTGGAGAAGGAGCTCCCTGTCTCAGGTTGCCAAGTGTATCCTTGCTAAGGCGCCACCTCATCAACAGAGTAAAGTTGTGACAAGCAGGTGTGAACTTGTCACACACCTCCATCCTAGACTGGAGATGCCCTCCCATCACAGAATTACAATTACAGAGGCTCACTGTAAGTGATTAATTTATTTGTTTGCTCATTGCTTATTTCATTATGAATTGCTGAGATTTATTTTCGTGCTTCTCTTTAAAGAAGACGTTTAGGGCCAGGCACGGTGGCTCATGCCTATAATCCTAGCACTTTGGGAGGCCGAAGCAGGTGGATCACCTGAGGTCAGGAGTTCGAGACCAGCCTGGCCAACATGGCGAAACCCCATCTCTACTAAAAATACAAAAATTAACTGAGCGTGGTGGCAGGCGCCTGTAATCCCAGCTACTCAGAGGCTGAGGCAGAAGAATTGCTTGAACCCAGAGGCGGCGGAGGTTGCGGTGAGCTGAGATCATGCCACTTTCCTCCAGCCTAGGCAAAAGAACGAGACTCTGTGTCTTTTTTTTTTCTTTGTTTTTGAGACAGTCTCACTCTGTCACCCAGGCTGGAGTGCAGGGCACAATCTCGGCTCACTGCAGCCTCCACCACCTGAGTTCAAGTGATTCTCCTGCCTCAGCCTCCTGAGTAGCTGGGAGTACAGGCGTGCACCACCACGACCGGCTAATTTTTTGTATTTTTAGTGAGATGGGGTTTCATCATGATGGCCAGGCTGGTCTCTATCTCTTGACCTTGTGATCCGCCCGCCTTAGCCTCCCAAAGTACTGGGATTACAGACGTGAGCCACCGTGCCCAGAAAGACTTTGTCTTAAAAAAAAAAAAAAAAAAAAGAGAGAGAGAACTTTAAGTGACTAACAAGGCTAGGCGTGGTGGCTTGTGATTTTAATCCCAGTACTTTGGGAGGCCAAGGCGGGTGGATCATGAGATCAGGAGTTCGAGACCAGCCTGACCAACACAGTAAAACCCCATCTCTACTAAAAATACAAAAATTAGCTGGGCACGGTGGCAGGCACCTGTAATCCCAGCTGCTCAGGAGGCTGAGGCCGGAGAATCACTTGAACCCGGGAGGAGGAGGTTGCAGTGAGCCAAGATCATGCCACTGCACTGCAGCCTGGGCAACAGAGCTAGACTCTGTCTCAAAAAAAAAAAAAGTGACTAACAAAACATGTATATAAAATTGTGATTCATAAAATAGGATAAAAAAAGGAGAATTGAATCTGGCTAAAGAGGAAACAAATATGCAGACCATGAAGTTAAATATAATTGCCATTTCTCTTGTGTAATCTGTGACCTCCAAAATGCCTAGAGCCAAACAAAAAGGGAAACTGAAAACGTTATGTAGCTTTCTCTAGCAACAGAAGGAAACACACTAGTTCCTTACAAGAGACAACGTTATTCCTACTTACAAGAGCTGAGATCAATTTCTCACCTGGAGCATTATTTTAGGGCAGAGTTTGCTGTATACAGTACTTTTTAATTTCATGGACCCACAAAATTTCAAAAAACTTGCTAGGGGACATCAACATTGGGTTGCTAACCCGTATTTTGCCAAATACCTGCCCTCAACTATCATCTATTATCACAATCATTTTATAAAAGGGAGGCATTTTAACACCAAAAATGAGCAGAGACAAACCTCAGAATAAAGGGAATCATTTGCAAATAAGGATGGCGCATACGTACACACACACGTGCACACACATGTAAGGTGACCAGAAAAAACACAGGACATCATAGTTAGGACATACTTACACTGAGAAATTATTCATTGTTTATGTGAATTTTTTTTTTTTTTTTTTGAGACAGAGTCTCACTCTGTCGCCCAGGCTGGAGCACTGTGGCTCAATCTCAGCTCATTGCAGCCTCCACCTCACACCTGGGTCCCAGTGATTCTCCTGCTTCAGCCTCCTGGGTGGCTGGGATTACAGGCAAGTGCCACCACACCCAGCTAATTTTTGTATTTTTTTAAAATAGAGATGGGGTTTCACCATGTTGGCCGGGCTGGTCTCAAACTCCTGACCTCAGGTGATCCGCCTACCTCAGCATCCCAAAGTGCTGGGATTATAGGCGTGAGCCACCTTGCCCGGCTTGTTTATGTGAATTTAAATACACATCCTATATTTTCATTTGCCACTTTTCCTACATCTGGTAAACACACACATACACAGTGCATTGCCCTATTTTTTTCCATTTCTCTATTTATCAGTGAATACTCCCTCATACACTGGCACACCCTGTGACTTGGAACTACTGCTCTGGAAGACACTGAACAGGATAAGGAATATGCCCCCAGCCACAGTTTCACAGCACACAAAGAATCATAAAAGCAGCATCTCATGGCTGAACGCAGGAAGCACTGAAGGGCTTAGTTGCTAAACTTAATCTAAGAATCAAACTTTCCAAACCTAGAAGAACACACAGACAGCCACCCCCTTGATCTACGGTTTTCATGCTGTGTTCTAGTAACCTCGGGATTCCCAGAGGTACTCCAGGGAACCCCAAAAGGGTAAGAGAAATTACAGGGGGCAGGGCTTGAGGCCCTTCATTTTCTTTACTCGATGATATGGTTTAGATGTTTGTTGCCTCCAAATCTCATGTTGAAATGTGACCTCCAATAGTGGAGGTGGACCCTGGTGGGAGGTGTTTGGGTCATGGGGGTGGATCCCTCATGAAGGGCTTGGTACCATTCTTATAGTAATGAGTGAGTTTCTCATTCTATAGTTACTGCAAGGTCCGGTTATTAAAAAGGGTCTGGCCTCTTCCCCCTCTTCTCTCTTGCTCCCTTTCTCACCATGTGTCATGCCTGCTTCCTCTCCACCTTCCCGCACGAGTAAAAGCTTCCTGAGGCCTCACCAGAAGCCAAGCAGATGTCAGTGCCATGCTTGGACAGCCTGCAGAACTGTGAGCCAAATAAACCTCTTTTCTTTATAAATGACCCAGCCTCAGGTATTCCTTTATAGCAGTGCCAAATGGACTAACACACTGCATTGAATCACAACAGTTCTGCTGTTCTAGGGGTCTACATATCTTTCTTCTGTGCTTAAAAAAAAGAAGGCAGAAAAATCACTGACTTATACCATCTTTCCTCAGAATCATTTCTCTCAGCTAGGTTTTGGGTAAACAGATGATAGCCGACATTTTGAATGTGTGTTTTGATTAGAATGCTGATTTGTGGCAAACCTATAAATTTTAGAGACCAGACCAGCAAAATTGCCATTCTCTCACATGGCTATTGAGAAGCCTAGCTCTGCCTACAGGGACTTTATCTTTTAGTGTATATTTTTCTCCCTTTGCTCAGGCTCCCAAGAAAAATAAATTGATTGGAAAATGAAGGGGTTGGAAGTTACGGGCCAAGGACAGTATCTTTATGAATGCTTCTTATTAATTATATGAAATCTGGGACTTGTGACACTTGAGTCATTTTTTTAAAAGCACATGCACTTGAGAAAGAGAATTCTGGTCTTGCATCAGACAATATTAAGATGTACTTTATTTTATTTTATTTTATTTTATTTTATTTTATTTTATTTTATTTTATTTTATTTTTGAGACAGAGTCTTGCTCTGTTGCCCAGGCTGGAGTGCAGTGGTGCGATCTTGGCTCACTACAACCTGGGCCTCCCGGGTTCGATGATTCTCCTGCTTCAGCCTCCCAAGTAGCTGGGACTACAGGCACATGCCACCACGCCCGGCTAATTTTTTGTATTTTTAGTAGAGACGGGGTTTCACCGTGTTAGGCAGGATGGTCTGGATCTCCTGACCTCATGATCTGCCTGCCTCAGCCTCCCAAAGTGGTGGGATTACAGGCGTGAGTCACTACACCCAGCAAGATGTCCTTACTGAGAGAGGCTGTGACCAGAAAACATCCAATACCCAATGTAATAAAGATTATGAGACCAGGTGTGGTGACTTATGCCTGTAATCCCAGTACTTTGGTAGGTCGAGGCGGGAGGATCACCTGAGGTCAGGAGTTTGAGACCAGCCTAACCAATATGATGAAACTCCATCTCTACTAAAAATATAAAAATTAACTGGGCATGGAGGCATTTGCCTATAATCCCAGCTACTTGGAAGGCTGAGGCTGGAGAATCACTTGAACCCAGGAGGAAGAGGTTGCAGTGAGCCGAGATTATACCACCACACTCCAGCCTGGGTGACAGAGTGAGACTCTATCTCAAAAAAAAAAAAATAGATTATGATATTACCATCTTCATATTCCAAGGTTATATCAATGAACTGCCTTCTACAGAATGTTTCAAAGAGTATCTGATACACATAATTATACATAACCACACAAATGTGGGTTATGTATAATAACCCACAGGTGTGAGCCACCTCGCCTGGCCTTAGACCTTTTTCTTAATGAAATTTTGCTCAATCATCTCACTTCAAAGTCATTCAATGAGAGAGAAAACACTCACCCCAGTATCTTGCCCCCTTTCATTTAGCAGGGAGATCAGCTTGTACGGCAGGGATCTGCTCTGGTCACCAGTCAGGTCCTTCAGGGCTACGGTCGCCGTGCCAATTAATCTGCAAGGAAAACAGGAAAGCACATAGCAGCCTAAGTAGGAGATAGGCTTCCACTGACTCAGGACCTCTCAACCCCTACCTCTTCATCTGTTATAATAAAAGTCACCTATAGTGAGATGTGGGCCATTTTGCTATTAGCCTCGCAGGGCATTTTGGCAGTAAATGTATCTCCCATTGCTTCTCCATTACAAGAGTCAAACTCTGGTGCCTATGAAATTCCCATCTTTTTTTTTTCTTTTTTCTTTTCTTTTCTTTTTTTAAGACAGACTCTTGCTGTGTCACCCAGGCTGGAGTGCCCTGGGGCGATCTCCACTCACTGCAGCCTCCACGTACTGGGTACAAGTGATTCTCCTGCCTCAGCCTCCCAAATAGCGGGGATTATAGGTGCCGACCCCACGCCCAGCTAATTTTCGGATTTTTTCATAGAGATGGGTTTTCGCCATGTTGGCCAGGATGGTGGTCTCAAACTCCTGACCTCAGGTGATCTGCCCACCTCAGCTGCCCAAAGTGCTGGGATTACAGGTGTGAATCACTGCTCCCAGCCTGAAATTTCAATAGTCATGAAGGAGATAGAAGGGCAAGAGATGAAGACTGAATAGAGTGGCCGGACGCAGTGGCTCATGCCTGTAATCCCAGCACTTTAGGAGGCTGAGGTGGAAGGATCAATTGAGTCCAGGAGTTTGAGACCAGCCTGGGCAAGATGATGAGACCCCATCTCTACAAAAAATTAAAAAATTAATTGGGAGTGGTGGTTCATGCCTGTAATCCCAGCTACATGGGAGAATAAGGTGGGAAGCTCACTTGAACCCAGGAGGTTGAGGTTGCAGTGAGCTATGATTGTATCACTGTACTCCAGGCTGGGCGACAGAGTGAGACCTTGTCTCAAAAAAAAGAAAAGGAAAAGAAAGACTAAATATAGCCCGCCCCCCTCCCC
>NW_016806471.1:2909477-2930574 GCF_001698545.2 Rhinopithecus bieti
TTGGTCATTAAAGAAATTAATTCTCCCAGTCAATGTTGAGAATTGGTGGGAATTTTCTCCTGTTTTATTGTTGTTGTTTTTCCTGTTGCTGTCATACATTTAACGTTTACATGTTACAAAACCATAATTTATTGTTATTATTTTTTCTCAAAACAATTATCTTTTAAGGAAATTTTAAAATAAAACTATGTTTTACATTAACAGAAAAAAAGATTGGATGGGAATTTTACAGAGTACGTTTTTAGATTAGTATGTTTTTCAGGCTTTTTTACAGGAGTATATTTTTTCTCCTTACTTATTTATTCCCATGACATACTGAGGACACCCATTACTCCATCTTCACCAGACAAAACAGATGAGCCTCCAAACAAGGTGAAAGCCCCTAAAATCTCTTCCACATCTCTCTCAGCCACACAGCATGAGTATTAAGGAGAATTTATTTCCATGGTTTTTAAGTCATGAAATCAGCTAACTGAGTTTTCAAGAAAATCAAAACGTAAAAAATTCAGGTTTAAAAGTCATCCAACTGGTATTAAATGTCTCAATGCGATGAAAGATGTGGAAAGAAACTGGACTTCATTCCTTGCAATTCTATAATTCATAGCCTAACCCTAGGACTGAGACAGCAACACTGCACACTTGAACATGTACCGATTTGCTTCTGCTAAAGTCAAAATGACCTGAATCTCTGTCATCAATAAATAAATCTTAGAACAAACAGTGCAACATGCTGGGACTATGCTGAAGGAGAAAGAGGGCCAGCCTGGTGTTGGACCAGTATGTCTTGACCTCAGCACTACGGACATTGTGAACCCGTTAATTTTTTTTTTATGGGAGGCTATACTGTTCAGCTAGATACCATTTGTGATCATTGAAAACTTCGAGGCGCATTGCCAGTTGTTCCCTGGAGGGCAAAACTGCTCCAGGTTGAAAACAACTCCTGTTCTATTCCTAACTCTGTCCCAACTTTCTTAAAGTACTTGGCTAAGTCACCCAACTCTTCGTTATTTGCAAACAAGTGGATTGAAGCAAAAAATTTCTCAAATGCTTTCCAGCTCTAACAGTCTGCTACTAGGCTTGTATATGTGATGCTTTCTATATATGTCTACGGGAAACCATCTAATGTTAAACATTTCTTTTCTGGCCAGGTGTGGTGGCTCACACCTGTCATCTCACCACTTCAGGAAGCTGAGGTAGGTGGATAACTTGAGTCCAAGAAGTTCCAGACCAGCCTGGGCACACACACAAAAAACGAAAAATTAGCTGGGTGTGGTGGCTCACACCAGTAGCCTCAGCTACTTGGGAGACCGAGTGAGTCGTCAATATGCTACTGCATTTCAGCCTGGGCAACCGAGCAAGACCTTGTCTCAAATAATAATAATAATAATTTTTTTTTCTCTCTCTTTTTTTTTTTAAAGTCCTGATCTCTAATTTAAAGGAAAAAAAAATCTCCTAGAACATGTCCATGTTAGACCATCCAGAATGCTAGGCAGGGTTTCTGCCTTCAAAGAGATTGTCTTATAATGTCATGAATCAAACTAGAATTCACACAGAGTGTCAGGAGAGAACGTTAGGCCAATAACAGAAATGTGGAATGCAATGTGTGCTATGTAATACAATAGGGAATGGTGGGGCTGATGGTTAACTGGAAAGAACAGGCTTGCCTAAAACACAAAGCTTGTCTGCTGACCCTTTATGGCCTTGAGTGGTTTTACAACCTCCATTCTGACCCAACCAATATCTGCTAGTTTCTCTTCCCCCAGAGAGGGTAGTAACAGATCACTGACCAGGAATGGAGTAAAATAACAGAAACCAATTATAAAGCCTAACCTCAATTCCTTATTTTAGAAACCTTTAGTTTCATATCCTATTTGGAAAGAAAGATTTGCTTTCTTCTAAAATTCTGATGCTTTTGTAGGGGCGACACATAAAAGGATTTATTATTATTTTCTTTCTGAAGTAAAGATAGTGTGTTTAGATGAAGGCCTGGAAAGCCTTTAATCCCAAAGACATTTTACAACAGGTTGACTTCAGGAAAATTCAAACAGAACTTCTAGGAGTTTTCATTGTGAATTGAAGAAAATATGTCCCATGGATAAGCCTGAGCTCTGCAGTGACTCCCAGAGCACTCCTGGCCAGGCCTATTTTCTATGACGTTGCTTGGATACAAAATACTGTGAAAAACTGGGAAATGATGACTTGGCCTCTTACACAGAGGATAAGAACAGTTTGGTCTAACCATAAGCCAATTTCCTTTAAAGGAGGTGACACTAAACCAAGAGCCTTTTTTCTTTTCTATTACTGATGTTACGAAAATGCTAGAATATTATAGTGTGACAGTGATGGGGAAGCTTTGCTCTATACTTTCATGGAAAAGTAAGACTCCCCATGAACTCCAACCAACACTAAAACAGAAGGACTACTGTCTCAAAAGGAAATTTTATAGTGAAAGAATCTCGACATCCTCTGGCCCTCCAGCTTTCCTTGTGGAATTAATAAACTGCAGATGTCTTCAAAGTGAAGAAAAAGCCAGTCATGCTTCTTGTCTTTCAGCCCACGAATGTCATAGAGTTTGGAATCAAGTCTCTATGTGACATCAAATATTACGCAATGGGAGCAACTACTTGAAAATGAGATGTTATGACTGGGGGAATAAAAGAGTTTAATTGTAAACCAGTCAACTTAGTCTTGCAAGTATTGGTTAAGAGCTGCTTAAACTGTTTTTTTTTTTTTTTTCCTCCTTCTTCTTAAAATAGACAGAGTATAGTTTGTTTACAAAAGAGAAATGGTAAATGTTCTCCCCTTTAGCATGGGCGCAAATGTGAAGGGCCGCATGCCTCTGGAGTGAGTAAGGGCTTTGCCGGCTGACTCTTACCCAGGGGAGCTCACGTACACCAAGTTGTTCCTCTATGCAGCAGAGACACAGCCCACATGATTTCTGGAGGAGGAGTAACTTGGAAATTCCTTCATGAAGGAAAAAATGTGTTGGAGGCTGAGAAATAAATCACATGTTGCACTGTTTCTGCCTCTAGAGATCGCAGCTCGGTCTCAACTTCCCGACCTCTGAGCAGGAACAGCAATCCCAACCGGACTGGGGACAAACACGATTCCAAGCTGCCCCTAGGTCCCCTGTAGGAAAACTAAAAAGAGGCTGACCTCCCCACCCTCAAAGCAGTGGGCTCTCAGCTGGCCATGCCTTGTCATTTTGGCAGGCCTATGGCCCTGGGGTTCCAAGGCTGGGCCCCGTCTCCCTCCCCTACACTTCTCCCTCTCCTGGGCCAGTATCTGTTAAGCTCCTGCCCTGATCCCCAGCCAAAAGGCAGGAGAACCAAGCATGTCCCCTGTGAACCAGACTGGTAGGAGAGGCCGTGTCAGCTGACCAAGAGTCTTTGCTTGGCCAAACTTGAGTGGAGTTCCTGAGCCTCCTCCTAGGCCTGCCTAGTGCTTTCT
Source organism: Rhinopithecus bieti (assembly GCF_001698545.2). Classification (NCBI taxonomy): domain Eukaryota; kingdom Metazoa; phylum Chordata; class Mammalia; order Primates; family Cercopithecidae; genus Rhinopithecus; species Rhinopithecus bieti. Next base: position 2,912,928 of record NW_016806471.1, read on the forward strand.
TATGAAATCCAGTGTTAGCAGAGAATCCTACTCAGTCAGTCTAGCAAACAACCCCCATCCTTGAGATGTGATCACTCTCCATATCTGATCGGGTTTCTCATTCTCTGCCATCCCCCACGTGATGTCCTCAGCAAGAATCCTGTTAGGTTGGGTTAGCCAGAATCCCCCTGACCGTGACACCTCCACTTAGGAATGTTCCATCCACTGACCTCCACACTGCTCCTTGGCTACCAATTCCTACTTGCCCATGCTGTGTCTGAGCGGCACCCCATTTCTCTTCCCTCCCACCAGTCCCCATTGCAGGGGTCACTTGACCTAACTCAGTCCTGAATGAAGCCTTCCTGCCCATAGTGTACCAGGTGTCACTGAATATTTCTTTCTGAAAACACCCATGGCAGCAGCTCATATCACAGGAAGCCCTTGCTAAGGTAAAATCCCCGCAAAGGGCTGCGCCTCGGTTCACCCCTCCACTTGCACTTGCCCGCCCACCCTCACTCGGCCTCCGCATCATCTCCCAAAACATTTCTCAGAGTGTGCTTCCCCAGACGTCCCTCACCAGGGCGTCTGCAGATTCCCAAGTCCCTGAGTTTGACTTTTTCCTTTAGGTAATTCTTATACCCAGGAAGTCTGAGAAACAATGGTCTAGACAGTAACTCCCAATGGCTGTGGAGGAGGTGGAGGGCTGGGGGTAGGGAAGGCAGCAGGCAATGCGGGATCTGGGGAGAGAGGGATGTGAGTGGTTTTAAAAACATTCAGCATGGGAATCCAGGCTCACTTTTGAGAACCAGGCATTGTCCAATTATTTAATAGAACAAACTGTAGCAGGCAAACTCCATGAAAACCTCCTGGGCAGGCCTAGTGACCTGCGCTCTCCCACCCTTCCCCGGGAACTTCCGCTCCTGACTCCAGGCCAGGACTGCCAGAGAACCTTGGGGATCCTTTCCTGTTCATCGAAAGGGGGTGTGGCTTTTTAAAAGGTAGAAGCCCTGATCTTTAACCATGATTCCCAAACCTGGCTGGCACAAGTCTTGCCTCTACCTTTAGCTCACGCCATGCCCTGGTTTTGGAATCACTGACATAGCCTGAAGGCTGTGGCAGGATTTGAACGGTTTTCGTGGCCAGCAGCTACTGCGCTCTTTTTCCCAGTTCCTCTCACCTCTGCCACTCTGGCCACAATGATATCACTGTAACACCTGCAAAGGGCTGAGTGGAAACCCAGGTCTCCTCACCAAAGCCCTCCGGGTCAGTGAGGCATTGAGGCCAGAGTCTGTGGCTGCGAGGAGCAGACTTAACTCCTCTGGCATGGAGGAGATCCTGAATATTTTTTCTTGAATAGATGGTCACCTGCTATTTTATTTTCACCTGACCAGTTCTGTGCCTGCCTGCCTGCCTGCTCTGATGGTTCAGTGGAGTTCTGATGCTCTGTCTCCAGCTAATTCCCTCAACTGTTAGAATCAAAGTAGTAGTTTTTTCATCCATCCATCCATCCATCCATTTATTCACTAATTCATGCACTTGAACCTTTTAAGATGAGGAGGGACAGCTTTGCCTAATGACTAGGAATGTGGAGGCAGACAGACCCCACTAATTCAGGCTCAGGCTGTATACAGGTTAACTTCTCCGGGCTTCAGTTTCCTCAACTGTAAAATGGGGATAATGACAGGTCCTACTTAATGGTATTGTTGCAGGGATTAAAAGAATGATATGGCAAGGGCTTAACAGTCACCTTGTGTTATTATTTCAGACACTATGCTAGAAAAAGAGATCTATAAAAAGCATATGAAGACAGGGCTCCTGGCTAGTACTTGGCAGTGAAAGCTGGTCTGAATCAGCAGGGGGCTGGGCAGGTGGGCATGAATGAATAGATAAGAACCCTTTGTAACTACCCACATCCATTTCTATGTAATCACTGTGCAAAGTTCTAAAAGCCAGTTCTTTATCTTACCTACATTAAATAGCCCTTCCCCACCCTTAATACTACATATACCACAAATCCTTTTGGAAAACAATTTTTCTTTTCAGAGTTAGACCAGAGGTAAATGTCAGCTGCAGCTGAATTCTCATAAAATCCAACTTAGTGGCATCTGAATGAAGTTTGTAAACTTCATAACCCATTATAAAAGATTCCCCAGGCTGGGCGTGGTGGCTTACGCCTGTAATCCCAACACTTCGGGAGGCCGAGGTGGTTGGATCACGAGGTCAAGAGATCAAGACCATCCTGGCCAACATAGTGAAATCTCATCTCTACTAAAAATATAAAAATTAGCTGGGCGTGGTGGCGGGCGTCCGTAGTCCCAGCCACTCAGGAGGCTGGGGCAGAAAAATCACTTCAACCCGGGAGGCAGAGGTTGCAGTGAGCTGGGATTGTGCCACTGCACTCCAGCCTGTCGACAGAGCAAGAGTCCATCTCAGAAAAAAAAATCCCCCAAAACAAATCCTCATACAACAACCCTATCTAAACCACCACTCAGATCTCACCCTGCTTTCTCTCTTTATTTTCTTCGTATCACTTATCACCATCTGTTATGTCATATGTGTATTTATCTGTTCCCTCTACTCAGATGTTAGCTCCATAAAAGGTATGGAGTACCCACAGTGTCTAGAGCTGTGTCTGACACATAGTAGGCATTAGTAAATATTTGTGGCATAAATAAATTAGCTGATACATCATTGAAGATAGTCCAATAACCTTGGAAATTATTTACAGGTTGTAAATCTTCCTCTCCTAAGAGATCACCCGCCAAAGAGCCATCGGAACATAATTACAGCTCTTGCCTTTATGAGATGCCTTTTCTCATTCAGCCTCTCTGGGTATCTTTCTCCAGGGCTGTGGCCCTTTCTTATTTAATCACAAGATCTTAACAGATACCAGCAGGATTGCAGCAGCTACTTAATCTGCCTCCCCAAAAAGTGCAGTTCAGCCTCTCCCTATATAGAGATAGCCAGCCCAAACCAGCTCAGAACTTTTCAGTGTCGCTGCTCTAACACCGAACTAAAAAGAAATCAGAACTGAGAGTTCTGCCCCAGAGTAACATCTGCTTCTGGTTTCAATTTTCGAACAGCCTGAGAAGCTACTCCAGTGAGAAGAACTTGCTTCAATCCATGGGCTATCTCATCCTTCCTCACCAACCAACCCCAGGAGAAGAAAGACCACCTTCTCCCACTGTCATATTTACATGGGGCAAGGTCAGAAATGAGTTTTATAACTAGGAGAAATAAAAGTAATAAAAGCTTAAAGACAAGGTATTTCATATACTAGGAAATGAAAAACTTATGAGCAATACCACACTTTGCCCTACCAAATTAATTTTATTCCAAACACAGTTTTTTTGGTTTTTCTAATTTAAAACAAGCTTTGGGCTTTGCCTAGGGAGTTAGTATATTTCTTTTCTTTCTTTCTTTCTTTCTTTTTTTTTTTTTGAGACAGAGTCTCGCTCTGTCGCCCAGGCTGGAGTGCAATGGCACAATCTCGGCTCACTGCAACCTCTGCCTCTTAGGTTCAAGCAATTCTCCTGCCTCAGTCTCTGGAGTAGCTGGGATTACAGGTGCCTGCCACCATGCCCGGATAATTTTGTTTGTTTGTTTGTTTGTGTTTTTGCACTCCACCCAGGCTGGAGTGCAATGGTGCGGTCTCGGTTCACTGCAACCTCCACCTCCTGGGTTCAAGCGATTCTCCTGCCTCAGCCTCTCGAGTAGTTGGGATTGCAGGTGCCTGTCACCACACCTGGCTAATTTTTGTATTTTTGTAGAGACGGGTGTTTGACCAGGTTGGCCAGGCTGGTCTCGAACTCCTGACCTCGTGATCCACCCACCTCGGCCTCCCAAAGTGCTGCGATTATAGGCATAAGCCACTGTGCCCGGCCGGGAGTTAGTACATTTCACAACGTAAGCTAGGTCTTTTGCTTTTTCTAATTCTATAGTCCCCAGAACAACCTCTCACTTTCAAGTTTTAGCACCCTGGCCCTCAACCTGAACACACACACACACACACACACACACACACACACACACACAATAAACCTTGGAAGGTCTGGGCTCTGTGTAAGAGGATTTTAATATACCTGTGTAAAACCCACATGCTTCCACTTAAAGAGCTGAGAGACCTTTCACAATTTAATGAACCTCTTTCAGCCACATTTTTCTCATCTGTGAGTTGAAGATAAGACTGTCCGACTGACTCATAGTTATTATAAAGATTAAATGCAATTATAAGTGAAATAGTTTTAGCATAGTCCCTGACACACAGTAAACCTAGAAAGAAAAAAAAAAAAAACATTAGCTATTTTGTTGTTTATCAGGAAACTGAAGTCATTTTTTCTTAATTATATCAAATTTGCCCTATAGCTACTATTTATTGAGGAAGTACCGCAGTTCCCATTATAAAGATTAAGAAATTTGCCAAGAGTCGCCCAAACAACAAGAAGTAAAACTAAAATTCTACCTAATCTCATGATTGTACAGCTGGCCACATGCCCACATCTCTTACACAAGAACTGGAATACATTTCCTTCTAGGTATATTGTTAGGCTTTTTGTTATCTCCTTCTCACAATGAGGAAAGAAAGAGACCCTCTCATATTGTTTTATATTGTTTTATACTCAGTACCTGTTTTAAGAAAAAAACAAGGAAGTAAAACCAAAAACAGGCAGCCCGGCACCAGGCCCAAAACCAGGCCTGGGCCTGCCCGGCCTAAACCTTCTCAGGCTGTTTGAAAATCTAAACCAGAAGCAGATGTTATTCTGGGGCAGAACTCTCCGTTCTGATTGCTTTGTAGTTCCGTGTTAGAGCAGCGACACTGAAGAGTTCTGAGCTGGTCTCCTCTCTCTTCTCTAACTCATGACTTAGAAACTGATGTTATTCATAGATGCCAGACAGTGTATAGAAGAACACTGTGAAACTCCCTGCCCTGTTCTGTTTCTCTCTGACCACCAGTGCATGCAGCCCCTGTCATGTACCCCCTGCTTGCTCAAATCAATCACAATGCTTTCATGTGAAATCTTTAGTGTTGTGAGCCCTTAAAAGGGACAGAAATTGTGCACTCAGGGAACTCGGATTTTAAGGCAGTAGCTTGCCGATGCTCCCAGCTGAATAAAGCCCTTCCTTCTACAACTTGGTGTCTGAGAGGTTTTGTCTGTGGCTCGTCCTGCTACAACAATACAGCAAAACAGATGCCTTGCTTGAGATTTATATTCAGAAACTGTTTCTAACTTTGTTCTGCATTGGTGTGGGAGTATATATAATGGTGGTTTTGCATGCATAAGTACATATATTTGGAAGGCAGAAAGAATACTAGAAATGCAAATTCTGAGACAGATAATTATGGTCACTGTATTTCAGACATTGCAATTTTCATCTCTAGTAGTTCAAGTTAAGATTTTAAATTATCTTCCATGTCCCTACTAACATGCTCAAGTAATTCTCCACCTTCTTGAATCTATAGAATATAATTCTAATACTCAGCAGGGCATGGTGGCTTATGCCTGTAATCCCAGTATTTTGGGAGGCTGAGGGGGGCGGATCACATGAGGCCAGGAGTTTGAGACCAGCCCGGCCAACATGGTGAAACCCCGTCTCTAGTAAAAAGACATAAATTAGCTGAGCATGGTGGTGTGTGCCTGTAATTCCATCTACTCTGGAGGCTGAGGCAGGAGAATCACTTGAACCTGGAGGCGGAGGTTGCAGTGAGCTGAGATCGTGCCACTGCACTCCAGCCTGGGCGACAGAGTAAAACTCTGTCTCACAAAAACAAAACAAAACAAAACCACACACACGCAATTTTTTTAAAGAATTTTAATTTTTTTAAAGCATTTAAAAATTTTTTTAAAGAATTATAATACTTGTTTTACTGTCCATGTCTACTGATTGTGTGCTATTTCTGGGTCAGTTTCTATTGTTTTCTCTCTACATTATGGAGGCAAAATCCTTCCCTATGAATTAAAAGTGTTTCCCCTGGTTGGTGGGAACATAAACTCTTTCTAGTCCTGCCTCAGGTAGTTTCCTCACTCAGTTCTCGGCTGAAGATTCAAGGGGAACTCTGTAAGTCTCTGAAGTGCTCTCTGTCTCTCCTCTCTCTTCTCTCTTCTTTCTTCTCTCTTTCTTCTCTCTTCTTTCTTCTCTCTCTCTCTCTCTCTGTGTGTGTGTGTGTGTGTGTGTGTGTGTATGTTTCTCTCCTCTTGATCCATTAGTAACCTTGGCGTCTCTAGACTAACCTTGGCATCTCTAGACTCCCACCTGCACCTCTCCAACTCTCGGAGACCACAAGGATCTGCCTGGGTTCTCTTTTCTTGCATTGCAGCATGGAAATGAGTCTTTCTAGGCATTAAGCTGGGAACTCACAGGGCTTACCTCATTGATCTCCCATCTCTTAGAGATCACTGTTCTGTGCCAGCAAAGTCCAACATCTGAAAACTACTGTTGCATGTATTTTGTTCTAGTTGTGTCAGGTGGAAGGGTAAATCTAATCCCTTAGCATAACGAAACTACAGTCAATTCCAAACTACAGTCTATTTAAGGATGAGAATTCTGAGGCCTGGAGAGGGTAAGTAACTTGCCCAGGTCACCCACTAGTAATCAGTAGATCTGGGTCTCTAATCGGCTTCTGCCTGGCTCCAGAATCCCAGCTTTCAAATACCATGCTCTGCTGCCTTCCTGTGAGCTCAGCCTTGAGTTCCACGTTTCTCTACAAAAGGGCATGAGCTTTGTGAGAGAGGTTTGTTTCTCTTGTGTTCTGACCTTTGTATCCTGACCCCTTTGCAGCTTAAACCCAAGTTGGAACTAGGGAGCTGTTCCAGAGAGCCGAGGTGGACAGATTCCACATTGGTGCCCATTACCAGTAAGCTGACATGACAGCTGCAAGGTGCTTTGTAAATGGTAAATGTCATCCATGTAGGAGCATCATAAATTCACTTGTTCACTCATTCATCCAACACACATTTATTTAGAGCCTACTATATGCCAGGCACTGTGCTAAGTGCTGGTCTTACGGCACTGAACAAGAGTGATATGGAGTTTGCTATCCAGTAGAGAGAGAACAAATGATTAAGTAAATAGAAAAGAACATTTCAGATGGTGGTAAATGCTGAGTTACATATAGCAGGTGTGTGGACCAGCACATACCCTGAGTACTTGTCTAAAACACAATTCCAACATCTATATGCTCACGCAGAATCCTTTTCCCATTCTTATGCTCACATGAGCTCCCTAATAAGAAGGGCTTTGAAAGAATAAAACAGAGTAATAAGATAAAGAGTGACAGGGAGAGGCTGCTCTAGGCTGGATGATCAGACATGGTGAGGCCCAATGACAAGATTTTACATCTATTGTAGTTTGAAGGAAGGAGCACTCCACGCAAAGGGAAGAGCAAATGTAAAAACTCTATGCAGTACCTGTTTTTTTCTCCTGGGCATGTGTGTCCACATGTGCATACACACACACACACACACACACACACACACACACAAATCTGAAAACTTGTCAATATCTTTTATTTCTACATGTACAGGTTCTTGAGGATGGCACTTTTAGGAACTCAAGGGTAGGGCCAGGATGCCAACACATCAGGGTCCCAGAGACTAAAGTCTACTCTCTCCTTCTCAAGGTCACTGTGAAAAGCAAATGAGATGAGATATAGTCTCTTCATATATCTGGCCCATTGCAGAATATAGGCACAAGTGACTTCCTATTCAACAGTATAAAAATGCTTAAAACTTTTACCTAGGATGGAGCTTATAAAAGGTAGCAATACACTGATATTGAGAATTTTTTTTTTTCAAAATTAGGAGGAAAAATCACTTCTATTTCAGCAGAGATAATTGATCATTCTACCTACATTTTGTTTCCTATAGGTAGTCAGAGGCTTTTAGTATAACATAAAAGTCAAGTGTACAGGCCTGGATATAAATGAGCTGACTCTGACACACACCTGCTGTGTGACCTTGAGCAGACTACTAAACCTTTCTGAGGAAAAATCGGACCCATCATATGGAGTGTGTGTGAGGATCAAGTGGGATAATGAATGCAAAGGGCTGGGCACAGCCCTCGGCACATGCTAAGTCCTCACCAAGCGATAGCCATTGGTTGTCTGCAAAGGGAACTTTCATTCTTCAGCCTCTGGGAAAATCTTTCCACTCTGACATTTCCTCTAAAAATAGCATTTCATGTTCCTCATGAAACCAAGAGCCTCCTCTGTCTCCTTTCTCACCCTCATTCCCTCCGAATGGCTGGTTGGATGACTGTAAAGTGAGGAAGAGGAGAGTCCATACTGAACTGGGCAACCTGCTCCCAGTGCCTGAGGGGTGGGGAGGTGTCACTGCCCACAGGCGCTGTGAGCCTGGGACTGCCTGGGTCTCGCCCATGCGGGTGTAGGCATGGAGCACAGCCAGCCCAGGCAGCTGGGAACTGTTTGCTAACAGGCCAGGAGCAGCAGATGCAAAATGAGGGCTCGTGTTTGCACAGGCCATCTCCATAGTAACAGCAAAGTCAACAGGCAGGACATTCCTTAAGTTGTAGAAAACCCTTCCGCCCCTACCCTGCGCTTCAGGTGAGGGAAGCGGTCCCACACTGAGCTGTAAGTTGATCCTCAAAGGCCAGAACTTTAGTAGAAAAGCCAAAAAGAAAATCCGGGCCCAAAATACACAAATATTTTGGACACACATACAGCTTATTCCCAGATGGTTAAAAAAAAGTTTGTTTCTGAAATGCACAGGTAATTTGACCAAGGTGTGTGTATTGGTTAGTTGGTGGAAACTAAACTAATTAGTGATGGTGATTCCCAGCTGAGGATGGGGAGGCACACTGCTGAGTAAAAGAGCAGAGGCGATGGAGGGACAGGAAATCATGCCTTGTTCATTACAGAGCTGACGCAGAGTCGGCCTTCCACTGCAAGACAGTAAACTATGTAGTGGAATCTGCAGGACAGAGAGATAATGTTCTAATTATTAATAAAAACACCTCCTCCAATGACCTGACCATAAGGCCTAAAATTCCCATGTTGTTCACTCTTTGAAGTAAGTCACTGATGGCCTTCAGTCCAAAAGTCAATGCTACGGGGAAATTAACTATTAGCAGCTGTTATGCCATCACTCGATTACTTTCTCAGAAAGCGCTTTGAAGCGGGGACTTGAAGGACTGAGCCACAGGACAGGCAAGTTTTGTACAGGAAAAGAATTGGCAGAGGGTGCAGAGTGTGGCTCAGAGGGCAGGCCTCAGCGCATACCACAGTGGGAGCCAGGAAACTTAAAGACACTGGGTGCCCAGCAAAAGTCAGGGGGATGGAAGATGAGAGGAAGGAAAGATTGAAAAAGTAATCAAGACCAGCTTCATAACTGGCTTAGAATTTACCTTCTTCTGTTATGCCTAACAATTCCCGTCATCATAATATCAGAGTAACCACGTGCTCATTCAGTCTTTTTTTTTTTTCCCCTCACTCCGTCACCAGGGCTGGAGCGCAGTGGTGTGATCTCGGTTCACTGCAACCTCTGCCTCCCAGGTTCCAGAGATTCTTGTGCCTTGGCCTCCCAAGCTGGGATTACAGCTGTGCACCACCATGCCCAGCTAATTTTTGTATTTTGGTAGAGACAGGGTTTCGCCACAATGACCAGGCTGGTCTCGAACTCCTGGCCTCGAGTGATCCGCCTGCCTGTGCCTCCCAAAGTGCTGACATGACAGGCATGAGCCACCACACCCAGCCTCACATGGTCTTTATACTCAGCAGGCATCAGAACACCAAGTGCAACATAGCTCAGCATGATGCATGGTGCCCCTGAACCTTAGAAGGACCCTGTTAGAACAGGACCTATCGTATTTTCTTTGTTCAGAATTATGCATGTCATAAGTTCAGAAAAATATGAAAATGTCCAGGTTCAGATAGACTGTACATGAACTCCATCTCTAGAAATGCACACAAATGCCCAAAATGAGTGCCAGGATGAGTTTAGGGTGGGGGGCTGTCCTCTTCCCATCACTGCTGTCATCTGAGGGCCCCACTGTGTTTTCAATAGGTCTAAAATAAATATATAATGGTATCCCAGTATTGTTTTCCTGCTTCCTAACCTAACTGGTTCCTACCCTCCAGTCTCTACACTGAGTCTCTACACTGAGTGATCCTTTTAAAATACATCAGATCATAAGCAAAACCTTTTAACGGATTCCCATCCCACTTGGGATGAAATCCAAAGCCCATGCCTTGGCCCACAAAGTCACACATATTGTGGTTTCTCTGGCCTCACCTCCTTCCTGCACTTTCACCCCTCACTGTGCCCCAGCCTGGCTGCCCTTCTCACATTTCTCCAGCATCCCCAGTGCACTCCTGCCTCAGGGCCTTTGCACTTGCTATTCTCTGCCTGGAATATTCCTCCCCCCTGCCCCCCAGTGAACTGCATGGCTCAGTTCTTCATTATGTTAGGTTGGTGCAAAATTGCAATTACTTTTGTGATTATATTTGGGTCTATGCTCAATTGTCACCTTATCACCACTTTACATAAAATGGGATCTCCCTTCCCCGCTATCCCTGACCACTTTCCTTTTTCCTCTGATTTGCTTTTCTTCATGGGATATAACAGTTTCTTCTTTAGCTCACAGCATTTCATGGTACCTGACACATTAAGTATATATTTTTTAGTGTATGTGTTTATTTTCTAACTTTCTCTAAGTATCATAGCCTTCAGGAAAGCAAGGATTTTAAACCACAGATGAGAGTTTTGAGGCCAACCCATTGCCATGCTGAAATAGATAAGGCATGAAATGAGGAAGACCTCAACTAGGCTGGTGGCTGTAGGTTTGGGGAAGAAACACACTCACAAGCACAGACTTTGGAAAAGAAGAAAACATAAGATCTGGGGACAGACTGGATAAGAGGCAAGAGGGGGCTGTGTGCGGTGGCTGATGCCTGTAATCCCAGCACTTTGGAAGGCCGAGGTGGGCAGATCACTTGAGGTCAGGAGTTTGAGACCAGCCTGGCCAACACGGTAAAACCCTGTCTCTACTAAAAATACAAAAGTTAGCTGGGCATGGTGGTGCGCACCTGTAATCCCAGCTACTCGGGAGGCTGAGGCAGGAGAATCACTTGAACCTGGGAGGCAGAGGTTGCAGTGAGCCAAGATCACGCCACTAAACTCCAGCCTGGCTGACAGAGTAAGACTCTGTCTCAAACAAAACAAAACAAAACAAAAGCAAGAGGGAGAGGGTGCAGAGAGGTTTGAAGTTTTAAGCCCAGGATCTGAAACCATCCTGTCCAATATGGTGGCCACTAGCCACACTTGGCTACAGAGAACTTGAAATGTGGTTAGTCTCTGAATTGAGAGGTGCTGTAAGTGTGAAGTAAACACTTCCAAAGCCTGAGTAAGAGAAAGAATGTATGCAGAATATCACAATGATTCAAACACATTGATTACATGTTGAAATAACATTTTGGATCTGCTGAGTTAAATATATTATTAAAATTGATTTCACCCATTTCTTTATATTTGTGTTAATCTGGCAACTAGAAAATTTTAAATTGCATATGCACCCTGCACTGTATTTCTGTTGGAGAGGCCTGGTCTAAAATATAAACAACGTTACCGTTTGCAGAAAGAAGAAAGCAAAGAAGAGGAGGGCCTAGTCTTAGTAACATGCAGGAGGCTAGTGTGAGGCCCTCCCCTCCCCTTCCCCAAAACTTTGAAATATGGGAAATAAAACTGGCTTTTGGGAGTTGGGGTGGGGAATAAATAATCATATAATAGTTCACAGCTGAGATATACAACGGAACCTTAAAAAGCTAGAATAGTTTCCAGTGCAAGAGAGTGGGACCAGAACCTGCCAGAGTGTATGCAGGTATGTATTTATTTATTTAGAGATGGGGTCTCACTATGTTACCCAGGCTGGTTTCCAACTCCTTGGCTCAAGTGATCCTTCCACCTCAGCCTCCCAAAGTGCTAGGATTATAGGCATGAGATACCACACCCGTCCCAGAATGTATTTATATAGTTACAGAAAAATATGCAGGGGGCATCGGTCAGCAACGGAGAATGGTAAAAAGGATCTCATCAAAGGCAAACATGGGAGTGCCTATCAAAGCTGTCCAGGGAGTCCATGTCTGTGCAGACCGTCTTATTCTGATGCCAGTAAGCAGAAGACCCCAATAACTGGAGTGACCATCTAATTTACTGTACCCCTGTAATCCCAGCACTTTGGGAGGCTGAGGTGGACAGATTAGTTGAGGCCGAGAGTTCGAGACCAACCTGGCCAACATGGTGAAACCTCATCTCTACTAAAAAACACAAAAACAGGCCGGGTGCAGTGGCTCACACCTGTAATCCCAGCACTTTGGGAAGCCGAGGCAGGCGAATCATGAGGTCAGGAGTTCGAGATCAGCCTGACCAACATGGTGAAACCCCATCTCTACTAAAAATACAAAAATTAGCCAGGTGTGGTGGCACACGCCTGTAGTCCCAGCTACTCAGGAGGCTGAGGCACAAGAATCACTTGAACATGGGAGGCGGAGGTTGCAGTGAGCTGAGACTGCACCACTGCACTCCAGCCTGGGTGACAGAGTGAGACTCTATCTCAAAAACAAAAAATAATAATAATTTACTGTCCAAATCAAGCCATGTTGACTGCAAAAGGGGCATTATTAATCACTGTGCTAGGACAGCAAACCAGGACTGTCCCAAGCATCAGAGCATGTGACCACCTACCTCAACTAATTCATCCTAAATTTTTGCTCTCACTGCAGCCTTCAGATTATGCCAGATGTGCCTAAGACATACATTTTTAAACGTACTAACATTACTAAAAACTGAAATGCTTCTTACTATTGATGTGGGTATTAAATATCAGACTTTTTTTTTTTTTGGCTCCTGACCTGTTATTCATTTGATAGTACATCTTATAAACAGTAACATCTTGCAATCAAGGATATAAAGTAATTTGGCTTCCCACGTGGTATGGCTTGAAGGAAAATTCATGGGTGGGAGGGTAGAAATGCCCTGTCACTAGGCGATTGACTTCCACCACAAGGAAAATAAGCAGGTATTCTGGCTTTAAGCATTAGTCTCAGCCAGGCACAGTAGCTCACGCCTGTAATTCCAGCACTTTGGGAAGCCGAAGTGGGTAGATCACCTGAGGTAAGGAGTTCAAGACCAGCCTGGGCAATATGGTGAAACCCTGTCTCTACTACAAATACATAAGTTAGCTGGGCGTGGTGGTACATGCCTATAATCCCAGCTACTTGGGAGGCTGAGGCAGGAGAATCGCTTGAACCTGGGAAGTGGAGGTTGCAGTGAGCCAAGATTGTGCCACTGCACTCCAGCCTGGGTGACAGAGCGAGACTCCATCTCAAAACAAAACAAAACAAAAAACTTTGGTCTCTTGTGAACTTGGTTAGTTTGAATTGGTAACATAAGACTGGGTCTAAGTCTACAAGGCCAAAGTCCAGATCCAGGGCTAGGGTAAATTTATTAATATTAAGGTCCTTCTGTCCCACGGGGAGCTGTTGGGGAAGTCTCCCAACTTTACCCAGAGGACAACCCTTGGCGTCACCACGGGCACCACCGCGACCCTTCCCCATGTGAAAGGAAAGAGGCAGTAAGGCAAGGATTAAGGTCTGTTTAGGTCTGTTGGGATTAAAAGGCAAAGGAGACATTACAATGGAAATGGGGCTGAAAGTAAAACTTGAATGAGATGTGTATGGGCCACAAATAATCAGAAGAAGTGATCGGGGTTGTATGCATTATCACTACAGTTCAGATAAACTACCAGAGGTAGGAACTGCAGTTAATCAAGAAGTTGCAGGCATGTGAACAGGCTTCACTCTAAGTGCCAAGTTTGATAGACTAGTGGTGGCTTGGTGTTTGCAGCTTTTTAGGAAAAAAGTAGTCAGTGGGAAAAAGTGCTGTGATGGATTAGCCACATCTGCTATTGGCTCAGAAGGGAGCAGGGCATGGAATTAAAGCACATTTATATTGGAAGGATTATAATATGTTATTAAAGATGTGTCTCTTCAACAAAATAAACAACAATGAGATAGTAATACATAAAATGAGAAAAACAGGTGAAAACAACTTACTTATTTTGTCCAATTGTCTCGAAATCTTTCACAATAATCCCAAGGGAAGATGAAAAGTCCAGTGGTATACCCCTCAAGTCAAACTCCAAAATCTGTTCACAGAAAGGTTTTGAAAAAAAAAAAAAAAAAAAAAAAAAAGGCTGTTAAAAGGAGCAGAGATTATACTAAGATACACCAGTTACCACATGGTGGGTCATTATTTTCACCAATGACAATCTTTTGAAGTTAGGCAGAAATGATTAAATTCTAAACCTTAAGGCAGCTGACGGGTTGGGAAGGCAAACCAGATGTTGACTTAGAGGACCTGTAGACAACTCCTGGCTTCCTGCTTTCTAGGTTCTGTGGCTTCAGCCAGGTTGCCACACACCCCTGCCTCATACTCAAGAGCTGGACCCAACACCTACCACAACCGCTGAAAGAATAAAATGCAAGGCGTATGTGAAAACATTTTCTTCAATGGCTAGTTTTAAATTATCTGCTCTCTTAATCATACTACTATCAAACAAAGAAGATGAATAATCTAAGAAAACATTTTCTAAAATGCCTCTCATTTTAAGTTCCACCATGGGAGGTCAATGCTATAATACACCGACCTTTCTGAGTCTCTCATTTTAATGCAGTAGGTTGCTTCCTAATGACAAATGTAAAAAAAAGAAGATTGATAAAGTGTCACTGATGCCTTTGATTGATTAGGTAATACATGAATTAAATAAATTAAATGATGACTTGATCCTCCTTGTAGTGGGCTTGGAATGGAAGGAAAGCTTGTTTCAGAACTTCTAAAAAATTATTTTCAGAACTTCAAAAAAAAACCCAAGTTCTCAGTCTCCTCAGTAGCTGGGGATTACAGGTGCATACCACCATGCCTGGCTAATTTTTCTTTTCTTTTATTTCTTTCTTTCTTTCTTGAGACAGAGTCTTGCTCTCTTGCCCAGGCTAAAGTGCAGTGGCACAATTTTGGCTCACTGCAAACTCTGCTTCCTGGGTTCAAGTGATTCTCCTATCTCAGCCTCCTGAATAGCTGGGATTACAGGAGCCTGCCACCATGCCCTGCTAATTTGTGTATTTTTAGTAGAGATGGGGTTTCACCATGTTGTCCAGGCTGGTCTCGAACTCCTGACCTCGTGATCCACCCACCTCAATCTCCCAAAGTCCTGGGATTACAGACGTGAGCCACTGTACCTGGCCAATTTTTGTATTTTTAATAGACATGGGGTTTCACCATGTTGGCCAGGCTGGTCTCGAACTCCTGACCTCATGTGATCCACCCGTCTTGGCCTCCCAAAGTGCTGGGATTACAGGCATGTGCCACCGCACCTGGCCCCAGAGCTTCTATTAGAACATGTCCAGGTTGGGAATGGTGGCTCATACCTGTAACTCCAGCACTTTGGTAGGCTGAGGGAAGGAGTTCAAGACCAGCCTGGGCAACATAGTAAGATTCTATCTCTATGAAAAATTTAAAAATCAGCAGAGCGAGGTGGTGTGTGCCTGTAGTCCCAGCTGCTTGGGAGGTTGAGGCGGGAGGATCGCTTGAGCCCTGTTAGTTATGGCTGCAGTTAGTTATGACTGTGCCATTACACTCTAGCCTGGGTGACAGAGCAAGACCCTGTCTCAAAAAAGAAAACAAGAGCCAGGTGCAGTGGCTCACACCTGTAATCCCAGCACTTTGGGAGGTCAAGGCAGGTGGATTACCTGAGATCAGGAGTTCGAGACCAGCCTGACCAACATGGTGAAATCCCATCTCTACTAAAAATACAAAATTAGCCAGGCGTAGTGGCACATGCCTGTAATCCCAGTTACTTGGGAGGCTGAGGCAGGAGAATCACTTGAACCCAGGAGGTGGAAGTTGCAGTGAGCCGGGATTGCACCATTGCACTCAAGCCTGGGCAACAAGAGCGAAACTCCATCTCAAAAGAAAAAAGAAAAAAAAGAACACACCTGGCACCAGCAATCCCAGTGGGTTTGGGGTTGACGTTTCATTTGTGTTTGGTTTCAATTATATAACAGTTTACTTGATAAGTACATCAAGTACTTATCAAGTAAAGGGAAAAAGGAAAGGGAAAAAAAAAGTTGGAAACAAAATGGAATAAGATGGCTGATTCCCTGCAGAGGACATGCCAACTCGCACGAGAGCACATCTCTCTCTGCCGTTGGTCATGTGGCTTGATCTCAAATATAAAGAGATGAGTTGGGATGATTCAAAATCTGAAGTAGGAGCACTCTCACATAAATGTATTTTTTATTTGCTTTATTCTTGGAGCTCTGTGTCAGGTGCTAGGAATCCGCAGTGACCAACCCAAGGGGTCTCTTGCTCTCATGGAGCTTGTAGTCCAGCTGACTGTGTTCTGGGTTCTGGAGAAATTACAGATAAGTGAAATTCCCTCTCAACCTGCCTGAGACCTGCCGGGTGTTTCAGAAAGGCATTAAAAAGGCTGGTCACAGTGGCTCACGCCTGTAATCTCAGCACTTTGGGAGGCCAAGATGGGAAAATGGCTTGAGCCCAGGAACTCAAGACCAGCCCGGGCAACACAGCAGCATGTAATCTCTACAAACGTTTTTTAAAATTAGCTGGGCATGGTGGCCTATACCTGTAGTCCCAGCTATTCAGGAGGCTAAAGCAGGGGGATCACTTGGGCCCGGGAGATCGAGGCTGCAGTAAGATGTGATTGCACCACTGCACTCCAGTCTGGGTGACAGAGCGAGACCCTGTCTTTTTTTAATTTAAAAATAAATAAATAAATAAATAAAGAGCCAGGTGCGGTGCCTCACGCCTGTAATCCCAGCCCTTTGGGAGGCCCAGGATCACGAACCATCCTGGCTAACACGGTGAAACCCCATCTCTACTAAAAATACAAAAAATTAGCCAGGCATGGTGGCGGGCTCCTGTAGTCCCCGCTCCTCGGGAGGCTGAGGTAGGAGAATGGTGAGAACTCAGGAGGCGGAGCTTGCGGTGAGCCGAGATCGCGCCACTGTACTCCGGCCTGGGCAACAGAGTGAGACTCTGTCTCAAAAATAAATAAGTAAATAAAAAATAAAAAACGCTAGGCTTCCCGAGTAGCTGGGACTACAGGCGCCCGCCACCTCGCCAGGCTAGTTTTTTGTATTTTTTAGTAGAGACGGGGTTTCACAGTGTTAGCCAGGATGGTCTCGATCTCCTGACCTCGTGATCCGCCCGTCTCGGCCGGCTGAGGCAGGAGAATGGCGTGAACCCGGGAGGCGGAGCTTGCAGTGAGCTGAGATCCGGCCACTGCACGCACTCCAGCCCCGGCGACAGAGTGAGACTCCGTCTCAAAAAAAAAAAAAAAGAAAAGAAAAAACTACGCTAGGCTTGGTGACTTACGCTAGGCTTGGTGACTTACGCGTGTAATCCCAGCACTTTGGGAGGCCAAGTGGGTGGATCACCTGAGGTCGAGAGTTCGAGACCAGCCTGACCAACATGGAGAAACCCCGTTTCTACTAAAAATACAAAATTAGCTGGGTGTGGTGGCACATGCCTGTAATCCCAACTACTCAGGAGGCTGAGGCAGGAGAATCGCTTGAACCGGGGAGGCAGAGGTTGCGGTGAGCAACCTGCACACCAGCCTGGGCAACAAGAGTGAAACT
>NW_016806471.1:2930979-2953091 GCF_001698545.2 Rhinopithecus bieti
AAAAAAAAAAAAAAAAACCCTCCCAAAAAAAACAAAAAAAACACAAGGCATTAAAAAGTTTTTTGTTTCATTTCATTCAAGGATAAAAGGTCTAGCCAGGCGCAATGGCTTACACCTATAATCCCAGCACTTTGCGAGGCTGAAGCAGGTGGATCATTGGAGCTCAGTAGTTCAAGACCAGCCTGGGCAACACAGCAAAAGCTCATCTCTACAAAAAAAACTTAGCTGGGGTGTGGTGCGCACTTGTGGTCCCAGCTACTCAGGAGGCTGAGGTGGGAGGATCACCTGAGCCCAGGAATTCAAGGCAGTATTGAGCTTTAATCATGCCACTGCACTCCAACCTGAGGGAGACCCTGTCTCAAGAAAAAAAAAAAGAAAACAAAAAGATAAGGGTCTAGTCCGTATCTTATAGAGATTGAAACTAGTTGGGAGAGAAAGGGGGGTGGGTGGAGGGGAGCCTTTGTGGCCTGGTGACTTGGTGAAAATAACAAAGACATTCATTATTGCTCTTGTCCAGGGAGGTTTGACTCAGCTTTTGAAAAACACAATGGAGCTGGCCATCAACTGTTAAAAAGTTAAAGTTTCATGAATAATTGGGTGGTTTAAAAAAAGAGAGAGAGAGAGAGTAGGAAAATCCTATTCAGTGGGAAGAATTAAATTGTTTCACGTATTTGTGAATATATTAAACACTGAAACACTTCTAAAACAGATATAAGGTCAACAGTGGGGGGAGGTAAATAATTTATATATCTTCAGTAGAATATTACATGGTCATTAAAATACTTTTGAATTGAATGATATGGGCATATGCTCAGAATATAATAGTAAGAAAGTGTAGGAGAGGAAATCATTTGCTATATGATGCTAGTTTGTGTATGAGACCTCGGATTTTATTAAATACATTCCTCCAATAAACACTGAGTGATACATCACAGATGTTATTAGTAGGTGCCTCTACACAGTGGGACCCAAGTTAATTTTTTAATGATTAACTGAAGTTTCCAAAAATTTCCACATGAAGTATACTGGACATCACTTTTACCAACATAAAAACAATATATGTCATTACCCAGCTAGACACACAGAGAATCATGTGATATACTCTTGATTTGTCACATGCAGATCTGTTTTTAATTATGAGGCCTTCCTTCTGAGACTCTGGAGATGATCTAATCCCACCCTTGCTCTACACATGTGCCCCAGATATGCAATGTAAGTGGACCGAGCCCACACAGCAAGCTCATGGCGGTGCCTGGTAAGAACTCAACTCCCTTGCCAGTCCAGGCTTCCCTCGCCGTGCCACTGCTATACAGAAGATGGTCGCTGGTAAGCTACTGTCCTTGAACTGCTCTGCTCTCTTGGTGAACACAAAGGGAAATGGAGTGGGTAGGGGTGAAATGTAGAGATTCTCCTTCCAAAGGGAAGAGATAACCTCTCACCCAAAGATAGGACAAGCAGAGATAACTTATCTATTAAAGTTGAAAAAACGATGAAGTCACCTCATTCCAGACAGGGTTCAATTCATTATCAACTTTCTTTGTTTTCTTTTTCTCATCTGCAAAAGAGATAAAGGAAGAGACAGCAATCATTTATAAAAAATTAAAGAGCATGGGCCATTCATTTATTCTAAGAACATTACCCAAAGGCCTACTTGCGCCCACATTTCCCCATTCATCTGCTTAGGATGGGGGTTTACCTGGATCACAGTTTTCCAAATGAAATGGCATTTTTTGGTCTACAAGATTTTCCCTTCTCCAGGTCTACATGGAGTTAAGAGATGTGATGTTCTGCCCTTCCCTCACCAAGGCTACCCAGAGCCTCTGCATCTCCGGCTTGCTGCAGAAAGAAGCCAACAAAGCTAACCTCTGAGATGCTGATATTGCTATTTTATAGACAAGGATATTGAGGCTCAAAGAGTTAAGACATTTATCTGAGCTCACACCTGGCAGTGATGCCCTGATTTAAACCTGGAATTTCAGCTTTGAAGCTCATACTGCTTTTGAGTGTGCTAAGACGCCAACACAGCTCCAATATTAAGCTGGACTCCCTCCCATAGGCTTCGGTACAAGGTCATTAGCAGATGAACACTTTCTAGGACTCGCAGATAATTTGGGGCTTCCTTTACTCTGACGCCATCTTTTCTGCAGACATAAGATCTTTCTTCTCTGTGTCTGAGCCTGGACAGTACCCCACCTGGATGAGCACATAAGTAATTCAACTTTAAGCAAGTACTTAAAGTTTCCTTGTAGCAATGTCCAAAGAGCAGAGGCTTCCCTTGGGTCCCCAAGTCCTCAAATACCTACCCAAATAAAAGCTAATCTTTGCGTACAAAATACTTTGTAAGCGTTATCTCGTCTAACCTTTTTTTTTTTTTTTTTTTTTTTTGAGACAGGGTCTCATGCTGTCACCTAGGCTGGAGTACAGTGGTGCTATTTCAGCCCACTGCAACCTCTGCCTCCCGGCTCAAGCGATCCTCCCACCTCAGCCCCCTATGTAGTTGGGACCACAGGTGCACACCACCACACCCAGCTAATTTTTCTACTTGTTTTTTCAGTAGAGATGGGTTTTTGCCATGTTGCCTAGGCTGGTCTCAAACCCCCGAGCTCAAGTGATCCACCTGCCTCAGCCTCCCAAAGTGCTGGGATTACAGGTATGAGCCACTGTGCCCGGCCTTCATCTAATCTTAAAAACCTAGGAGGAGCCAGGTAGGTGGTGCACGCTTGTAGTCCCAACACTTATGGAGGCCAAGGTGGGAGGAATGCTTGAGCCTAGGAGTTTAAAACCAGCATAGGCAACATAATGAAACCCCATCTCTACAAAAATACAATTAGCTCTGTGTGGTGGCACATGCCTATAGTTCCAGCTACTCAGGAGGCTGAGGTGGGAGGATCCCTTGAGCCCAGGAGGTCAAGGCTGCAGTGAGCCAAGATCATATCACTGCACTCCAGCCTGGGAAACAAAGCAAGACCCTGTCCAAAAAATAAAAATAAAATAAAAAATAAAAACCCTAGGAGGTAAGTAATTACTATTTTCATCCCCCTTTCATAGCTAAGGAAACTGAGAAGCTGAGTAACATTCAAAGTCACCCAGTTGGTTGGGTGCGGTGGCTCACACCTGTAATCCCAGCACTTTGGGGGGCCGAGGTGGGCAGATCACTTGAGGTCAGGAGTTTGAGACCAGCCTGGCCACATGGTGAAACTCCACTTCTACTGAAAATAC
Source organism: Rhinopithecus bieti (assembly GCF_001698545.2). NCBI lineage: Eukaryota > Metazoa > Chordata > Mammalia > Primates > Cercopithecidae > Rhinopithecus > Rhinopithecus bieti. Next base: position 2,934,199 of record NW_016806471.1, read on the forward strand.
AAACATTAGTCAGGCGTGGTGGCGGGTGCCTGTAATCCCAGCTACTCGGGAGGCTGAGGCAGGAGAATCATTTGAACCCAGGAGGCAGAGGTTGCAGTAAGCCAAGATCGTGCCACTGCACTCCTGCCTAAGGGATGGAACGAGACTCAGTCTCAAAACAAAAAACAAGTAAGTCACCCAGTTAATAAATGGTCCTGCTAGGATTTGAGACCCAGGCAGACTCACATTGGTGGCCACACTTTGAATCACTCCTCAGCCTTTGCTTCTCCTTTATTGCTGTGGAATGTAGAAAGTAGTGGGTTTTGTTTAGCTAATGTCACATTGCTTTGGCTCCCAGCACACAGCTGCCTGTGGGACTAACCACCTCATTCTTCCAAGACCTCAGCATAGTAAGGCTGTGAGTCATGGCCCTCACTCTGCTAAGCATTAACTTTTCCACTTGAGAGGGCAACACACAGCCCAATGGTTTCCCTTCCTATGCTTCAGCATCATGCTACTTGTCGGCTTGTGCCCAGACCTATCCTGGCTGGTTCTGCCTGTGCTCTCTCTATGTGACCTACAGAGCCCCTCACTGCATCTGACTCTGAGGTCCCCTAGAAGCTGTCCTGAAACTTCCCCTCCCACACTTCCATTTTGACCCCACCCATCCCTCTCCTCCTCTAACAGAAACTCCCAATCCTGCTCTCTGGTTACAGTATAATAAAGTGCTCTTGAGAGAAAGAGGAGACATGCAAAGAATTTTTAACTTAAATAGAACTGGACAAAATGGTTTCTATGTGTAATTGTAGCTGCTCCCTCTACAGAATCATCTCTAGGTGCCAGGCTGTGCATTCTACCGCAGTGTCTCCAACCATTGAGACAATTCTTTGAGGTAAACATGGTCATTCCCATTTCTCAGCCAAGAAAATGGAGAGCAGTTAACCTGCCTTCGATCACACAACTAATAAGGAAACAGAGCTAGATTTTGAACTACATCCCTCTGGCTCCAAAATTTGTGTTTGTGTGTGTTTGCCACCACACCACAGTGCCTTATTGGAAGCTGTCAGAAATGCTGGATAATGAAGATGCATAAATATAACATGTATGACAGGCTTGGCATCTTGGAAAATATCCAAAAGGAAGTTTATGGTCACTTTCCAGGGTATCCTGAAACTCTCCAAGATTATTTGCTCTAATACACAAAATATTGCATCTGTGAATTTTCTTGGAGGAAAGAGCTCATTGTTCTCATCAGATTCTCAAATGTGTTAGTGACCTTGAAAAAGGTTAGGAATCCCTGCATTCAACAAGCATGAAATAGTTCCACCAATCTCCCTCTACCTTACCACTACCCCTGCTCCCATAACCGGGGCTTGGGGGGTGGAGAACTGAGTCACAAAGGAGTGGATCTGGACCCTGAGACCATGGCAGTCCTTCAAGAGAGAAGATAGGTGATTCCAAGAAGTACCAGCAAGAAGGGAAAGCAAGGAGAAGGCAGCAAATAATGCAATAGAAACTGAGCACCCGGGCTTGGGGTAGGATTTGTATCACTGAAAGATGGCACTGAAGCAAAATTCCAGTCTCCAAGTCCCCAAGACTCCAACCAGGGAGCCAAGGCAGGGACAAGGGCTCCAGGTAGATCACAGAAAAAACCAGCACTTGTCAACGTGAAACGAGTCCCAAGCCTGGTTCCTGACCTAGGAAACAGAGTACACGGAAGACTCGCTGCAAGCTACCTTGACACCGAGCCTGGGACCACGGATCCTCTCTGCCCTCAGGAGGGACAGTATTGTTCTAGAGTCAGCAGCTGGGGAGTGTGAAAAGATTCATTTGTTCATTCATTCATTCACAAACATTTATTAAGCATCCACTGTGTGCCAGTAACAGAAAACAGAAGAGCGTAAGATAGTTCTTAGTCTTAAAAAGTTCCACAGGCTGGCCGCACATGGTGGCTCACGCCTGTAATCCTAGCACTTTGGGAGGCCGAGACGGCTGGATTGCTGGAGCTCAGGAGCTCGAGACCAGCCTGGGCAACATGGTGAAACCCTGTCTCTACTAAAATACAAAAAACATTAGCCGGGCATGGTGGTGGACGCCTGTAGTTCCAGCCACTCGGGAGGCTGAGGCAGGAGAATTGCTTGAACCCAGGAGGCGGAAGTTGCAGTGAGCCGAGATCGAGCCACTGCACTCCAGCCTGGGTGACAGAGCGAGACCCCATCTCCAAAAAAAAAAAAAGTTCCACAGGCCAGGCACAGTGGCTCCGACTGTAATCCCAGCACTTTGGGAGGCTGAGGCAGGAGGATCACCTGAGGTCAGGAGTTCGAGACCAGTCTGGCCAACCTGGTGAAACTCCATCTCTACAAAAAACACAAAATTTAGCCATGCATGGTGGCGGGCACCTGTAATCCCAGATACTCGGGTGGCTGAGGCAGGAGAATCGCTTGATCCTGGTAGGCGGCAGTTGCAGTGAGCCCAGATCGTGCCATTGCACTCCAGCTTGGCAAAAAGAGCAAAACTCCATCAAAAAAGAAAAGAAAAAAGAAAAGACATAGCAAAAATCTCCACCATGCTCTTGCCTGTCTCATTCTCATCCTGAAGTTCCTTCCTGGCTGTCAGAGGGGGAATAAACAGAAATAATGACTAGTCAGCTCAGGCCAAGAGACCTCAGAGCTCAGACCACAGAAATGGTTCACTGAGTGAGTTCTTCCACAAGCATTAATCAACTCCTTCGTTCTTCCACCCAACAAATGTTTGTGAAATGGCGTTTGCCAGGCACTAAGCTAAGCACTATAGGAGACGCAAAAATACCCAAGACGTGGTTCCTGCCCTCAGGGGATCTAGTGGGGAGGGGAAATGTGGCTATAGGGGACTAATAGAGAAAGGACTTCAGCTGCTTTCAGAGGGGTATCAATGCACAGGCAAATTCAGAGGAAAGAAAGGTGACTTCAGGCTGTGTGCACAGAAGCAGCAGAGGTTGAACTAGATGAGAATTCAAGGACAATGAGGGGTTGGAAATGTGGCGCCAGAAGACTAGCTCACTCGAGTAGACGCAATAGGGTGGGTGGATCAGGCATGGAGGAGGGAGAACTAGTTACATCACATGTGGGGACACTCCAGGACCCAACCAGCTGGAACCAAAGAGTGTAGAAGTGGGTGGGGGGCAACTGGGCTTTGTGGGAAGGTTATGGTCTCACTGTGAAGCCTCCAGTGCCAGGCTAAACTTCATCTGGCTGATATAAGTACCTACAGGAGGAGGGTATTAGAAACTGGATTTTATGACTTCAAAAAGTTTATAACCCATGAGGAAAATCCAAGTGGCCCAACAATTCTCCTAGCGCATGTTCCTGAACACATGATTCAGTTGTGTGTTGAAAACAAAGGGGAGTGGCTGAGTCCAGGCAGATGCCAGTTGACCACAGACCAGGTGGAGTTATTCAACCAGAACTTCCTGCAGCTCCTGGCACTCACTGTGTGAGGTTGTTGCTAATGGCACTACCCCTAGGGGGCGCTCACTGTGGGCGGGGCATTGCTAAGCCCCTCACCTTTTTTTTTTTTTTTTGAGTTAGAGTCTCACTCTGTCATCTAGGCTGGAGTGCAACGGCGTGATCTTGGCTCACTACAATCTCTCTCCTGCTTCAACCTCCTGAGTAGCTAGGATTACAGGTGTGTACCACCAAGCCCAGCTAATTTTTATATTTGTAATAGAGACTGGGTTTCCCCATGTTAGCCAGGCTAGTCTCGAACTCCTAACCTCAGGCGATCTGCCCGCCTCGGCCTCCCAAAGTGCTGGGATTACAGGCGTTAGCCACCGCGCCCGGGCTGCTAAGCCCTTCACATGCATCATTTCATTGAATCCTCCTGGCAAGCCTATGAGGTAGTAGGCACTGTTATTATCCTCAGTTTGCAGACAAGCAAAGAGAGCCCCAGAATGCTTAGGTAATTTGCCAAAGATCACAGGGCTAGGACGAAGTCCTCTAACCAGGTCTAGTATGACTCCTGAGCCCATGCATTTAACCACTGCACCTCCCATTTCCCTAGCTAATAAGGAAAAACTAAGTGGCTGGCATTGGCTCCTACCCTTCTGGAGAAATCCAGCTCAATCTCTTCCAAGAAGGAGCTCTGATATTTATCAAAATGCGTATATGTTACATTTTATTGAAAACCTATTCTCACACATAAACACATAAGGCAAAAAAAAAAAAGGAGATAAATTATTTTTCTTATCAGCAGCCAGTCACATATTTATATTAGTTAATTATTTGATTCTACCTCTTTAAAAAAAAACAAAAAAGGTTAAAACTACAGGCACTGAACATCAAATTGAATAACAGGAAACTCCCTCTTCTTTCTCCATATTACCTATCCCCCAACCTGGCTTCAGCGTCTAATTTTATTAAGATGACTGTTTCTTCTTATGGAAAGAAATCAAATACTTTCAGCCCAGAACATAACAACTGACTCAAATGCAGGGCACACTCTGAGTGTGCTCAAGGGCTCAAGTCATTCTTCGGGACATTTCCTGTTTTCCGATTAGTTATGCCTGCCTCTCACTCAGTTCTGCGGAGGTCACCACTGCAGTAATTAACCCCAATGCCAGCCTCCGAACAAGGTTTCCAGGAGAACTGACAGCTCTCTTAGCCAAACCACCCGCCCTCCTGCACAGAACCATTTCCTTTGCTGTTCACTTACCAGCCAGTGTGTCAGACCCTTACTGAAAAGGCCTGGCCCAGTGCGGTGCTCACACCTGTAATCCCAACACTTTGGAAGGCCAAGGCCAGAGGATCACTTGAGTCCAGGAGTTCAAGACCAGCCTGGGCAACATAGTGAGACTTTGTCTCTACAAAATATCTTTTTTTTTTTTTCTTAATGAGAGGGAGTCTCACTCTGTCACCCAGGATCTAGTGCAGTGGTGAGATCTCAGCTCACTGCAACCTCCACCTCCTGGATTCAAGTGATTCTCCTGCCCCAGCCTGCCGAGTAGCTGAGAGTACAGGCACCCACTACCACGCCCAGCTAATTTTGTATTTTAGTAGAGACGGGGGTTTCACCATTTTGGTTGGGCTGGTCTCGAACTCCTGACCTCAGATGATCCACTCATCTCGGCCTCCCAGTGCTGGGATTACAGGCGTGAGCTACCATGCCCAGCCCATCTCTACAAAATATTTAAAAATGAACCAGGCATACTGGCATGCACCAATAGCCCCAGCTACTCAGGAGGCTGAGGTGGGAGGATTGCTTGCGCTTGGGAGGTCGAGGCTGCAGTGGCCACACCCCTGCACTTCATCCTGGGTGACAGAGCAAGACCCTGTCTCAAAAAAAAAAAAAAAAAAAAAAAGGCCTGAAAGACATCAGGACTCCTGAGACTGGCTTGTTACATCTGTGCCAGTGGTCAGCTGGGATGGTTCATTTTATGTGTCAAGTTGGCTAGGCTATGGTGTCTAGTTGTTTGGTCAAACATAAGTCCAGATGTTGTCGAGACATTTTGTAGATGTGATAAACATTTACACTCAGTTGACTTTAAGTAAAGCAAAATTACCCTCTATAATTTAGATGGGCTTCATCCAAACAGTTGAAGGTCTTAAGAGCAAAAACTGGTTTCCTAGAGAAGAAATTCTGCCTCTAGACTCTAATGTAGAAACCCTGCCTGAGTTTCTAAGCTATGGAATTCAGACTGGAGATTGCAACAACTCTTATGTGAATTTCCAGCTTACTGGCCCGCCCTGCAAATTTCAGACTTGATAGCCCCCACAACTGCATGAGCCAGTTTCTTAAAATCTCTCTTTCTGTCTCTACACAAACACATGCACACACATCCCATTGCTTCTGCTGCTCTGGAGAATTCTGACTAGTCCAACCAATAACACCAGGTGCCCACGGAAGTAACATGATGGTAACACATTTGAAACGCTTCCGAATACACACCATCTCACTGATCCTAAAAATCCTGCAGGGAAAAGTACAGATGTCGGCCCAGCCCTTCTGACTGGACTTTCACATCTATGACTTCTCTTCCTTTGAGCTGTCATCTTGGGAAAATATAAGGCTGAACCCTCAAGCTCAGAGTCCCTCATATATAAACTGATGCATTCAGGTGAGATAGATAATCTCGAAGTTTTCCCCCAGACTTATGGAACATAAGATTTATGACGTGCCCCCAAGTCCTGAACAGTTAGATTGCTATGTCTTTCTGAAATAGCCTCAGGAAAAGTGAGGGTGCTGTCTACAAAAGCTCCCTAAGTAACTCAGCTCTTCAGTAGACAAAATAAAACAATAAGATCTCTAGGTTCAGCCAGGAGTCTACATTTGATCTCCTATTCAGAAGTACTTCTTCACCTTTTCTAGGTCTCTAAGTCATGCCTCCTTTCTTTTGAGATATATAAAGCTCCAGATGAATTCATCTGCCATTGTGCCTAACATTTCACATACCCCTGAACCACACCCATACATGACTAGCACTTATTAAGTGCTCTGAACGGAGTCACTGTTCCCAGTACTTCCCATGGATTCTCTCACTTAATGTTCACAACTCTAACAGATAAGTTCTATTATGATCATTCCCAGTTACAGAGGAAGAAACCAAGACACAGAGAGGTTAAGCAACTTATTAGAGGTCACACAGCTAGTAAGTGATGGAGCTGGGATTCAAACACTGGTCAAAAGAGACAAAGAGCAATTAGTTTCCAGAGTTGGAGGATTAAGACCAGAGGGTGATGCCTTGAAGGCTGAGACTATGTATTATTAATATTGTTATTCCCCCTACAATGCTTACTACGTAGTAATTTCTCCATGACTGGAGTAAATTGGACTTCATAAGTTCATATAAGTATGATTACTAGGGCTGCTTTAATGACTAAATGAAGGAATGAATACAAAGTGCCCAGCCCAGGGCCTGGCACACAGTAAGCACTAAATAAATGAAAACTATCAGATGATTCCTTCCCTCCCTCCCTTCCTTCCTTCCTTTTTGTTTTGAGACAGCTGGAATGCAGTGGTGCAATCTCGGCTCACTGCAACCTCCACCTCTCGGATTCAAGCCGTTCTCCTGCCTCAGCCTCCCAAGTAGCTGGGACTACAGGCATGCACCACCATGCCTGTCTATTTTTTGTATTTTGAGTAGAGATGGGGTTTCACCATGTTGGCCAGGCTGGTCTCGAACTCCTGACCTCGGGTGATCCACCCACCTCGGCCTCCCAAAGTGCTGGGATTACAGGCATGAGCCACCGCGCCCAGCTAGATGATTTCTTATTACAGCACCAGGGCGCCTCCTTGCATCCCCCCAGGGTGTTCCCAGGCTGTGGAGCCCCAGAGGGCAGGGCCTCTGTGACTAGAGGAAGTGCCCGGTGAGGCTGGGACCGCCCTGGTGGAATATTTCTTCCACATGGCTCCATTCCAGGCCTCTGAGGTTCCCTGGGGCAGCTGGTATGTGAGCAGTGACTGCTCCTCCCTGGCAGGCAGCCTGGCAGCCACCAGGAGCCAGCTAATTTCTACTATCAACAAGGGGCAGAGAAGGTTCTGAGAAAGGCCGGCAGAGACGCCTCCGTCCTCGGGACTTGAGAGACACCTGGGGGAGCACAGGGACACAGGGCCCATCAGGTGGAGCTCTCTCTGGGAGTGTCGCTGACTTTGGCTTTCCAACCCTGGCTGCCCTATCGTTCCAGGAAGATGCTGCCAAACAGGTTCTAGGAGAAAGGCACTTTGGGCAAGTGGAAATGGTGATACAAAGTGAGGCTGTTTGGGACATTTCTGAAATAGTCACTGATATCACTGATAAACAGAAATGCCCCAGCAAAAAGGCAGGCGGGGTGACTGCTCCCTTCTCCACACCCAGTGCCCCACTGGCCTCTGGAAATGACCTTTCAGACGTACAGGCTCTTGAATCAAACCCACATTTTCCAAGGGAGTTGCAGTGAAGTCCAGTCCGTTTGAATGACTCAGCCAGAATCTGCTTCCTAAAAGCTGATGCTGGGGCGTGGTCATGTCCCAGCTCTGCTCACTGCCAGGGCTGCTGGGAAGGGTGCCCAGGAGGGCCAGGCACCCGGCTTGACTGCCTTGGTGTTTGTGTTGTGTGCTGGGCATATTAAACACGTTCACGCCTGTTCCCTACAAGGGAGGCTGGGCGCAGTGCTCACATCTGTAATCCTAGCACTTTGGGAGGCCAGAGGTGGGAGATGGCTTGAGCCCAGGAGTTTGAGACCTTCCTGGGCAACATAGTGAGACTCCATCTTTACAAAAAATTTAAAAATTAGCCTGGTATGGTGGCTTGCACCTGTGGTCCCAATTACTTACTTAGGAGGCTGAGGTGGAAGGATCACTTGAGCCCTAGAGATCAAGGCTGCAGTGGGCCGTGATCAGGCCACTGCACTCCAGCCTGGGTGACAGAGCAAGACCCTGTCTCAAACAAACAAACAACAACAACAAAAACAGAAGATATGAGTATGCTCATTTTACAGATGAGGAAACTGAAGATCAGGGTTGTTAACTGATCCTAAGATCATAGATCTTAGGCATAGATCTTGGGCATAGATCATAGATCAGTTGCCCAAGATCATAGAACCAGTAAGTAGCAGAGCTGAGCTTGAGCCCAAGTCAGCCTTGTTTCCAAACCTGTACTCTTAACTGCCACTGCAGGCAGAGGGTGCCAGGTGACCTGTCACTTTTTCAGACCTTCCAGTGGTGTAAACTTGGTCTACTTACTGCAACTCTTCATATCTAGACTTCTTCATTAATAAAGATTGGTATCTAATGCCCAGGAATAATAGCTACCATCTATAGGGCTCACCATGTGCCAGGCACTCTTCTAAGGGCTTTGTAAATGTTACCTATTATTATTATAATCCTTATTCAAGGCACAAGAAAGTTAAGTAGCTTGTCCAGGATTACCTGCTAGTAAGAAACAGAGCCAGAATTTGAATATAGGTCTTCTGGCTCTGGAGCCACTCAACCTATCTGGCTTCTGACTGGTGTATTTCTGAGACATAATTTGCTAGAGAATGAATTAAGTCTCAGGTATTCAGCAAATACGCTTCAAACCCAGCTAAGGAGGTAGGGCCTACAGGGCCTCTTAAGGCCCGAGTGTCCTCTAAAAAGGAGATACAAAAGCCCACCTGGTAGAATTGCAACAAGGGTCAAATGAGAAGACATACAGTGCGCAGGACACAGGGGACATTACCATGTGTTGGATCAGAACTATCAACTGCTTCCTTCAGGCAAGCTTTGGGAGGATCCGGTCCTCTGCCCTTCCCCCATCCAAGAGATGGTATCAAGAGAAAACAAAATAGTCACTTCAAACAACTTTGAAAACAAATGCAAAGCGCTGAGTCAAAAATTTTGATAATTAGATCCTATCCTTCCCAGGCAAATAATTTCCAGTTGAGTTTACCCTCAGCTTTAGACCCTGGTGTCTCACCATTAATCATCTCTTTCAGTGGAATTTTTGGCCCTGCCAGCAGTTTAATTCACTTTCCTCGACCCTCCTTCCTATGCTGTGCATGGCTTTCACCTGTGGGTGCTTTAGCATGCTGGGCTGGTTGTTTGCTGTGGATCGGAGGGAGAGCTGGGGGTCAGGAGTGGTGGCGGGCTGTTGTTTGTCAGTGGGGCCTGGGACAGGGACAGAGGGTGGAATTAAAACGAGAAGACGCCAAGCACAAAGAAAACCAGCCATATGTGAAGCAGTGGAAAAAGGTAAAGGTTAGTCCTTCCCTGCCTCTTTCTGGCTACACAGCTTTGGCCTCCCTTGATATCTGAGTCTCAATATCTTCGTCTGAACAATGGGTATGAATATCGGTCCTCAGCACCACCTTGTGTTATTGTGGAGAACAAATAAGATTACACCCATGAGCCAAGCGTGGTGGCTCACGCCTATAATCACAGCAATTTGGGAAGCCAAAGCGGGCAGATTGCTTGAGGTCAGGAGTTCGAGGCCAGCCTGGCCAACTTGGTGAAACCTCGTCTCTATTAAAAATACAAAAAATTAGCAGGGCATGGTGGTGCACTCCTGTAGTCCCAGCTACTTGGGAGGCCGAGGCAGGAGAATTGCTTGAGCTTGGGAGGCAGAGGTTGCAGTGAGCCAGGATCGCACCACTGCACTCCAGTCTGCGTGACAGAGCTAGACTGCATCTCTGAAGAAAAAAAAAAAAAGGTTACACCCATGAAAAAGCTTTCTACACTGTCAGTGCCCTGCAAGGCACTTTCACACATGGAAGCCATCATAATGTGTCCAACACCCTAGGGCAAACAAGAGGGAATTTGGGGCCCTAGACAAGTCCTCTGAGACCAAAGATGTCCAGCTCAAAGGCACCAATGCCCCAGGCCCCAGCGTGGTGTGACCAGATGCCCTCAGGGCTGGCTTTGTCCAGGGAGGTTACTGCCAAGAGTAAGCAGTAGAGCCCAGATTGCCAGCCACGTGGGCTCAGTTCATGTGCCTGACCACAGGATGGGCCAAATTTGGATGCGACCAAGACCAAGCACTCAGGGCTGCGTAAGGGAAAGCATAGGTGGTACAGCCTCGGCAGTGGGCGTTAGTGTTCCAGCTCCACCTGGACCCTGCTGTGAGACCTTGAGCGAAGCATTTCACCCACTCTACCCAAGACTCAGTTTATCCAGCTCTCAAGTGAGGACTTCTTTCTTATTTTTATTTTTACTTTTTTGGTGAGAAAATAAAGGAGTAGGCCAAGCACGGTGACTGACGCCTGTAATCACAGCACTTTGGGAGGCCAAGGCGGGCAGATCGCCTGAGGTCAGGAGTTCGAGACCAGTCTGGCCAACATGGTGAAACCACGACTCTATTAAAAATACAAAAATTAGCTGAGTATGGTGGTGTGCACCTGAAATCCCAGCTACTCGGGAGGCAGAAGTAGGAGAATTGCTTGACCCCGGGAGGTGGAGGTTGCAGTGAGCTGAGATCACGTGACTATACTCCAGCCTGGGTGACAGAGAAAGACTCTGTCTTTAAAGAAAAAAAAAAGATAAAGGAGTATATTAAAATTGAATAACTAAGTACATGTGAAGCATGAGCAGAGTGCTTAACAGCTAGTAAACCATCACCATCAATATAATTGCCAATAATGATAATGTCTCCTTTCCAGAAGTTTAAACACACTGCACTCTTTCTTTTTTTTTCTTTTTTTGAGACAGAGTCGCTCTGTCCTCCCGGCTGGAGTGCAGTGGCACAATCTCGGCTCACTGCAACCTCCGTCTCCCAGATCCAAGCAATTCTCCTGCCTCAGCCTCCCAAGTAGCTGGGACTACAGGTGCCCACCACCATGCCTGGCTAATTTTTGTATTTTTAGTAGAGACAGAGTTTCAACATGTTGACCAGGCTGGTCTCGAACTCCTGACCTCAAGTGATCCGCCTCAGCCTCCCAAAGTGCTGCGATTACAGGTGTGAGTAACCACACCCAGCCTGCACTCTTAATTCACTGAACGCTGGCCCTATTTACAGCTTAGACTATAAGATGCATGTGGACAGGGCTAAACTTGCTTTGTTCCCCACCCTATACACAGAGCTAAGCACGCTGCCTGGCAGAGTACCCTCTCCATCAACACTTGGATCAATACTTGTTGAATGGATTCATGCTTGGAATGAGGAAGGAGCTGCTAAACATAGGAGGGACAGAGACAGGGAGTGTCCCGGCAATGAATTCAGACTGTTAGGCGGGGTAAACAAAAACATAACGTTTTGTTTATTGAAAGAAAGAGAGAGAAGGGCAAGGATTTTTTTTTTTTTTCAATTTATAAGCTGCACTATTCAGATGAAAAAGATGATGAAGGTCATAAACCAACAAATGGAGGTGAAATGAAGTGGACCTCACCCTGCCAGTCAAATATTAGATTTTTAATACTTTACATTACAAGAAGTTACGGTTCTAGTCTCCACTAATAAAATGGCTCAAACTTGACTATCAGCGGAACTGATTCGCTGCTAAGCTATGTCACCTCTGAGCTTCTGAGTCACAGCATATCATAAAGGCTTTCATTGCTCTGTTGCAAACTCACCCGAGGAGGGATGGGTTTTGTTTTTCTTTTTCTTTTTTTTTTTATGTTCTTTTGTTCTTGGTACACTTTCTTCCTTTTTCAGACTGGATCCTAATAACCCCAACCACTAAACAACTCAATCCGTTCAGAGGGAGAGGAACTGTTTTTCTGAGTTGGTTGTGTAGTCAGAGGTTGTGAAGAAACCTCTTCATCCATGCTGAGCTCAGTGAAGACGCATGGATCATCTGGAATCCAGTTAAATCCTGATCTGTCTCTGCCTCAGCTCCCTCATAGGGAAAATGAAGATGGCAATAATACCTACTTCCTAAAAATGAAATGAGGGCCAGGTGCGGTGCCTCATGCTTGTAATCTCAGCACTTTGGGAGGCTGAGGTGGGCAGATAACCTGAGGTCAGGAGATCAAGACCAGCCTGGCCAACATGGCAAAACCCCTTCTCTACTAAAAATACAAAAATTAGCTGGGTATGGTGGCATGCTCCTGTAATCCTAGCTACTCAGGAGGCTAAGGCAGGAGAATCGCTTGAACCTGGGAGGTGGAGGTTGCAGTGAGTTGAGATCGCTATTTCTCACATGTCTTTTGGTCTACTATGGTTCCCAGCACAACTCTGGCCACACGGACCTCAGAGCTGGGCTCCACTGGCCAAGAGGCCACCAGGCTCTTTCAGGCTGCTGCTGGGCTCTTGCCAGGCAGGCTTTCCATCACAGGAGAGCTGCCTTCCTGCTGATCACTGAGGACAAGGCCTGCACTGCAGCAATTCTCACTCTGAGCTAATGCAGCAAGTGTGAGCTGAAAATCCAAGCCAGAGAGTTGCTAAGAACCTACTATGCTCATACCCATTAAGATGCTACTATGAAATAAAGAAGAAGCCGGGCACGGTGGCTCAAGCCTGTAATCCCAGCACTTTGGGAGGCTGAGACGGGCGGATCACGAGGTCAGGAGATCGAGGCCATCCTGGCTAACACGGTGAAACCCCGTCTCTACTAAAAAATACAAAAAACTAGCCGGGCGAGGTGGCGGGTGCCTGTAGTCCCAGCTACTCGGGAGGCTGAGGCAGGAGAATGGCGTGAACCCGGGAGGAGGAGCTTGCAGTGACACTGCACTCCAGCCCCGGGCGACAGAGCGAGACTCCGTCTCAAAAAAAAAAAAGAAATAAAGAAGAAAAAAAGAAGAAGTGTTGTCAAGGCTGTGGAGAATTGGAACACTTGTGCAGTGCTGGTGGGAATGTAAAATGGTGCAGGCTCTATGGAGAACAGTAGGCCATTTCCTCAGGAAATTAGAAATAAAATCCCAGCATTTTGGGAGGCTGAGGTGGGCAGATCACTTGAGGTCAGGAGTTCAAGACTAGCCTGGCCAACATGGCGAAACCCCTCCTCTACTAAAAATACAAAAATTAGCCGGGCATGGTGGTGCATGCCTGTAATCCCAGCTACTTGGGAGGCTGAGGCAGAAGAATCACTTGAACCCGAGATGGTGCCATTGCACTCCAGCTTGGGTGACAGCGACACTCCGTCTCAAAAAAAAAAAAAAAACTAAAACTAAAACAAACAACAAAAAAAACCTGTACATTTAAAATAGTTAAGATGGTAAATCTTACGTTATATGTGTTTTACCACTATTAAAAACAAATAACCTACTTGGGCAATACCTTTAGGCTGTTTGTGCAGCCACAGCTGACCAGCATCCTGTTTATTCTGAACAGCTAAGCCTGGGCCACCCCTTGGAAATGTCCCCCAGGACTCTGTATGTCCCTGCAGCAATGGGGGAAGAAGTGGGGCATAAAAGCCAGAAGACACGAGCACTTGTCATACAACATTCCGTGTCAGCACTATGACAAGTTCTTTAGATATTTTATCACAATTGCTCCCGACAAGCTCCCTGAGAGGTACAGATTATTCTCCACACTCTGTAGATGAGGAAATGAAGGCTCAGAAATAAAGTTGCCCAAAGACACCCAGCTCCTAGCAATAAAATCAGGAGTGAAAATTAATTTTTCTAATCCAAAGGACATCCCTTTCCAGGTATTGTGTTAATTGCAGAAAGAAGGGGGTTCTTTAAGTGAGAGGTTATGTCAACCAACAGATAAAAGATGGAAAAGAACAGATCTAATCCCTGGAAGGAGATGGGGTGGAGAGTTCATATTCTAGGGCCCCAGAAGGCTGCCCTGTGAGTAGACACATCTGGTCTACCCACTTTGTCTTGAGTTTCCATGCCCCTTGACCACAGTTCATTGGAGCAGGGCTGAATATCTGACCAAAACCAAGCCAATGGGTGTTTTTCTCTGAGCTATCTCATGCATGAGATGCTGCCACTGTAGTTGGATGTAGAGTCAGGACCCAGTCACCTTGTGGCAACCCAAAGCCCATGCACGAGGCCTCACTAAGGATAGCCAATTTGCAGAGAGTCAACAATTATAGCCAATATGCAGAAAAGTAATGGCTGCCATGTGCAGGGAGAAACAGAGGCAGGAGGCTGCACAGTCCCTGGGAGGTGGGGAGAAGTGAGCTGACATGATTCTGGTTCCTGTGAGGTCTGTGATCTGGACTCCAGATTTCTCTCTAGCTGTAGAAAAACCAAGGTTTCCTTGAGTACGGTGAAGTGGGTATCTGCTCCTTGCAATGAAGCAATTCTGAACTGTGACTCCCTATCCTTTCAGATAGTACAACAGGCTAGGGAGAGAAGGACCTTATGCAAATGAACCACAGCTCAGCTTGGTTGAGGAAATGCTCCCCAATTTGATCTTTGGGAAGACACCACAATTTGTCTTCAAAAATCACTTTGTATTTCTGTTTTCCTTCGATCTCCTGGTGGCCTCTCTGCCTGCTGCCTTAGGTGGCTACTGCCCTCATGCTGGCTTCTTGCAGAGCTACCCAACCAGCCCTGCACTTGCCCACAGGGCGCACACTCCAGCTGGAAGCAAGGCAGTCTGATGTTCCATTTCACAGTAGAATGCGAGGAAGGATGGCTGAATTCGCCTGTCCAGTGTGGCTTCCTTATTAATTTAATTTAATCAGGCTGCTTCCTCAGTGTCTTTCCTTATTAGTGCCTTCCTTCTGATTCCAGCCCTGGGATGAGCTCCACCTGTCCTGAGAAGCATTTGACTCAACTAATAAGCCTTCTTACTAGTCTCCCTGACTAGTATGAGTCTGCTGTTCACATTGCTGCCTAACAAGGCTCCCGACTGGTTGATGAGTAAAGTTCAAACCCTATTCATACCACATTACTCCTCCCCATGGCTCCCTGGTCCTTCTGTGCTGTTCCAAAGCCTGGAATGTGTTTTTTCCATTATTTCTGTCAAATTTCCACTCATCATTTAAAACCAAGCCAAATGACAGTTTCTCCACAAGGTTTTTCACTCTTTCATCTACTCAGATTGTAACTTTTCATGTCTATTCTGGTTTGCATCTCATTCTTGTGGGCTAACTAGACGGTCACCTAGGCCTAAAAGTCCAAGCCACCTTATATATATTTTTCTAGCCTTAGTTCCAGAAATACTCTCTGGTGCACTGTAGTGCTCCATGAAACTACTATCAAATAGGTAAGGAGATTTATAGATTGCCATGTGCAATGTCACATGTACATTAATTTAATCCTCAAAGAGCCCTGCAAGGCAGGAGGTATTATTAACACTGAAACTGATGTGCTTTTTTGCTGTTGTTTTTTTGGGGGTTTTTTTATTTGTTTCTTTTTTTTTTTTTTTTTTTTGAGATGAAGTTTCACTCTTGTTGCCCAGGCTGGAGTGTAATGGCACCATCTCAGCTCACTGCAACCTTCACCTCCTGAGTTCAAGCAATTCTCCTGCCTCAGCCTCCTGAGTAGCTGGGACTACAGCTGCCCGTCACCATGCCTGGCTAATTTTTTTGTATTTTGAGTAGAGACAGGGATTCACCATGTTGGCCAGGCTGGTCTCGAACTCCTGACCTCAGGTGATCCACCCACCTCGGCTTCCCAAAGTGCTGGGATTACAGGCGTGAGCCACCATGCCCAGGCTTAAAGTTGAAAATTTTATCTGCTCATGAACAACTAGGGACTGCAACTGGAATTCTCATTTAGGCATCCCTGGCCCCAGAGCTCAGGGCCTTTGCACCCTCATGCCCAGTAAGAAGTTAATTGATAAGGCTTAAGGTATCAAATGTCCCATAACTTTTTCTGAGAGAGAACTGTACTCAGACCTGCTCAGAGCACACCCCTGTGCAATAGAACAGCTGTTCAATAGAAATTAGACAGTGAGTCAGGTGACCACTGCCATATCATGGCATTCTATATAGTATGTTTCATGTATGAAGGTTCAACATAAAAACTGGCAGCTTCACATTTTCCTTGCCAGGAACAAGAATGCAAAATGTCTAAGACACCGATTTGCCCCCAGAGACCAGGTGCTAGGAACTGGTTATACTCCAAGTTCATAAATATTTGACAGGGTTCTTTGCTAAGCCTCATTCACAAACACCTGAGGGAATATTAAATGTAATTCAGCTGGAAAGAAGGGCAACTGGCTGACTTCCCAGGGTCTCTTTCAGGACTAAGCATCAAGGACTTTATCACACCAAGGTGTCTCAAATCTCCTGCCAGTTCTTTTCTTACATGCTCAATATTTAAAACGTATATTCAACATCAGTGATGTACTGGGTGTTGCAGAAGTTATAACAATCCCATGCCTTCTTGGCAGGGCCAAATCCTAGGGGAAAGGAGAAACACACGTGTGGTTAGAAAGGAAAACCCGTGCCAGACAAATACCAGCACCCCTAAGCTGAGGGCACGCAGGTGAGATGTGTTGTGAAGGAGGGAAGAAAAACAAGGCACATTAATTACTTTTTTAAGGGCAATTGTAGCTTTATAGATGACTAAGACCCTGCGGTGTACCTTTGAGAGTTCCCATGCTTCCATAGGGTGGGGCCACTTTCCTTAGGCAGTGAGTCTAAGCCTTGTTCTCCAGGAAGGGATGGGAATGACACAGTAGGTTAAACACTTTTGCCTTCCTGATTGTTTTGTCAATACAATACAGTGGTTTTATGGGAATACCAGAGTAGTGTGATTATCAGTTTGAGCTGATAGGGATCTTCTTGATAAGTCCTATGGTTCTTACTGGGTGAACCAAGGCTCTGTGTGGGCAACGTACCAAGTGCCTGGACAGACCACAGGGAATAATATCCATGAGGTCTTTCTTTCTCACATCACTTCCTCACTTCCTCATTCTTTTTTTTTTTTTTTTTTTTAGATAGAGTCTCGCTCTGTCGCCAGGCAGTAAAGTTCTCATAGCTTTGGAGCTTATTTAAAAAATGCTTTAAAAGATATATTCTTGGTGTTAATGTCCCCGACTGAAAAAAAAACCCACTTTATAATTTCAAATAGCAAAGCAGGTTTTTACTAAAAATACACATGTGTCTATTGGATACATCACAGCCTTTGGGATGTCTAGAGATTAACTCCCTTTCAGATAAGCCATTACAGCCCCATTTCTCAAAAGAAAAAAGGACTCTCTGAGAGGTTAAGTGGTTTGCTCAAGACTACAAAGTTTGATATGCTAATTAGAGGGGGGATATTCTAGAAATATCTAGGCTCACATTCTAAAAACAGGTTCAAGTAAAATAACAGGAATCTGGAAAAAATAAGTAATAATATGACAATTATCCGGTGGCCGTCTGGACAGTAGCAGTAGACATTCCATAAGGAAAAATTTACACAAGACCAGAAGGGAGAGAAAATTCTGGCTGATGGAATGGGGGATATCGTAAGGAGAGGACGAGAAAAATGCTATAGTAGCAATAACTATGTAGTTATTATTAAGGAGATGGATGTTTTATGTGAATGTAATGTTGCCACATTGTAAAGACACAATAATATAGAAGTATACAAGGAAACCTCTGCTCAGTCACCTTTTCAAGAGATTGGACACAGAAGCAAGGGATGGGTCAAAGGGAAAATGGAAGCCAATGTCAAGATCCAGCAAAAGCATTTTTAAAAGAAAAGGCCAGATGCAGTGGCTCATGCCTGTAATCTCAGCACTTTGGGAGGCGGAGCGGGTGGATCACCTGAGGTCAGGAGTTCGAGACCAGCCTGGCCAACATGGCGAAGCCCTGTCTCTACTAAAAAACACAAAAATAAGCCAGGCGTAGTGGTGCATGCCTGTAATCCCAGCTACACGGGAGACCGAGGCAGGAGAATCACTTAAACCTGGGAGGTGGAGGTTGCAGTGAGTCAAGATTATGCCATTGTACTCCAGCCTGGGCAGCAAGAGCAAAACTCTGTCTAAAAAAAAAAAAAAAAAAAAGAAAGAAAAGAAAATAACACATACACACAAAGATAGAAGCTGTGCTTTTGAAATGTGCATATTCATGACCAGGCACAGTGGCTCACGCCTATAATCCCAGTACTTTGGGAGGCCAAGGACGGTGGATCATGAGACCAGGAGTTCAAGACCAGCCTGACCAACATGGTGAAACCCTGTCTCTACTGAAAATACAAAAATTAGCCGGACGCAGTGGTGGGCACCTATAATCCCAGCTACTCAGGAGGCTGTGGCGAGAGAATCGCTTGAACCCAGGAGGCAGAGGTTGCAGTGAGCCGAGACCACACCACTGCACTCCAGCCTGGGTGACAAAGCGAGACTCTGTCTTAAAAAAAAAAAAGTAAGGCCGGGCGCGGTGGCTCAAGCCTGTAATCCCAGCACTTTGGGAGGCCGAGACGGGCGGATCACGAGGTCAGGAGATCGAGACCATCCTGGCTAATACGGTTAAACCCCGTCTCTACTAACAAATACAAAAAACTAGCCGGGCGACGAGGCGGGCGCCTGTAGTCCCAGCTACTCGGGAGGCTGAGACAGGAGAATGGCGTGAACCCGGGAGGCGGAGCTTGCAGTGAGCTGAGAGCCGGCCACTGCACTCCAGCCTGGGCGGCAGAGCAAGACTCCGTCTCAAAAAAAA
>NW_016806471.1:2955249-2968084 GCF_001698545.2 Rhinopithecus bieti
ATGTTTTATTTATTTATTTATTTATTTATTTATTTATTTATTTATTTATTTTTGAGACGGAGTCTCGCTCTGCCGCCCAGGCTGGAGTGCAGTGGCCGGATCTCAGCTCACTGCAAGCTCCGCCTCCCGGGTTCACGCCATTCTCCTGCCTCAGCCTCCGGAGTAGCTGGGACTACAGGCGCCCGCCACCTCGCCCGGCTAGTTTTTGTATTTTTTTAGTAGAGACGGGGTTTCACTGTGTTAGCCAGGATGGTCTCGATCTCCTGACCTCGTGATCCGCCCATCTCGGCCTCCCAAAGTGCTGGGATTACAGGCTTGAGCCACCGCGCCCGGCCGGTTTCCACTTTCAATTGATTGTTTGCATTCATTGACTTAGATATATTTTTCATCATTTAAAATGTTCCATCAGTGCATACAAACTCCAGACAAATAACAAGTCAGATTTCAATATAGTGTTAACTCCAATTCCTCTATAATCTGTAAGACTTAAATAATTACATGATCGGACTGATCCCAATATATTTTAATGTCTTTATATGTCAATGATGAAGGATGTAAAATCTTCATATTATGTCACTATTATGTAACTGCTTCAAGAAAACAAAAAATTAATAAAACCTAACACATGTAAATAAACTCTGACATAACATGAGTCCATGATATTAAGTAGCCAGATTTTCAAACCTCTTTGTCCTTTAAGAGCCCAATTTTAAGCTGGGCGTGGTAGTTTACGCCTGTAATCCCAACCCTTTGGGAAGCTGAGGTGGGAAGAAAGTGTGAGCAAGGGAATTATAACCAGCCTGAGCAATATAGCAAGACCCAGTCTTATTCTAAAATTTTTTTAAATTTTTTTAAATCCAATTTTGCTCTTCAGATTTTTTTTCAACCAACCAACAATTTGCCAGCTTTCTTTCTTTTTTTTTTTTTTTTTGAGACGGAGTCTTGCTCTGTCGCCCAGGCTGGAGTGTAGTGGCACAATCTCGGCTCACTGCAACCTCCTCCTCCTGGGTTCAAGCAATCCTCCTGCTTCAGCCTCCCAAGTAGCAGGATTATAGGCCACCATGCCCTGCTAATTTTTGTATTTTTTAGTAGAGATGGGTTTTTGTTATGTTGGCCAGGCTGGTCTCAAACTCCTGCCCTCATATGATCCACCCACCTCAGCCTCCCAAAGTTCTGGGATTACAGTCGTGAGTCCCCACACCCAGCCAGCCAGCTTTGAGTTTCATTTCTTTCATTTTCTTGCTCATCCTCAGAGGGAGAGGTTTAAGAAGAGAAATAAAGGGGGAAAATGGGAAAAAGAAAGGCAAAAGGTATAGATGCCTCAGGAACTGACCAGGAGTAGCAGTCAGGCTCCTGGAAGAAACGAGAAATGTAGCAAGGCATGGTCAGGAAACACGTGTCTATCCATGCTCCCACTCTCTCTGCCTTTCCCTCTCTCTCCCATCCCTCTTGCCAAGAAGTGAGCTGGCAATCTTACCAATGACAAACAAAACAGATAAAGCCTCCACACTGAGAGTTAGAAACCCTACTTTAGCCAAAACTAAGTCACTTACATCGAATTGTGCCATGACAGCATTCCTGTCCCCTCCCCTGCAATGGCAAGCAAGTGTCATATGAAAATAGCCTTTTGAAATTACCATGAGCCTTTTTTTAAATTTTATTTTATTATTATTATTATTTTTTGAGACAAGTCTCACTCTGTTGCCAGGCTGGAGTGCAGTGGCATGATCTCAGTTCACTGCAGCCTCTGCCTCCTGGGTTCAAGTGATCCTCCTGCCTCAGCTTCCTGAGTAGCTGGGACTACAGGTGTACACCACCATGCCCAGCTAATTTTTGTATTTTAGTAGAGACGGGGTTTCACCATGTTGGCCAGGATGGTCTCGATTTCTTGACCTCATGATCCACCCACCTTGGCCTCCCAAAGTGCTGGGGTTACAGGCATGAGCCACAGTGCCTGGTCAAACCTTTTATTTTTATTTATTTTTACACCCAGGCTGGAGTGCAATGGCATGATCACAGCTCACTGTAGCCTCAAACTCCTGGGCTCAAGCAATCCTCCTGTCTTGGCCTCCCAAAGTTGGCTCAGGGTTGGTGAGCCACTGTACTCAGCCAACCATGTGGCTTTTAGAGATGATCTTGTCTAAATAAACCCTTCTTGCCTGTTTTGCAGAAAAGAAAATTGAGATCCCAGAGAAATGAAGTAACTTGCCCAAGGTCATTCAGCAAGCAAGATAGAACTAGATCCCCAAACTGCAAACTAGCAGTCCAGAGTTCTTCCTCAATGAGCAATTTAAAAGCTACAGAATGTTCAAAAAAACACCCCAACTGCCTAGATACAAAAACAATTACAAAGACACAAAAGGGCAGGAAAACTCAGTAAAACTATGAACTTCACCCCACCGCCCAGAAGCCCATTGACAATCAAAGCAGTGTCAGGCTGATTTAAGGAGTAATGGTGCCTCCAACAATTTAATTGTTCTTCTTCCTCCTTTACCCGTTTCTCACAGGCAGATAAAATTAAAATGCATCTAAGACTACTGAAACTTACTTTTAACCAATACAGACCTTTGTTGATACCTGAAATTTAGGGACTGGCAAATACATTTTCCACCAAGAGCTTACAGAAATCACACTCTTAGAGCTAAAACATCAGGTCATTCCATGAGTCTTAAGCCCTGGAGAAAATTAAATGCTTTCCCCAGAAATAGGTCCTCTCCCCTGTCCTGCGCAGGTAACAAACGCTGCTGGAGAGACTGGCTTCATCAGCCGTCTAAATGCACTTTTCAAGAAGGTGACCCAAGAAACTAACAATCCAAAACAGGACTTCAGAAAAGAAGAAAACTTTTCTTACCCTTAAAATAACAGAAACAATAGGATCCGGCTTGCCAAATTTCGTTTTAGGGATATTGCTGGCGGATTCCACAACCACTCGCAGCATGGCTCTTAGCTGGCAGGAAGCAAGTTTCAGCAAACGAAGTGGAGACTCGGGCGCTGGAGCTCCGGGTCGCACCGCCCCGGGAGAGAAGTTCTCTCCCAGTGAAGGGAGGATTTCTCCCAGGGACGGGGCAAGGAAGAGGAAAAGGCAAAAATGGGTGGACCTCTGGCGGATTTTACTGAAGGCAATGTGTAAGCTGATACCGAACTCCCCGCGTCTACGCAGTGCCGCAGGCACAGACTTACGAATTCGGGAAATGTGGAAGTGAAAAGGACACACCTTAAACTAAAAATAATTCCGTGCAACAAATGAAACCAACATGAATTTGGAGCTAAGAAATACGGGTAGCTCAGGAAACCGCTAAAACGTTGCTGCCTTTTAGCAATGGTTCGTGAAACTGAATTAATTGATTTGTCCATCACTGCTTTCATTTTCTTCTGAGTTTCATGGAGTTTTAAAACTTTAGTCATTTTTTTCTTTTGACTTTTCGCTGTTCCTTCTCACGCTATTGAACACACCCACTCAGTATCCCTATGTTCAGCTTTTTTAAAGCAGCTAAAGGGTGCCGCCTACTGGACGGCAAAGGAATGACAGGGTTTATTTCAAGTAAACGGGGTCCGGGCATGGGAAGGAATATGGTTTTTCAGAATTGATGTACTGTGAGTTGATTCTTTACCATACACACACACAGACACACACACACACACACACACACACACATATGACTTAACATAGAATTTCTTCAAAACACCTTCAGAGGTGAGAGCTGGGCGCCTAAGTTTTCCTGGCGCATCAAATGCTGCCAATTGCCTTCAGTGAAAATGGAGAAGACACTCCCCACTGTTTCTGGACCTACAGCTGCCCATGGTGTCTTTCTGTCCCAGAGGGTGCATGAAGACGGTGCAGCCTGGCTGAGATCACAAGAGGCAGCCTGGGGCTAGTCAGCCAGCTCTGAGTGTGAGATTCTGCCTCACCACTCTGAGCTATGTCACCTTACCAAGTTTCTTTTTTCCTTTTTCTTTTATTTTCTTTTTCTTTTCTTTTTTTTTTTTTTTTTTTTTTTTTTGAGACGGAGTCTCGCTCTGCCGCCAGGCTGGAGTGCAGTGACGCGATCTTGACTCACTGCAACCTCTGCCTCCCGGTTTCAAGCGACTCTCCTGCCTCAGTCTCCCGACTAGCTGGGACTAAAGGCACGCGCCTCCACGCCCAGCTAAATTTTTTTTTTTTTTCTTTTTTGGTAGAGACGGGGTTTCACCATGTTAGCCAGGATGGTCTCGATCTCTTGACCTTGTGATATGCCCGCCTCGGCCTCCAAAGTGCTGGGATTACAGGCGTGAGCCACCATGCCGGCCAGCAAGTTTATTAACCTTTTTCTTCCTCAGTTTCCTCATCTATGAACTGGGGATAAAGGCTGTTATAAGATAAAGGTCATAGCATAGGGGCTAGCACAAAGTACACAGTAATTTGCACATGTAGGAAGTTCATGCTTATTTGTGATCTCATAGCGTTTCTGTTAATGCAGGTTGACTTTAAATCAGGATCTCATTATATTTCGGAAGAAAAGACTAAAACTTGGGATGAAGAAACATTGGGCTTCTTTTTGCTTTAGAACACACAGTCAAGCAGACACACCTGTAAATAAACGTTTCAAGTACATTGAAAAAGCATGACTAAACCTACAGGAATTCTTCTGTCTCCATGAGTTTCTCAAAGGCTTAAAGTCAAGAACCAATTACCCAGTGCCGTGTTCATTATTATTGTATTTAGTGGACATGTCGGCAGTTTTAGTGGAATATAGAGATTATTACTTTTATTTTATCTGGCTGCTTTCTATTTGTCATTTTTACTGTGAAATATATTTATAGAAAAATGCATACTACATAAATGTGACAGTTTAACAAGTATCCAGGTCAAGACCGAACATTGCCAGCCCTCCAGAAGCCCCTGGAACACCCCGTATATCATATCCACCTCCTTCTCCGAGAGGTAACCACTCTCCTGATTTTGTTTTTTGTTTGTTTGTTTGTTTTGTTTTCTTTTTTGAGACTGAGTTTCACTCTTGTTGCCCAGGCTGAATTGAAGTGGGGTGATCGGCTTACTACAACCTCCACCTCCCGGATTCAAGCAATTCTCCTGCCTCAGCCTCCCAAGTAGCTGGGATTACAGGCATGAACTACCACACCTAGCTAATTTTGTATTTTTAGTAGAGACAGGGTTTCACCGTGTTAGCCAGGCTGGTCTCAAACTCCTGACCTCAGGTGATCCATCCACCTCGGCCTCCCAAAGTGCTGAGATTACAGGTGTGAGCCACCACACCTGGCCCACTCTCCTAATTTTTATGGTAATGATTTCCTTGCTTTTCTTTGTAGTTTTTACCGAAGAAAAAACACAAAACAAAAAACAATAACAATAAAAAACAGTTTAAGTTTGCTTGGTCATGACCTTTGTTTGGTGACATAAATTATTTTGCATGTTACGAACTTTACATACGTACACATATATTCATATGTATAGATACACACATACATGTGTTTATACTTTATGAATTCTTTGCTGTATTATGACTTTATAGAAATGGAATCATACAGAATGGATTCTTTCGTGTTTGACTTCTTTTTTCTCAGTATTATATTGTGAAATTCATTCATGTAGCTCTACTTCCTTCACTCTTGTTGCTATATGGCATTTCATTGTATGAGTTCCAACATTTTATTTTATTTATTTATTTATTTTGAGACGGAGTCTCGCTCTGTCACCTGGGCTGAAGTGCAATGGCGCGATCTCGGCTCACTGCAACCTCCACCTCCCGGGACCAAGCAATTCTCCTGCCTCAGCCTCCTGAGTAGCTGGGATTACAGGTGCACACCACCACCCTAGCTAATTTTTGTGTCTTCAGTAGAGGCGGGGTTTCACCATGTTAACCAGGATGATCTTGAACTCCTTACCTTGTGATCTGCCTGCCTCAGCCTCCCAAAGTGCTGGGATTACAGGCATGAGCCACTGTGCCTGGCCTCCAGATCTGATGAATTCATTCTACTACTGCCAGACATTTGGATAGTTCAGGGAATGGGGCTATTACAAACAGTGCTGTTCTGAACAGTCCAAGACTGTTCTGGTACAAATGTGCATGAGTCTATTTAGAGTCTAATCTATGGGTGGAATTGCTTGCTGGGCCAGTGTATGCATTTCTTCACCTTTAAAAGGTAATTCCAAATTATATTCCACAGTGGTACTCTTGCCAACAGTGTGGGAGACTTTCTGTTGTTCTAAATTCTTGTCATACTTACCAATGTTAGATTTTTTTACATTTGCCCTTCTGGTGAGCATATAATAGCATCTCACTGGAGTTTTAATTTGCCTTTTACCTATTCATGTGGGAGAAAAAGACAAATGACCTCCAACCTTACATAATACATAATCAATTACAGGTGGAGTATAAATCTAAGCAAGATAAAGCATGTTTCAGCCCAGACGCAGTGGTTCATGCCTGTAATCTCAACACTTTGGGGAGGCCGAGGCGAGTTTGAGACCAGCCTGGGCAACATAGTGAGACCCTGTCTCTACAAAAAATTGTTAAAATTAATCGAGTGTGGTGGCATGAACCTGTGGTCCCAGCTACTTGAAAGGCTGAGGTGGGACAACCACTTGAGCCTGGGAAGTCCTGGTGGCAGCGAGCCATGATTGTGCCACTGCACTCCAGCCTGGGCAACAGAGTGAGACCCTGTCTCCAAAAAAAAAAAAAAAAAATCTAGCCAGGTGGTGGCAGCTCACACCTGTAGTCCCAACTATTTCGGAAACTGAGGGAAAAGGATCACTTGAGGCCAGAAATACAAATCCCGCCTAGACAACATGGCCAGACCTCCTCTCTAAAACAAATAAGTAAAGAAAAAATCAAACAGCAAAAAAAGCCACAGAAGAATATCTATATGACCCCAGGATAGGAAATGATTTCTTAATATGAAAAAACGTACAATCATAAAGGAAATAATGATAAATTCAATGATATTAAAATCATAATCTACAAAGGACTAGTATTGAGAGTACAGAAACATCTCCAGCAAATTAGTAAGACAAACACATAGAACTCAGTGGAAAAATAGGTAAAAGATTTGAATAGGCACTTCATAAATTAGGAAATGTAAATATGAAAAGGTACTCAACCTCATTGGTAATTAGAAAAGTGCAAATTAAAACTCCAATGAGTTATTATTATATACTCACCAGATGGGAAAATATGTAAAAATCTAACATTGCCGAGCTTGACAAGAATGTGGAACAACGGGAAGTCTCATACACCGTCGGTGAGAGTGTAATCAGCAGTAAATTCTCATGGATTTTCTACCATTACAATTATAGAATCTGCAAATAACGCCTGGGGTGTTTCTTCCTTTTCAATCTTTGTGCTTACTTTCTTTTCCCTTTTATTTCTATGTTGATTAGACCTTTCATTATAATATTGACTAGGGGTGATAATAACAGACATCCTTATCTTTCTCTATATTTCAAAGGGAAAGATTTCCATATTTCACCATAAAGTATGATATTTGCTGTTGGTTTTCATAATTAGACCTTTTAAGATGAAAGGAGTTCTCTTCATTCCTAGGTTGCTAAAACTTTGAGGTTTTTTTGTTTGTTTTTGTTTTCTTTTTGAGATGGAGTCTTGTTACGTCCTTCTGGCTGGAATGCAGTGATTTTTCACAGGCACAATCATAGTGCACTACAGCCTTGAACCCCTGGCCTCAAGCAATCCTCTTGCCTCTACCTCCCAAGTAGCTGAGACTACAGGCAAGTGCCCACTACTTTTAAATGCCCAGTGTTAAGGCTTTTTATAAGACATAAAGTTGTATTTTATCAGATGGTTTCACTTTATTGAAATGATCATATGAATTCTATGTTTAATGTGGTGAATTACATTTATTTTATTTTATTTTGAGACAGAATCTCGTTCTGTTGCCCAGGCTGGAGTGCAGTGGTGTGATCTAAGCTCCCTGCAACTTCCCCTTCCTGGGTTCAAGCAATTCTCCTACCTCAGCCTCCCAAGTAGCTGGGATTACAGGTGCACACCACCACATCCAGATAATTTTGTATTTTTAGTAGAGACAGGATTTCACCATATTGGCCAGGCTGGTCTCAAACTCCTGACCTCAAGTGATTCACCCATCTCGGCCTCCCAAAGTGCTGGGATTATAGGCAGGAGCCACCACACCCAGCCAATTACATTTATTTTCTAATATTAAAGTAACTTTGCATTCCTGAGATAAACTCAACTTGGTTGTCATATCTTATACTTTCATATTGCTAAATTTAGATTGCAAATATGTTTATACACTATGACTTTTGCATCTATGTTTATAAATAAGACTGACTTGCTACTTGCCTTCCTCATTTTGTCCTGGTCAGCTTTGGTGTGGAGGTCATGCTAGCATCATAAAATGGGTTGGGGTGTGCTGTTGCCTCTTTTTTAATTCTTTGGAAAAGCTTGTGAACTTGGAATCATTTCTTCTGATATGTTGCTCTTTCACAAAAGTCATACCTGTATTTATTTTAAAGAACCAAGAAATCCTATCAGAGGCTGATGCAGTGGCTCACGACTGTAATCCCAGAATTTTGGGAGGCTGGGGTGGGAGGGTTGCTTGAGTCCAGGAGTTTGAAACCAACCTGGGCAACATGGCAAAAAATAAAAAATTAGCTGGGCGTGGTGGTGTGCGCCTATAATCCCAGCTACTTGGGAGGCTGAGGTGGGAGGATCACCTAGGCCTGGGAGGTCGAGGCTACAGTGAGCTATAATTGTGCCACTGCACTCCAGTCTGGGAGACAGAGTGGGACCCTATCTCAAAATAAATAAGTAAACCCTACCAGGCGTGTTATAAAATTAGCGGTTCACCTCTCCTTACCTCTAGCATTTCCTGCCAGCATTTCCATTTCCAGAGGCCCCAGTTTTCAATTCTTTCATCTGATTATTTTGGTATTTATCTCCACATCTCCAAGTAATATGCTTTCTTCTATTTTTCACTTTCCAGCATCAGGCATCATCTGTTTCCTAACAAGGAAAATGAGGACTTACCTGTCTTTTGCCCCTCCTCAAATCCAACCACATATGTGCACACTTTCTGTATCCCATCCCCCCAGGATAGCTGTACCATAAATTTGCATAGATACATCATTGTGATTGTGTAAACACTATTCACAAGCCATGAAGTATATACTGCAACATGCTTCATATATTTTGATCTTTCTTTCTTTTGGAGTTAATACCTTGTTGGTGGCGGTTTTTAGTTTTAGTTTGTTTGTTTGTTTGTTTTCTGAGACAGGGTCTCTGTCACCCAGGCTGGAGTGTAGTGGTGCGATCTCAGCTCAATGTAGCCTCAACCTTCCCTGGCTTAGGTGATCCTCCTGCTTCAGCCTCCCAAATAGTTGGGACTACAGTCACACACCACCACACCTGGCTACTTTTTGTATTTTTGTAGAGTTGGGTTTTTGTCATGTTGCCCAGGCTGGTCTTGAACTCCCGGGCTCAAGCAATCTGCATACCTCGGCCTCCCCAAGTTCTGGGATTACAGGCATAAACCACTACGCCTAGCCCCTTTTTGTTTTTTGTACTTTAAACTCTTCCCAAATTGTGTAAATTTCCAACATGTTCAAACATATTGAAATTGTATGAATTTCATCTTGAACCCCCACCTGGAGTCTTCTGAATGGTTCTGATCTAGAGGGCTTTGCTCGGGAGCTACGCATAGCTGCTATCCCTGAGCTGCCCTTCAACTCTCTTTGCATCTCTCTTATTTTGGATTCTGTGTCTTCCTCTTTCTTGGTTTACTTTCTTGTATTGCTGAAGCATAGACCTTCCTTGCTTGAACAGCTTTATTCTACTCTCATATTTCACTGGCAATTTGGCTGGCACAGGATTCCAAGTTCAAAAGCATTTCCTCCCAATATTTGAAAGCATTATTCCATTGTCTTCTGGTTTCCCATATAGTTCACTCCTGCCATCTCTAGGAAAGTATCACATACCTGCACCTGTGCTGTGTGACTTCAGTGCTTTTCTATACAAAGCATGTTGTCCTGTACCCCATTTGTGGCAGACATGGCTATGGGACTGGCTTTAATGGAATGTGGGAATGTGGCAGTTGCTACAGTACACCACCCAGATATCCCTCCGGAATGAAGGATAAAATACCCCCAGCTGCTGGGAGAGCTGCCAGAAATCCTCCCTCAGCTGGTAGCCCTCTTCAGGGATTGCCTGCACTGAAGAAAATTGCCCTACCCAAGATCATGTTTCCTTCCAGAAGCAGCCTACCTCCCAGTGACTGATCAGCGCAGGGATATAAAGTCCTGGTTCCCTTGCCCCAAGTGGTGACAATCTACAGGGCCATTCCAGCCTCTGGGTTCCCCATGGGGTCAGCAGAAGCCAGTGTTGGACCCAGCTTCCTTCTCACCACTTCTGTGGTGTTGATCTCATGAATACTTCTTAAGAAATACCTGTATACTGATATCATTTCAGAAATTTTCCCTGGGGAATGCAACCTGTCACAGTTGGGTGCCAGGAGTGGTTCAAGAAAGCAGATCCTAAGATGGAATTTTGAGCTTGATCCTCCACCACCCAGATGGCAATGAAGACCCCTGATAATCTCATCAATGGTTATCCCTGGCACAGTACAATTGTAAAATGTGTCACCAATGGAAGGGAACGCATTAGCTGTGTGAAATGTCAAGCAGTTGAAATACACAGGGAAAACAGTAAGTAAGGATTTGGATTCAGGGGACCATTGCCAAACTCAGTTGACACTCTGGAAAAGTCACAAAAGGCTAAGAGTGATTGATCAGCAATAATTAGCTATGAATGAAAGCCAGGGGGCCTTCTCTCCTGCAGCAGGAGAACTGGGAAAGCTCAGGACCAGCACCAGAACTTAGTCACAAAAGATGACAAGCTCCAAGGAAGACTGAACCCCCAACTGAGACAAGTTGACTCTGATAAGGTCAAGGCTCTTCTTGGGAAGGACTGGGACACTGATACACAGGATGGGGATATCTGGTTGATGTCCTTGAGAACCTTAAATTCCCAAATTTCTCTGCGACCTCTGAGCCTGGGGGAGCTCAAATTAAAGACAAGCACCCCTCTGCCTTGCTTGGAGATGATGTGAAGGCCTCTCCCCTGCAAGACAACTTGTTCTTTTCTCAGGATCTGCCTTCACCTCCCACCCCGGCCATTACCAATAACTACGGTTAAGTCCTAACAACATATTGTTGCCTGGGATGTGCTAGGCCTGCCTGCTGAAGACAGAAAGGGGCTACCCGCTGAACAAACCGCAGGACACAACCAATTGGACTGGCAGAAGTTGGAAGAGTTCACATTGGGCTGAATTCTAAGCGTGCTGTGTCGAGGGGCAGTGCAGAACACAAATCTGGATAAAAGAGGGTTGACCAGTATGGGTGTGTTCCCCCAGGATGCTGATTTCATATGCCACAAGGCCCCCAGAGTTGGTATAAACACACTACTAAGGTGGCTCCTAGGAACATGAAAAAAGCAACGGCCCACCTTAAGTTAGGAAGAAATACCTGCACTGCCCTGACAGACAGTAAGGATTGAAATGCTGCGGCATGATCAAGTGGATTTACAACGTAAGGCCAGAAAACGAACTAGATGACGGTGTTCTACAAGGGCCTGGAGGACACATCATTTACCAAAGCAATAAAGAACACAGTGGTAGAGGAGCATCAGTTTCACTAAAGAGTTCAGTCCTCTGTAGGCCAGGACTGAGGTCAGAAATTCTGGTATAGAACTGGGCTGACTATAGCAGGGACTAGAAGACCCAGAACAATAGAGGCCAGGGAGTGGCACGTTATTGTCAGCAGCCAGGTGTGAGCAGTTACCATAATGAACATCCAGGTTGGAGTAGCAGCCAACCTAAGGCTTATAGAATTATGGAGGTGATCAACAGAGAACACAGCATCCCGGGGCAAAATAGATGGGTGGCACACAAGGTCCCTGCTTGTGAATCAAAATAAATAAGATCAATACAATCAAAATAAATAAGAATGCTGAGGGCCATTACCCCTATACAAAGTCACCTTCTCCTGTGCAGTTTCCAGGCCTGGACCAGTCCCAGGACATGAAGCCTACTGACTAAAGGAAAGGTCAGGTCCTCAAGTGGAGGAACCCTCCATCCCCAAGGTAAATGTGCATGATAATGATTTCCCTCGCCCATCCCCAAAGGGACCTGTGGCCATTTACTCAGGTAGCTGTTGAGTGGAGAAGGGGAATACCCAAGTGTTTTGAGGACTTTTGGATACAAGACTCAAGTTGATGTTGATACCTGGAGGCCTGAAACATAACCATAACCCACCTTGTTAAGATAGGAACACATGTAGTCGGGTGCAGTGGCTCACGCCTGTAATCCCAGCGCTTTGGGAGGCCGAGGCAGGCGAATCCCCTGAGGTCAGGAGTTCAAGACCAGCCTGGCCAATATGGTGAAACCCTGTCTCTGTTAAAAATGCAAAAATTAGCCGGGTGTGGTGGTAGGCGCCTGTAATCCCAGCTACTATGGAGGCTGGGGCAGGAGAAACGCTTGAACCCAGGAGGTGGAGGTTGCAGTGAGCTGAGACCGTGCCACTGCACTCCAGCCTGGGTGACAGAGTGAGACCCCGTCTCAAAATATATATATATGTGTGTGTGTGTGTGTGTGTGTGTGTGTGTGTGTGTGTATGTGTGCATATATATATGTATGTATATATATATAAGCTTAAAAATAATTTAAAGGCCGGGCGCGGTGGCTCAAGCCTGTAATCCCAGCACTTTGGGAGGCCGAGACGGGCGGATCACGAGGTCAGGAGATCGAGACCATCCTGGCTAACACGGTGAAACCCTTTTTTTTTTTTTTTTTTTAAAAAATACAAAAAACT
>NW_016806471.1:2970557-2973665 GCF_001698545.2 Rhinopithecus bieti
AAAAAAAAAAAAAAAAAAAAAGAAGTAGGAGGATCAAGAGAGCTTTAAGATATTAGAAGGGTAGGAGACAGTAACAGGAACTAGGGCAGGTGGTATTTATTATTTATTTATTTAGAGACAGAGTCTCACTCTATTGCTCAGGTTGGAGTGCAGTGGCTCAATCTTGGCTCCCTGCAACCTCCGCCTTCTGGGTTCAAGCACACTTCTCCTATCTCAGCCTCCCAATTAGCTGAGATTACAGGCATGCACCACCATACCAGTTAATTTTTGTATTTTTAGTAGAGACGGGATTTTGCCATGTTGGACAGGCTGGTCTCTAACTCTTGACCTCAGGTCATCTACCCGCCTCAGCCTCCCAAAGTGCTAGGATTACAGACATGTGCCACTGTGCCCAGCCCGGGTGGGTGTTATTTAGAGAAGGGAGTAGAGGCTTACAGACTACTGGTCAGTAGGCTCCAGTCTGACTTCACAACAGCGTGTGTGTGTGTGTGTTTGTGTACGTGTGTGTGTGGGTTGAGTGTTAGGTGGGGACTACTCACTGGTAGGATATGAATGTGAATGTGCACTTTAGAGACAGCACAGCTTTACACAAAGACAGTGCCTGTGTTCTGATATCCATCACAACTGGCTTCCTCACCACCAGCACTGCCACTACTCTCTCCACCACTTCCGGCCCAATGGCAGCCTCCCAGGGTCCTGCTCAGCAGGCCGCTCCCGACTGAAGTGCTTCATTTGCAATAACTCCTTTGGTCCTACAAACAATCCTATGAGATAGGTAATAATCTCCACTATAAGTTAGGAAACTGAGGCACAGAAAGATGAAGTAGCCTGCTAAAGGTTACAGCTAATATATAGCAGAGCTGAAATTCAAACCTAAGCAGATGGTTGGGAACTTTCCTGTGGCATCTACACACTCTGGAAACCACGAGGCCCAATTTTGTGGTTGCTAAGATGCATATACTGAGTTGAATCACGTTCCTCAAAATTCATGCACAGCTGGAACCTATGAATGTGACCTCATGGGAAAGAGGGTCTTAGCAAATACAATCAAGTTAAGATGAGGTCATACTGGATGTAGGGTAGGCCCTACATCCAGTATGACTAGTGTCCCTATAAGAAGAAGGTCATTTGGACATAAAGCCAAAGACACACAGGGAAAATGCTATGTGGCAACAGAGGCAAAGATTGGAGTGATGTATGCAGGTCAGTGAATGGTAAGGATTGCTGGCAACCACCAAAAGCTAGGAAGACGCAAGGAAGGATGCTCCGCTACCGCCTTCAGAGAGATAGTGCCTTAACACATCGATTTCAGACTTCCAGGCCACAGAACTGTTAGAGAATAAACTGCTGTTGTTTTAAGCCATCCAGTTTGTGGTGGGTAATTTGTCATGGCAGCCAGAGGAAACTAACACAGTGTGGCATCGCCTTCCCTGGACACCATCTGCTCTCAAGGTCTTTGTCCTCTGAGCTCACCAGCTTCCTAGGGCCAAGAAGCTAAGAGTGACACTCTCTGGTGAGCCTTGGAATTTTCCTTGCATCTTATGAGACGGGGGTGGTGCCAATCACACAGTTCTTCTATCCTGGTGTCCTCTCTATGGACTGTCCCTACTTTTTTCAAGTCTAGACACACACTCATTTGTGTTATAAATGGAGATAGAAAGGGGGAATGAAGGGATAGAAGATTTCTCTTTAGCTTTGTTCAAATCCAAAAAGCTAACAGGGCCTCTTTTTCTCATACGATTAACTTCTGAAACTCTACAAGATTCCAGCTAACACCATAAGGAAAACACTTAGGGAAAAAATATTTTCTCTTGGGAAATATCATGGAAGAGTAAATTTACACAGAGTGACCATCGACCATTAATTCATCAATAATATGTTCATTTGCTCAATAAATACTCGAGCCAGATGGGGAGTTAGGTGCCGGGGCCTCAGCAGAGAATAAGCCAGGCAGAGTTCTGACCTGAGGGAGCTCCCCAGCTAGTGGGGCTCACATGCCAGTGCTGTCACATGTCTAATTGTTGGATGTTGTCAACCACTCTGTGAGATAGGACTCCTGTGGTCATCTTTATAGCTGACAAAATGGAGGCACAGAAGTGACAAAAAACTTGAGCCAGCATTCAAACCTAGTGTATTCTGAGTCAAACTCCCTTCCCAGCTTCACCTCAGATGAGATCTCTTATTTCTGTTTCATTGTTTCTCACCTCTCTCAAGTAAACCCAAGCATTAATCTAGGTGAGTGCCTTACACTTGCCCTGGAACAGTGAGACAAAAGAGATGGAGAAAGAGAAATGTGAGAGGAAGAGAAGGGAGACTCAGCAAAAAATCTAGATGTGAAGAACAAAGTGCTGGCGTAGCAAAGAGGATTTAGTGGAAGAGAAATGAAGACAGATTCATAACATCTTATTCCAATTCCAGTTTTACAGAATTTTAGGTATTACCTAACAGCATTTTTCAAATTGGCATGCATAGAAGGGTCCATTGTTTCAGTTGATAACCAAAGTGCTTTTTAGAGCTAAAATACTATTTTTGGTGGCTTAATTATAGGGTTCATCACAGTGGAAGACACTATATTTAAATAAGTTAATATATAGAATATTTGAATTTCATTCCTTTAAGAAAGTGCTTGGCAGCAACTGAGTCCACATGGCGGGCAGGAGGAGATAAATTATTTTATAACATTTGGCACCATCATATTGTCATCATTCAAGGCAACTGGGGAGCTAAATATAAGATAGGAATTAATCTCACTTCTCTAAGAAGATATTAATATATTTTCTAAAATCAACCTAGAAAAAATAGAACAGGCAAAAGTGGAATAATTTGTTTTTTTTTGAGACAGAGTCTTGCTCGGTCACCCAGGCTGGAGTGCAGTGGCTGGATCTCGGCTCACTGCAAGCTCCACCTCCCGGGTTTACACCATTCTCCTGCCTCAGCCTCCCGAGTAGCTGGGACTACAGGTGCCCGCCACCTCACCCGGCTAGTTTTTTTGTATTTTTTAGTAGAGACGGGGTTTCACCATGTTAGCCAGGATGGTCTCGATCTCCTGACCTCGTGATCCGCCCGTCTCGGCCTCCCAAAGTGCTGGGATTACAGGCTTGAGCCACC
>NW_016806471.1:2974109-3015543 GCF_001698545.2 Rhinopithecus bieti
TTATACTTTAAGTTCTAGGGTACATGTGCATAACGTGCAGGTTTGTTACATATGTATACTTGTGCCATGTTGGTGTGCTGCACCCATCAACTCGTCAGCACCCATCAACTCGTCATTTACATCAGGTATAACTCCCAATGCAATCCCTCCCTCCTCCCCCCCAAAAGTGGAATAATTTTAAGTCTTGTGCTCACTTTTACAGAAACAATAATTATTCATCAAAATGTTTGATAGACAAATGGCTCCCAGCTGTTCTTCTGGAAGAGCCCTCATTCATTCATGCACACATGGACTTTTTCAGCTAACACTTATTGAACGCTACTTGGTGCCAGGCACAATGCTAACTACGAAAATGAATACGACACATTTCTGCTCTGCAAGAAGCTCACAGATAATTGTAGCATCATGTGGTGAGGGCAATGATAGAAAGAGATAAACAGAAGAGATAGGTAGGTATCTGTAGGGCAGGGGAGGGCAAGCATGGTAGGCTCCCTGGAGGAGGTGACAGCTGGAAACGACTGAATCTTAATGGTTGGATTGGTATGTGTGTATGTGTGTGTGCCTGACTGTATGATCTGAAATAGAGTTAAATACACATGGTGAGCATTTGGAACCTCAAGACATTCCTCATTGGTGGAACATCTTGTATGACATGAAACAGTCAAGCACTGAACCTAGGCAGGCAGGCAGTTACCAGCTCAGAGAGCCTTATTTGCTCAATAACATCTATTAAGTACTCACCACGTGCCAAACACCATCCGAAGCATTTTATCTCATTGAATCTTTCCACCACCCCACCCTGTGAAGTCAGTGCTATGGTAGGATCCCCATTTTACAGACGAAAAAGCTGAGGCCTGGCTTGGCTAAGCACCTTGCCTAGGTTCTCACGGTAAGTAAAGCCAGGATCTGAATGCAGGCAGTCTTTTTCCAGAGCCCGTGCTCTTCATTCTTACACATACCTCATGGTGATGGGGACCTACTGGAGATGTATTTTTCAGAAGGGAAGTGGAGCAATTGGATTGTCTATTAATACCCTGGTTACAAATGAAATATTTTAATAACCATGCAGACTTAAATTTTAATAGCAGCTAAAATAGGCCAGGTTCAGTGGCTCATGCCTATAATCCCAGCACTTTGGGAGGCCAAGGTGGGAAGATTGCTTGAGGCCAGGAGGATTGCTTGAAGAAGTTTGAGACCAGCCTGGGCAATATAAGTGAGATCCCATCTCTACAAAACAAAACAAAAAAAAAAAAAACAAAATAAAATAAACCTAAAGCGGGCAGAGCAGTCAGGGGCCTGCCCTCTCAAAATAGGATGCACCCCAAATCAAGAACCAAGTCAGGAAGTATCACTGACTGCCTAAGAAGAATTCTCTCATATGATATTAGCCGCCTGCCCCTGAAATGATTTTCAGATATGTTGCTTGCTGATAGAGCTGCAGTGATGACAGCTAAATGCTGAGGGGGGGGGGGTCTCCCTATTTGCCGATTTAAAATGCAGCCCTTCCTGGCTGAAGATAAACTTTAGGAAAGAGCAGGGGGTCTATCCTGAAAAGGTGCTGAGCTCTAAAAGCATGCTTTTGGTGCATTCTTTTAGGTAAGGTGCATCCTTTTAGGTAATTAAGGAATATTGATAACAGAAAGGAAAGAGAGTAAAGCATTTGTCTGTTTCTCCATAATAGTTTAGATCAGATGAGACTTTGATCAATTCATCCTTGTTCTAATTCACTCAATCACTGTGGTTCTTCTAGGTGCTTGGGGACATGGTGGTTGGCAAAATCAGATGTGGCCCCTACCTTCAAGAAGTTTGCAGCCTAGTGATGGGAAAAGATACCAATCAAAGAATCACTCACAAATAAATGTGCAATTATAATTGTGGTGAATGGTTGGAGAAGTACAAGCTAAAGCAAGGACATCCCTGCAGCAGTGAGAACTAAGATCTACCAGGGAAGTAGGAAAGGAGATAATAGTGGAGCATTCTAGACCGGGTCTGTGAAAAAGCCCCGAGGCAGCAAGGAGATTGCCTGGTCAAGGAATGAAAGGTGTCAGGCGTGACTGGTTTGGGACTCTGGTCTCCACGAGGCCCCAGAGGACAGATGCAGGATTTTTTTTTTCCTTATTTTAAGAACAATGGCAAATCAATCAAACGTTTTGTGTTTGCATTGGGAAATATGTGACAAGACTGCATTTGCATTATTTAAAACAAAAAATCCCTGCTAAGGAGAAATCAGATTGAAAGGAGGCAAGAGTTTATTCATTTCTTCTTATTCTGCATTTAAAGAACAGTTACTGTGTGCATACCAGTGCTATGCAATAGAAATACAGTATGAGCCACATTTATCATTTTGAATTTTCTAGTCACACCAAAAAAAGTAAAACACATTAGGTGAGATCAATTTTAATATGTTTTATTTTACCCAATGTATCAAAAATATTATTTTAACATGTAATAATATAAACAAGTATTAGTGCAATATTTTACATTCTTTTTTCATACTAAGTTTTTGAAATCTGCTGTGTATATTCACACACCTCAATTTGGACATAAAATCTTCCTCAGAAATACCTGATCTATATGTAGATTTCATAAAATCCGCAATTGAAAAAACAGGTTTTTGTACCCAGGTTGTTCCAAACATACTTAAAAGTTTTCCAATAAAATAATAATAATAATAAAAGAAAATAAGAAAACAAAAGTTTTCAATAAATTAACTATTAGTTTTAAATTAAGATTAAAGAAAATTAGAATTTCAGTTTCTCAATAACAGTGGCCACATTTCAAGCACTCAGTCGCCAGCTATGGCTAGTGCTACCATATTGGATAGATCAGGAGGGGCCTTTCCATCACTGCAGAAAGTTCTATTGGACAGTGCAGGACTACGTGCTGGTGAGGCCCTGTGTGTTCATCAGCATTGCCTTGGAAGATGTAACCTTCAAAGGTGATAGGTGCTGTAACCTACAACAGCCTCCCTATTTCCATTTAATAACTTTAAACCCATTCAGCAGCCTTTTGATCCTGTTTTGGTTTCCCAAGAACAGGTTCCTACTGGGAGGAAAATGAGCTCACCTGCTGAGATAAATATCTAGTCGGCTTGGCTGTTACATTTCTCTTTATATGAATAAAGATGAGTTTCCTAATCTTCATCCTAGACTATCCCTGAGTGAACTATCAACATCAAAGTACTTGTGAGACCTTGTGGAAACTACCACCTCCTCACAACCTCATGACTGGCAGCCCCTATCTGTAAAGAGCAAACATTCCATTTCAGGGCCAGGAGTGGCAATTAGGGAATTTAACAAGACCCCCAGGCCAATGAGCCTCTGTTCTGCTCCTCTTCCTCAAGGTCCCCACTCACAGGGCGACCTTTAGCCAGAAAAGAAGGTCCTGGAGGGCAGGTGTGGAATTGGAGTGTCTGGCACAGCAGGCCTGGGTGCTGGCTACCAAGGTGCCAGTCTGCCAGGTGCCACCTGTCTCCAGGGTCCTTCCTCCTTTTCCTCCATTTTCTGCTCCCCATTTGGCTCAAAGGTGAACAGGGACATGTTTTTCTCTATATCTCTTTAAGAATCTTTGTAAATTTTCTTTATATCTCTTTAAGAATCTTTGTAAATTTCTGCAGAAATTAATTTTGCCCCTTAACTCTGGGCAATGAATAATGTTCACACGATGATTTATATTTTGCCCTGATTTTTCCCACCGTAATCCCACCTGATACTTTAGTTCACCTTCCCATCAGAAATGGGAGCTCCTTGGAAGAAAGTACCGAATATCGTTTTACATTCTGTTTTCCTTTTGTTTTTCTGATTCTTTAAAATTCCCTACATGGTTTTCTCATCCATTCTCTTCAGTAACATTTGAGAGTGTTGCCTTTTGTTTAACAATGGCTAACATTAATTGAGCATTTACTAAATGTTAAGCACTTTACATGAATTTCCTTCATTTAAAAAAATTTTTTAAGGTTTTAAAATTAGAGACAGGGATTGGGTGGCGTGAGGGTGGATCTCTCTGTGTTACCCAGGCTGGTCTCCAACTCCTGACCTCAAGCAATCCTCCCTCCCCGTCCTCAAATAGTGGTGGGATTACAGGAATTTTGCCATTCCACCTGGCCGGATTGCCTCATTTAATCCTTATAACCGAGCTATGAGGTAAATATTATTATTTGCATCATTTTACACATCGGGAAACCGAGGCTCAAATAGGTTAAATAAACTTATCCAAGGAGACGCATCTAGTCAAGGCAGTAACGAATTAAATCTAGAAAGTCCTAATCTAGAGTTTTTAACCTTTGTGTAACATTGCGTTCCTAGGATGTTTTGCTACTGTGTATCTACTGTTTTAAATCTCCAGCGAGTTTATGCTTGGTCTAGGTGAGACAGGGAGGCCCTGCCAAACACTTTCTGTGCTTCTCTCAGCAGTAACGTTCTCAAAGTGGCGAATCAAGAGCTGGAATCGATCCATAGATAGATATCAGGCT
This sequence comes from Rhinopithecus bieti, assembly GCF_001698545.2. NCBI lineage: Eukaryota > Metazoa > Chordata > Mammalia > Primates > Cercopithecidae > Rhinopithecus > Rhinopithecus bieti. Next base: position 2,978,581 of record NW_016806471.1, read on the forward strand.
GGAGGGTAGCAGTCTGGCCTGAAAGCCCGTCCCGCTAGGGTTCATAATCTCAGCATTCAGCCTGGGCGTGCCTCTCAGCTCTCCCGTTAACACACCCTCCTGTGCTGCTGATTTTTGGCAGTAATCCCAGCACTTTGGGAGGCGGAGGTGGAAGGATCACTAGAAGGCAGGAGTTCGTGACCAGAGTGGGAAACAGAGTGAGACACCCCCCCCACCCCCTCTGTCTCTATAAAATTTTTAAATAAAAAATTAGCCGGGAGTGGTGGCGTGCGCCTATAGTCTCAGCTACTCGCAGGCTGAGTCAGGAGGATCGCTTGAACCCGGGAGACTGAGGTTGCAGTGAGCTATGACTGCACCACTCCACTCCAGCGTGGGCGACAGAGTGATACCCGAGGGGATGACAAGGGGGCTGTGCTCCTTTGTGAAATCCCGGTGTCCCAGGGCAGGAGGGGCCGCACTTCACGCAGGGATAAACTATGCTCAAGAGCGCAGAACTAGTTCATCCCTGTCACTGGTTTTATCTCATCAAAAATAGCAATTTGCTTCCTCCTAAAAGCGTATAAACACAAAACCAGCCCCTGACTGCGTGACACCAAGCTTGTTTAGGTCTGAGCCCGCAGAGAATCCCCGAGCCCCAGAATTAGCCCCAGACCGGGGAGAGGGTGTTCCAGCCCTCGGTCCCGCCCCGCGGCCCCCGCCCCTCCTCGGCCCGCCCCCAGGTTTAATCCCCGCCCCTTAAGGGCGGCAGCCAATCGGGGCGCCGCGTTCCCGCCTCGCGCGTCCTGCTCCTCCTTCCTGCGGGCCGCGCCCAGCCGGCAGTGACGTGCCCCGCCCTGCAGCCGCGGGATTCAAACTCCCGGAAGCGGCATCCGCGCCTGATGGTGTGATTCGGCCGACTCGAGCGCCGGGCTTCGCTTCAGCTGCTTGGCTGGCCCAAGGGAGGCGACCGCGGAGAGTGGCGAGGGGCGGCCAGGACCCGCAGCCCCGGGGCCGGGCCGGTCCAGACCGCCAGGGAGGGTAGGTCAGTGGGCAGATCGCGTCCACGGGATTCAATCTCTGCCCGCCCTGATAACAGTCCTTTTCCCTGGCGCTCACTTCGTGCCTAGCACCCGGCTGGGCGCCTCAAGACCGTTCTCTCTTGATCGCTCCTTTGGACTTGGCGGTGGGTATCATCTCCTTACAGATAGGCCCAGAGAGGCCAAGTGACTTGCCAAGGTCTTTCGTTAGGACGACTTTTTCCGATTGGCAAGCACTTTACTTGTGTCTTCCTCAAACATCTTTATTTTAGAGTTGAGAAACCTAGTGGCTTTTTTTTTTTTTTTTTTTGCAGTTTCTCTTTTCCTCTCTGTCTTCTCAAGTGAGATTTTATGGGGGAATTTTTAAAGATTGGCGTCGCCTTGTAGAATATGCGGCTTGTAATTGATGCCTCGTACAGTTTACTGGATGGAAGCGCTTGTTTTGTCACCTCCTGTCCAGCATGAGGTCACTTCAGCCAATCAGCCAATCATTTCTGAGCGCTTGCTGTTAGGCTCTGTGGGTGACCAAAAAAAAATCGAAGTGCAGTCCTTGAAACAACAGTTGAACAATTGAAAAAAATAAAAGGTTAGCGGGGAGTGTAATTGGGAACCAGATTGTGTGGGGGTGGGGGGTGGGACAGCTATATCATTTATTAGAGTTCACAGAGGGAAGGCATGCTGAGGAAGGTTTGAATTGTGGGAACCTTGTGGATGACTGGAATAGGAAATACAGGGAAAAATACAGCATGCGGTGGTTCACCCCTGTAATCCCAGCACTTTGGGAGGCCGAGGCGGGCAGATCACTTGAGGTCAGGAGTTCGAGACTAGCCTGACCAATATGGTGAAACCTCATCTCTACTAATAGATACAAAAATTAGCCGGGCGTGGTGGCGCGCACCTGTAGTCCCAGCTACTCAGGAGGCTGAGGCAGGAGAATCGTTTGAACCCGGGAGGTGGAGGTTGCAGTGATCCGAGATCGTGCCACTGCACTCCAGCCTGGGCGACAGAGCAAGACTCTGCCGCCCCTAAGTCTGCCGCCCCTAACCTCCCACCCCCGCCAAAAAAAAAAAAAAAAAAAGAGAGAAAATACAGGGAAAGGAGGTTGGTGGGACTAGGTGGTGGGGTAGATCCAAACCGTCTGGGCCAGAGGCTAGAAACGGTAGTCATTCATTCACTGCCAGAGTTTCTGTCCAAAGATTAGGAAGCCGATGTTTCGGGGTTCTTTCACGTTCTGCAGATCTATATTTCCATCATTCTGTGTCCCAATGACTTGGTAGCAAAGTAGTTTTCTGTCCTACGACCCACGATATCAAGTCAACAGTGTGTTATCAACAGAAACACATAGGAAAGAACTTCCTGTGGCAGTAGGTGACTGAGAGACGCCATAAGCTTGCATTTCTTCAGCTGATGGATAAGCTACCTTAATCTTTCACTTTACAATGGCAAAAATCCAGGACTAACCTTTGGATGGATGGTTTCTTCTCAGTCTCCACAGTGCTAATATGTTTAGACGTTCTGATTTCACACAGGACAATCTTAAAAGTCACTTCGCTGCCATTCTAAGGGGTCTCTCCTATTTTACTAATATCATTTATCTCTGTACTTCTCCTGTGTAATATTTATTACAGTTTGAAAATTCATGAACCCTTGTTTGTTTCCTTGTTATTGCCTGCCTGTACTACACTGAAAGCCCCGTGACATCGGGGAACATGTCTTTTTTTTTTTTTTTAAACCTGTTTACATCCAGCATGTATTAGGATACCTGGTAAATAGTAGGCTCTATAGTAATTTTTGAATGCACTAATGGGCTCATACTCCTTTATATCCTTTAATCACATTGCCATTATTTTATCTTGGGATGCATGAAGTGGAAAAATGTTTTTTAACCTCCCTAATTAGAGTTACTTTTGTATACTATTTATATGCATTGTATGCCTCACTAGATTTTTGCCTGCTAAAGTTTATATGATATACTTGTTTCTAAACTGTCATCTAGTACTGTTAGCAGATACTGAGTTTCTCCGTACTTAATTTGGCCCCTTATTCTTAATTCCTTTCATGCCTGACTCCCCTGAATGTTATGCCTCTTTTCCTGTAAATGTCTTATTTTAGGTTCTCTTCACTTTTTCCCACTGTGCTCTCTCAAATGACTATTAAGATAAATCTGAACTAGGCTATCTTCTAAAACAGAGGACCTATGTTGAGTAATGACAGTTCAGTGCCTATATACTCAAAATTACATTATTTACCAACAGCTTTTTTATTTTGGGCCAAGATATGTCCTTGATAGTGACCTACTTCTTTCAGGCTTTATTTAATGGTTGGGGACCCCTTCATTGTTTTTTAAACAAAACTTTTTAACTGAAGAATTACACATATAAAACACCACACAAAACATAAATGTACAAGTTGACATTTTTTTTTTGTTTGTTTTTGAGATGGAGTCTTGCTCTGTTACCCAGGCTGGAATGCAGTGGTGCGATCTTGGCTCACTGCAACGTCCACCTCCCGGGCTCAAGTGATTCTCCTGCCTCAGCCTCCCATGCAGCTGGGATTAAAGGCGCCCACCACCATGCCCTGCTAATTTTTTTAATTTTAGTAGAGACGGGGTTTCAAACATGTTGGCCAGACTGGTCTTGAACTCCGGACCTCTTGATCCACCCACCTTGGCCTCCCAAAGTGCTGGGACTACAGGCGTGAGTCACTATACCCGGCCCAAGTTGACATATTTTAGAAGGTGAATACTCCCATTTAAGTACAACTGAGATAAAAAAAAAAAAAGTTACAATACCCCAGAAGCCTCCATCCATCTTTCTCCATATCCTGCTGGTTTGGATATATCATTTCTATTTACAGCAGATAGGTTATTAGACCTGTTTCAAACTTGAGATTTAAATTTTTAAACTCAGACTTATACAGTTGATTTTTATTTTTACAGACCATTTCAGAGATGTCTTCCAGAAGTACCAAAGATTTAATTAAAAGTAAGTGGGGATCGAAGCCTAGTAACTCCAAATCTGAAACTACATTAGAAAAATTAAAGGGAGAAATTGCTCATTTAAAGACATCGGTGGATGAAATCACAAGTGGGAAAGGAAAGCTGACTGATAAAGAGAGACACAGACTTCTGGAGGTAAATGGTCTTCTGATCCTTTAAATTGTAAGCTCTCCAAGAAAGCGATGCATGAAGATTTCCTGATGCTACCTTTTTACTCTTGCCGTGTTCCCTGTCTTGTCCATTTGATTAGTTTTGGAAAGCTGACCTTGGGTTTAGAATCTTAAATTCCTACTTTGCCAAGTCTTAGATGTACTTTAGTCATTACTAACCTCTTACCTTTTAAATGTAATTGAGTATGTGTTTTTAGGTTACCAGGTATTGAGTTTGTTCTGGAAATAAAGACATTGTGATTAATAGTTTTGCACCTTTCACATGGTCTGTTTCACCTTTAGTATGGTCTGTTTTTCAGTTATTTAAAACAAAGTAATAACCTAATCCATCATTTTTCCTATAGCTTCTTGATAATGAATATTCTTGATAACTTTTGTTATGCTGTATTTAAGATTGTGGAACATTCTGGCTATTTTTGCCATTTTTAAATTGATAGCGTAACTTAGAAGCATTCGATTTTCCATACTTTTTTTTTTTGAGACTGGATCTCAACTCTTGCCCAGGCTGGAATACAGTGGCTTGATCATAGCTCACTGCAGCCTCAAACTCTGGGCCTTAGGCAATCCTCCTGCCTGGGCCTCCCAAAGTGCTGGAATTACAGGTGTGAACCTCTGTGTCTGGCCATTCCATGCTTTTTTGGAGTACTGTATTACTTGTTGATGTACTTTAAGGATACTGTGCTGGGCTTATGTCTCTTTTTTACTGTGGGAGAAGAGAAAATATTTACCCAACAGTTATATAATCTGGTTTTCCTGTTAATTTACTAAATGTAAAAAATCAAATCTGTCCATTTCAGAGTATTAAATAGTGTTCAAATTTCCTTGTTTAAAACATATTTTATCATGCATATTGGCTGCTTTCCAAGTAATTCTGGTTTTCAGGCTTTTGAAGAAAAAATTATTAGATGTGTTGGTATTTATACTCTGTTCAACTATATTTCAGATTCACTAATTTATAATTTGTTATGGCATAGACAGTAAAGAAGTTAGGAACTTAGAACTAGAGGGACTTAAAATGTAATCATAAATATAATCACAAATTTGGATTTAATTATTTTGCAAAAGTGCTTTTATTGTTTGTATTTAGAAAATAAATGGTTAAGGCCGGGCATGGTGGCTCACGCCTGTAATCCCAGCACATTGTGAGGCTGAGGCAGGCGAATCACCTGAGGTCAGGAGTTCAAGACCAGCCTGGCCAGTATGGCAAAACCCTGTCTCTACGAAAAATACAAAAATTAGCCAGGTGTGGTGGTATGCCCCCGTAATCCCAACTACTCGGGAGGCTGAGGCAGGAGAATCCCTTGAACCCAAGAAGCAGAGGTTGCAGTGAGCCGAGATCGCACCACTGCACTCCAGCCTGGGTGACAGAGCGAGACTCCGTCTCAAAAAATAAATACATAAAATAAAATAAAACAAAATAAATGGTTAAACACTATACCATTTGATTTCTTTAAATTCTCTAAACAGGCACATAATAAAACTGGTTTATTTTTTGTAACAACATACATTGAGGTAAATGCTTTTTCAAGCATTGAGAACACAGTCATCACCAGTCCACAGATATGAAGGTTATTTTGCAATCTGGTGAAGGAATCTTATTGCCTCCCTGAGAGACAGCTTTCCATTTCATTCCACTTTTTGAGAAGCACTGGGTACTTTGTTCCTTTATAATCAATTGAAATTAAACTTCCTATGACTTCTACCCATTTGTTCTAATTGTGCCTATTAAGGTTACACAGAACAAGTCTTATTTTTCCTACGCAAACTGGCAACTTATTAGATATGTAAGGAAATTTTGCTTCCTCTTAACTTTTCTGCAGACCAAGCTCATATTCTTCAGCTTTTCTGGCTTATCATCTTGAACAATTTTTAGTTTATTCATATCCCTCCTGATTTATGCACTTAGAATTGAACACATTATCCTAAATATGTTCTGGCAAACACATTGAAATAGTAGTGTTACATCTACTTAGCTGGATACTATACTCCATTAAAGCCTAAAATTGTACGACTCTGTATCTGTCCCATACTACTGATTTGAGTTAAGCTTGTGACCAACTAAAATCCTCTCATTTTCAAATGAATAACCATCCTCTTAAACTTAAATTTTCCCCATTTTGTATTTGAACAACTGCTGCTTTTTCCTTCCTAAATGCAGGTTTTAACTTCATGCTGTTTTGACCCTGTTAGCCTATACTTTTAATATTTATTTCTATTATCTTTTTATTTGACTTTTTCCTTTATGCCAGCAGCAGTTTACATATCTTGTGAATTTTTGAAGATGTTAAGCATTCCTTTAGAGATCACCTTCTAGATTCAATATGGAATCATTTATCAAAAGTAAGCAGGTTAATGAATGCATCCCTCTCCTGCTGAAATATTCTGTAACTTTTAAGTTCCACTGATTCAAGTTCATTAATGAGCATGTATATCTTGTGTGACCCACTTTTAGCTTTTAGTTTTTACAAGATCCAGTATTAATGGGAGAATGATTACCAAATACTCACGGGAGAGCTAGCCCTTCTCTAGCTTTCTCTCACCACCCTTGATAGAGGTGGTTTCTCCTTTCTTCATGTCTGTGCCCATTTTTTAATCTATCTTAACTACAGCACTTACAATGTCGCATTAATACATTGACTTACTTCTCTGTGAGCTATCTGAACATAAAACTTTGACTTCCTCTCTTTTTTGGCCCTGGTATTTAGCATAATGCTGACTTGATATATAATAAATGCTTCATAAATGCTTGTTGAAGTATATATTGTTTAGCTAGATGTTTGACCTGGCTTTGTTCTAAGATTCTTCTTAGTTTATATCTAGAAAATTCGAGTCCTTGAGGCTGAGAAGGAGAAGAATGCTTATCAACTCACAGAGAACGACAAAGAAATACAGCGACTCAGAGGCCAACTGAAGGCCAGGTATAGTACTACCACATTGCTTGAACAGCTGGAGGAGATAACAAAAGAAGGTGAAAGGAGGGAGCAGGTACTGAAAGCCTTATCTGAAGAGAAAGATGTATTGAAACAACAGTTGTCTGCTGCAACCTCACGAATTGCTGAACTTGAAAGCAAAACCAGTGCACTTCGTTTATCACAGGTGCTAATCATTTCTTTAAACCCAGATTTTTTTTTTTTTCTTTCTGATACAGTTTGTAATTCTTAGGAAGAATGAGTTTGTTAATACATGCCTCCCAAATGATGAGACAAATGATTAGTATAGTGTACTAACAGGTCACTTGACTTTTTTTTTAATAGCCCAGTCCCTTCTCTATAAGCAAAAATAGTTAATATGGTACCCTCCACTCCTTGTACCATTAATTTGCCTGGAGGAATATTCAGAAGACAAAATCTACCGTGTATTTACAATTACCAAGGTTTTTTTTTTGAGTTCTTATTTCTGTAGTTTGTATCATGAAAACAGTAGGCTTCATTTTTTTGGTTATTTTTCATATTTGAAACATACAATTATAATATCAAATATACTTTTCCTAACTGCTCTTGCATTTTCTCCCCCTTTTGTTTGAGAGGCACTAGTGTCCTAGAAAGAACAAGGATATAGAAGTAGACATGTGAGTTCAGATTTTGGTTTTGTACTTGCCAGCTCTGTGACTCTGAACAAATTTGTTAACCTTTATAGCCTTAGAGACAATACTAGACTTCTCCAGACCCCTGTCCTAAATCTTAGTTTCTTTTTTTTTAAAACATATAAGCTAAACCTGAGTTTCCACATCAGTAAAATCCGGATAGGAATACTGATAAGTAAATGTGATAATGTGTGTAAATTGCCTCACATAGTGCCTAATATACAGTAGGTGCTCAGTAAATGGTTACTTATTGATCAGACCTTTGATTCTTTTGGAGATTTGGACATTCGATAATACTAACATTAATATCATCTATAGGCTGGGCATGGTGGCTCACGCCTATAATCCCAGGACTTTGGGAGGCCAAGGCGGGTGGATCACCTGAGGTCAGGAGTTTGAGACCAGCCTGGCCAACACAGTGAAACCCCATCTCTACTAAACATACAAAAATTAGCCGGGCGTGATGGCACATGCCTGTAATCCCAGCTACTCAGGAGGCTGAGGCACTAGAATCGCTTGAACCTGAGAGATGGAGGTTGCAGTGAGCTGAGATAGTGCCACTGCACTTCGGCCTGGGTGACAGAGTGAGCCTCTGTCTCAAAAAAAAAAAAAAAGACAACAAAAAAAACCACTCATCTGTAGAAGAGAATCTATAGCTTTCAAATATATCTCAGTGCTGTTAAGGATCTTTCGCTGTACTTTATTTCCCATTTAGGGGAGATAGTGGTCAGACCTATATGTTTATGTGTATTTCATAGATGGGCGTTTGAGTGTTTCTGCAGATGAGTGCAAAAGGCAAAGTTTTCTAGAGAATTTCCACGGAACTGAAACTCATAAAACATTACAGTCAGATTCAAAGTAGCTGACTAAAATTTTTCTTTGAAGTTCAAGAGTTAGTTTCTCCACTTTTGGAATGTGAAATACAGGCTTGGTAGAAATTATAATTTTTAAAATTTTTATTTATTTTTTATTTTTTGAGACAGTCTCATTTTGCTGCCCAGGCTTGAGTACAATGGCGCAATCTCAGCTCACTGCAACCTCCACCTGGGTTCAAGCAAGTCTCCTGCCTCAGCCTCCCAAGTATTTGGGATTACAGGCGCCTGCCACCATGCCCTGTTGATTTTTGTATTATTAGTAGAGACGGGGTTTCAACATGTTGGCCAGGCTGGTCTTGAACTCCTGACCTCAGGTGATCGCTCACCTCGGCCTCCCAGAGTGCTGGGATTACAGGCGTAAGCCACCGCACCTGGCCTGAAATTATAATTTTTAAAGTTGTATTCTTATAATAATTTTGTGGGCTACCCATATTGATTTCTGTATTTAACTAGCATGTCTGACTTCTATAACAACTTCCAAATATCAGTGTATTACACAACAAATGTTTATTTTTCTCTCATGCCAGTCTAGTCCAGATTGGAGTGGAGGAAGCTTTGCTCCACAGAGTCATTTGACTCCAGGTTCCTTCCTTCTAGTGGCTCCACCTTCCTTTAGGATGGGGCCCCCACCAAGACCTCTGTATGTAGCTGTGAGATGGAGCCTGTGGAGTACTGCCTAGGAGGGTTCTGGGGCCAGGCCTGGTATTGACATATCTCACCTCTGCTCACATTCCACTGGAACGTGGCTCCACTAACCACAGGGGAGGCTGAATCATAGTCTATAGTGTGCCCAGGGTAAAAGGAAAGGGGTTTGGAGAACTATCTTTGTCATAGTTTCCACCTCGAGGACTGAATTGAGAGAGAGAAAGGGCTACATATTAAAGTGAATGAATAGAGCATCTTTGGAGAAAAATAATTTTTTTGAGCTTCTTTGCCAGTATTCACAAGTCTCTTATAGCTATTAAAAGACTGAAATACAGCTTTTTCTATGTTTGTTGGCCAGCCTGGCTACCTAGTCACCTACGTCTCTTTTATTCCTCTGAGAAAATGAAAAGAGGTGAGAAATAATTTTTGAGTCCCATATAATCTATATGAACTAATACTAACTAATAATTAATACTTTTTTTTTTTTTTTTTTTGAGATGGAGTCTCACTCTGTCGCCCAGGCTGGAGTCATTTTTGTATTTTTAGTAGAGATGGGGTTTCACCATGTTGGCCAGGCTGGTCTTGAACTCCTGACCTCAGGTGATCTGCCTGCCTCGGCCTCCCAAAGTGCTGGGATTACAGACGTAAGCCCAATCTTGGCTCACTGCAACCTCCTTCTCCCGGGTTCAAGTGATGCTTCTGCCTCAGCCTCCCGAGTAGCTGGGACTACAGGCGTGCGCCACCATACCTGGCTAATTTTTGTATTTTTAGTAGAGACGGGGTTTCACCATGTTGGCCAAGCTGGTCTCGAACTCCTGACCTTGTGATCCGCCCGCCTCGGCCTCACAAAGAGCTGGAATTACAGGTGTGAGCCACTGCGCCTGGCCTAATGAATACTATTAGTAATACAAAACATGATCCTAGGAAAAAATTTTTACCTTTTGTTTGACAATTTAATGTTTTCTAGATGTCGTTTAAATAGCCTAATTGTTCTGTGTTTGTCTTTTTGGTAAAAATCACTGGGCTATTCATATGCACTGAGGGCTATTCTGGCAATCCTGGGGGGTCCAGAGGACCACAGAAGTCAGATTAGATAGAAAATCTCAGGGTTTCCAGTCTGGGAAACTTTAGGAGATCTTAATTTTGACAATGGTTATCTCTGGTAACTCTCACCTGACTTGATGGTTTACCACCATCTACTAGATCTGGATTTTTTTTTTTTTTTTTTTTTTGAGACAGAGTCTTACTCTGTTGACCAGGTTGGAGTTCAGTGGCATGATCTCGGCTCACTGCAACCTCTGCCTCCCGGATTCCAGCGATTCTCCTGCCTCAGCCTCCCGAGTAGCTGGGATTATAAGCACAGGCCACCACGCTCGGCTAAGTTTTCTTTTTGTATTTTTAGTAGAGACAGGTTTTCGCCATGTTGGCCAGACTGGTCTCAAACTCCTAACCTCAAGTAATCCGCCCTCCTGAACCTCCCAGAGTACTGGGATTATAGGTGTGAGCCACCGCACCCAGCCTAGATCTGGATTTCAGGATGTTCCCATGAGGTATACTGTATTATTACGGAACTGAATATAATGAGGCAACTTCTATTGTGGAATGTCTGATGTTAACTAATGTTGGATTATTTACAGACTGTGGCTCCAAACTGCTTCAACTCATCAATAAATAATATTCATGAAATGGAAATACAGCTGAAAGATGTAAGTTTATTTCCTTTTAAGTTATGGGTAAAGAGGGCTAATTCACTTATTCTTAAGTTTTATAGAAATTGGCAACGTTAGTGCTGTGACAGAAAAACCGAATGGTTTGTGAGCTTCGTTTAAGTCTCTTTCTAGACATTCAAGAATCATTTCCTCTAAGCATGGTCTCTCTTTTTTTTGTTTTCTAAGGCAACGTCTCGGTCTATTGCCCACACTGGAGTGCAGTGGCATGATCTTGGTTCACTGCAACCTCTGTCTCCTGGGTTCAAGCAATTCTCCTGCCTCAGCCTCCTGAGTAGCTGAGATTACAGGCACGAACCACCACACCTGGCTAAGTTTTTGTATTTTTTTTATTTATTTTTTTTTTATTTTTTTTTTTTTGAGATGGAGTCTCGGCTCTGTCGCCCGGCCTGGAGTGGGGCAGTGCCGCGGATCTCCGCTCACTGCAAACTCCGCCTCCCGGGGTTCAGGGCACATTCCTCCCTTGCCCTCAGCCCCGAGTAGCTGGACTACAGGCGCCCCCACCCTCGCGCGGGCTTAGCTTTTTTTTGTATTTTATTAGTAAGAGACGGGTTTTTTCACCGTGTTAGCCCAGGATGGTCTCGGATCCTCCTGACCCTCGTGATCCGCCTGTCTGGCCTCCCCAAAAGTGCTGGGATTACAGGCTTGAGCCCACCGCGCCGGCCCTTGTATTTTTAATTAGAGATGGGGTTTCACCATGTTGGGCCCAGGCTGGGGTCTTGAACCTCTCTGACCTCAAGTGAAATCCGCAACCTTGGCCTCCCAAATTGCTAGGATTACAGCCATGAGCTACCGTGCCCAGCAGCATGGTCTCTGTAGGGTAGACAGCCCTAGAAATTATCACTGCCACCAAATACTTCAGTAACATCCCTTTTCTATCTAAATCTAATTTCCCTAATTTGCCCAGTCATTTTATTGTTTCTTGTTTTTTTTGGTATTTTTATTTTTTTGAAACAGAGTCTTGCTCTGTTGCCCAAGCTGGAATGGACTGGTGTGATCTCAGCTCACTGCAGCCTCCGCCTCCCAGGTTCAAGTGACTCTCCTGCCTCAGCCTCCCGAATACCTGGGATTACAGGCACCCACCACCACGCCCGGCTAATTTTTATTTTTAGTAGAGATGGGGTTTCACCATGTTGGCCAGGCTGGTCTTGAACTCCTGACCTCAGGTGATCCGCCCGCCCCGGCCTCCCAAAGTGCTGGGATTAAGGACGTGAGCCACTGTGCCTGGCCTCCATTTTATTATTATAATGTAATTTAATGTGTAGTGTATTCTTTTTTGGTTTATCCATGCAAGATGCTCTCTTTGGTTTGAATCCTTCTCTTGAAACTAAGATTTGCTTTCATAGGTTGAAAAGGAAACATGTTCTTTGTACACTTCGTACTTCTTTTCTCTAGAATTTGATATGAGGTTATTTTAATTATATAGTAAAGCTGCATTATTTCAAACTTATAAATGGATTGGTGGGTTTTGTTGGGAATGGAATAAATTGAGGACACAGGACTGCTATTTACAGTGTATTTTTTTTTTTCAAGTTTTAGAGATATGAAGTATAAAGTTTCTGACTTAAGTATTAGGTCAGTAGGTTGGTATTTTGGTTCCAGAAATATTACTGGCATGTCTTTTCTGATATAAGCATGTTCTTAAGATTTCTGTTTTACTTCATCTATCAAATAGCCTTTGAAGTCTTTTTGATCTTCAAAAGAAGAATTTAAATCTCTTGGATGTCTAGCCAGGTGCCAAGTACTCTTATCAGAGTACATAATTTACCTAGAGGTAACTGGAATGAAAAGGAAAAATTCTGTGTCTTATTACACTGAAGTTTGTTATTCTATGTATATCCACACCTACGCATTAGATGCGCATATCTAGAAATACCTTACACAGCTCCTGCATTCCTCTTTATTTACTCCACCTCCACCACAGTGGCTTTCCAGCTACTCCTTGAATAAACCACCTTTTCTCTTTCTGTTCCCTCTGCCTGGGACACTCTTCCCCAGATGTCTTCATGATTTCCTGCCTACCTCATGCAGGTTTTTATTTAAATGCTACTTTCTTGGGGCCAGGGGGTGGACAGAATGGGGCTCCCTGACCACTTTATCTAAAATTATAGCTCCCAGACAATTCCTATTCCTTTCTCCTGCTTTTCCCTCCTCACCACATACTATGGCTAAATTTACAATCTATTTAACTTCTCTTGTCTAATGTTCGACCTTCCCATCAGAATAGAAGTCATATGAGGGAAGGATTTTTGCATGTTTTGTACACTGCTATATCCTCAGTGTCTAGAACATTTGAAAGAATGACTGGATGGAATCTTGGAAAGTTTCTTGAATTTTACTGGTGTCTCTTCTAGAAAAGTACCTGAAAATAGATGCCATTATCCGAAGCTTACATCTGCTTTTTAGGCATCTCGGTGCTAACTGCTTCAGATATCACCTGAGGGTATTTTTAGATAATGATGATTCTTTTTTATGAAATTCACTTTGAAATACTGCATATGCAAGCCCAAGCTTTTTGTTCTATCTTCTCAGCTTATTTAAGGGTCACATTGTGCTTATCTCCTCTGTCTTAGAAAAAGGCTTTTATACAAATGGGGTAAAATTTAACCCAACTCTTCTACAAATGGTGCTCTAGACTGAGCAAGATTCACAGACTCTTAATATGCTAGGTCTGGGGTAGTGCCTGAGATTTTTTGCATTTCCAGTAAGTTCCCAGCTGCTGCTGCTGCTGGTCCTTGGACTACTCTTTCAGAACCATTAACATTATTATTATTATTATTATTATTTTGAGATGGAATCTCACTCTGTCACCCAGGTTGGAAGGCAGTGGCATGATCTTGGCTCATTGTAACCTCCGCCTCCTGGGTTCAAGTGATTCTCGTACCTCAGCCTCCTGAGTAGCAGAGATTACAGGTGTGTGCCACCATGCCCAGCTAATTTTTGTATTTTTAGTAGAGACGGGGTTTTGCCATGTTGGCCAGGCTGGTCTCCAACTCCTGACCTCAGATGACCCGCCTGCCTTGGCCTCTCAAAGTGCTGGGATTACAGATATGACTCATTGCGCCCAGCCAGAAACATTAACTTATATTTAAGGAGCAAAAAGTGGTTTAGCTCTGGTTTTCCCTTTGGAATTTCAGCAAATCTTTGATACCAGGAGGAAAATTGTAGTTGGAGAACTTAGGGAGCATGGAAAGAGACATCTCACTTCTTGCAGCCCCGACACTGGCACATTATTTGGCTTTTGAGAGCCCAGCAGTTCTAGTTCCATCACCCTCTCAAAGTTCGCAGAAACTTCCTGTTAGAAGCTTACCCATGTATTTTCAGAATTAGTATTTGTTATATTTAAATAAGCCCTAACAACTTATGTACACCTTCTTTAGGCCCAGTTGTGTCATTGTTCAGTTACCATTTCACTCTGGCGGACAGTTGAAATAATTACATAGAGTTAATGTCGTAAGCATTGTCAAATGTCAGTACTTTTAGTATTTATTTAAGAATTATGTTAGTATAAACTAGATCAAACCAAATAGCCAAAAGACAGTTTTAACAGGTGTTTCTTGCTCTTAAATTCAAATATCTGAATTTTAAGCATAGAACTTAGGGAAGATAAATCATAATTATTTTAAAATTATTTGTCTGCAAACATTCAAATTAACAGAAAAGTTACAAGAATGAGTATGATAACCTATAATGTCCATATCGCCTTTACTAAAATTCAACCATCGTTAACATGTTACCCCATTTTGCACTCTTTTTCCTCTTTCAACCCTCACCTACACACATATACATGTAGTATTTTTTTCTGAACCATGTGAGAATGAATTGTACATATCCACAGCCCTTTAAACTCATATACTTCAATGTGTATTTCTTCTCCCATTCAAGTACTAATCAGGCTCAACCCTGCTTAGCTTCCAAGATCAGCCAAGATCAGGCGTGTTCAGGGTGGTATGGCAATAGACTTCAATGCGTATTTCTTAAGAATGAGGATACTCTTGCCCACAACTATAGCACAGATAGCAAGTTTAATAAATTTAACATGGACACAATACTTCTATAATCTACCATTCCTACTGCAGTTTTGTCAATTGACCTACATTTTTTATTCCGTCAGTACAGGCTAACATTTTAATCTACATTGTTTGGAATTTTTGTCTACAGAATATTTAGTGGATTCTTGTCAAACCTGGGGGAAGACCTTTATAGCATTCCACAGGACTTTTTTTTTTTTTTTTTTTGAGACAGAGTTTCACTCTCGCTGAGGCTGTAGTGCAGTGGCGTGATCTCAGCTCACTGCAACCTCTGCCTCCCTGGTTCAAGCGATTCTCCTGCCTCAGCCTCCAGAGTAGCTGTGATTACAGGCACCTGCCATTGCGCCCGGCTAATTTTTTTATTTTTAGTAGAGACGGGGTTTCACCATCTTGGCAGGCTGGTCTTGAACTCCTGACCTTGTGATCTGCCTGCCTCAGCCTCCCAAAGTGCTGGGATTACAGGCGTGAGCCACCGCACCCGGCCTCCACAGGACATTTTATTTTCCCACTTTTGTTCTATATTTTTATTGATAACTTGGAGGAAATTGTTAAATGCATGCCTAACAAATGTATAGATGACACAAAGCTGGAGAGCATATCAAATATAATGATGTTTGACTCTAAAAACTCAAAACTAATATCAATATTTATGATAGCTATCAAATCCATGTAGAGACTGATAGAAAGCCAACGCACACAGTGAGAAGAGGTGGAATAAGGAAATGTTTATTGAGGTAGCATCGCCCTCTTGTGGCCTTTTAGAATATTACCCCTTGAATCTTCAACATGTATTTTTGTTTCTCATACTTAAGTGATGTATGATTCCTTTTTGAAAAAATTAATTATTATTATTATTATTTTGAGTTGGAGTCTCGCTCTGTTGCCCAGGCTGGAGTGCAGTGGCATGATCTCAGCTCACTGCAACCTCTGCCTCCCGGGCTCAAGTGATTCTCTTGCTTCAGCCTCCCGAGTAGCTGGGACTATAGGTGTGTGCCACCATTCCTGGCTAAAAAATAGAGACAGAGTTTTGCCATGTTGGCCAGGCTGGTCTTGAACTCCTGGCCTCAAGTGATCCGCCCGCCTTGGCCTCCCAAAGTTGCTGGGATTACAGGTTTGAGCTACTGTACCCGGCCCACAGACCCCATTTCTGAATAGGTCATATTCTGAAGTTTCACGTGGACATGAATTTTGAGGGACATTATTCAACTCACTGTAAGTATGAAACCCCTATACAAACAGGTGACTGACCCCACCTTGGAGTTTTCAATGGGGTTATAAAGGATCATATAAAGGATGAAAGTTGGTGGTAAAGAGAGATGGTAGCTGTTAAGTTTGATCCTCTAAGACACTGAGATGATGTTAGGAGTGCAAACAGTTTATTGGGGAGCAAGATTTGTGCAAGGAAAAAGGAAGTAGGTATGCCAGGGAGACCATCAGACCATTATGAAAACCTAACAACGTCTCTGTCACCCCATGGCGGGCTCCAGAGCAGAGAGTACCGCAAATCAGAGTCCTTGTTGGGCAGCAGTAGTTAGGCACTTGTTCAGTTGTTGGCTGGGCCAACCCAGCTCAGCTCAAAAGCTGACAGGGACTTGAAGGAATTAACAGATGGAGGCTGTCAGCTAATCAGCTAAGCACTCACCATGCAGCTGGGCAGAGCTCCTCTTTTTTGTTTGTTTTTTGGTTTTTTGAGAGACACAGTTTCACTGGAGTTTCCAGGCTGGAGTGCAGTGGCGTGATCTTGGCTCACTGCAACCTCCACCTCCCGGGTTCAAGTGATTCTCCTGCCTCAGCCTACCGAGTAGTTAGGATTACAGGCGCTCGCCACCATGCCTGGCTAATTTTTGTATTTTTATTTCTTTTTTTTTTTTTGTGAGACGGAGTGTCGCTTTGTCACCCGGCTGGAGTGCAGTGGCCGGATCTCAGCTCACTGCACAGCTCTGGCTCCCGGGTTTACGGCCATATAACTCGCTGCCTGCCAGTCTCCGCCCAAGAGTAGCTGGGAGCCGTAAGCAGCGCGCCGCCACGTCCGCCCTGGTAAGTTTTTGTAATTTTTTTAGGTAAGAGCGGGGTTGCACCATGTATAGCCAGAGGTCTCGAGTCCCGCCCATCTCGGCCTCCCAAAGTGCTGGGATTACAGGCTTGAGCCACCACGCCCGGCCAATTTTGTATTTTATTACAGACAAGGTTTCACCATGTTGGCCAGGCTGGTCTTGAACTCCTGATCTCAGGTGATCCACCCGCCTCGGCCTCTCAAAGTGCTGGGATTACAGCCGTGAGCCACTGCACTCAGCCAACTGGGCAGGGCTCTTGAAGGGGGGTTCTGAGCAGTTCACATCCATGTCTGCCACAAAAGGTGTTTTAGTTTACAGAGAATGATATGTACGCACACACAAAGCAAGTTGTGTACTGAAAAAAGCAAACAAATGAACTTAATCCTACATAAACTATGACGGTGTCATGTTGTTATGTATTCTGAAGGCATGTAACATAGAATGGTTGCCCAGAATTAGTCTATGAGCCAGAGAGTTTTTGTTGGAAAAGACTACATCACTTGGACTCTCTTGCCCATTTTAAGATTTTGTTTTTGTATTTTACTGTTGATTTTCTTTCATCTTCCCATTAAGGCTCTGGAGAAAAATCAGCAGTGGCTTGTGTATGATCAGCAGCGGGAAGTCTATGTAAAAGGACTTTTAGCAAAAATCTTTGAGTTGGAAAAGAAAACGGAAACAGCTGCTCATTCACTCCCACAGCAGACAAAAAATCCTGAATCAGAAGGTACTGACTGGTATAAAAATGTTCTCTTGGGATAGGCCTGACATTTTCCAAAAACAGTGATTCATCAAATTTAGATTTTTATAGATATGTGTTAGAAAGTAAAATAAGAGCAAGTCTTGTAGCCCTGAAGTAAGAAATACCATTTTCGTAAGTTTTATTTCCTAACGTTTTCAGATCAAAAGAAAGTACCGACACAGGCTAACGGGTGATCTTTGGCAGTTCTGAAGTCACATTCAGTTTTCTCTACCCATGAATGTCCTTCCCCTTCTTCAAAGTCCTTCTCCAGCTTTTACTTCCCCCAGAGCTGGCCTTGTCACAATTCTCTTTTCACTTTGCTTCCCTTCAGCACTTATTCATATCAACCCCAGGAGAAAGAATGCCTTTTATAGATGATCCTTAAATCATTTGAACTTCAGGTATAGAACTGAGATGAAATTTCTTATTCACGATGCTCTGTTTTTGCCAAGTGCTTTGCAGTTTCCCTTACATAGATCTCAGTGGAGTTTCCGAGCAACCCTAAGAGGCGGGGCAGGAAAGGTCAGTATTTTCATTTTACAAATGAAGAAATAGGTTTAGCAATTCTAGATGATAAGCTAAGAAAAAAAAATGAGAAACTCCATGCAAAGCTCTCCTTAAAAGACTGACAGCTTGGAGGGCACCAAAGCCTTGAATTTTATAGAGAAGTCTAAAGAAAGGGGAATAAGATTCATAAGATTGGAGAATCATATTTGAATACTTAAAACAAAGCTGATGCTAAAAAGAAACTATAAATGTCTCTGGAGGCACTTCAAAGCTGTCAGCCCTGATGGCACAAAGTTGCTTCTATAAAATATGTGTTTATGTAAAAACAGGATTTTAGTTATGGGCTAAGTCTAATTTCTTTTCTTTAGTAATACAGTTCTCTCTCTCTCTCTCTCTTTCTCTGTGTATCTGTTTTATCAAAGCCATATAAGCACTTGTTAGAATAATGTAATAGTTAAGAAGGGCCTTGCCCTGTCTTTCCCATCCTAATTCCCGTTTCTTCCTCCCATCAGGGCAACTGCTCTTAATATTTCTATTTTTAATTTTGATAGTTATCTCCATATACAGATAATGAGCTTGTATTCCTATTTGTTGATTGAACTTCTTTAGACTTTCCCTCCCTACAAAATAGATGTTAGTTTTTAGTTCTTCTATTTGTGAGTTTTATAACTTCAAATAATATACCTGAACTTGTTTTTTATTTCATCAAATATCAACAATAGCCCCTATCTCTTGACTCTTCATGTTGTAAACTAAGGAAATAGTGTGATTCATTTAGATGTTTGATGTTTCACTTTTCAGGAATATTATTTATTTTATAAAATGAGTTGTGCCATAATGTTGTTTGTCATAGGTTATCTTCAAGAAGAGAAGCAGAAATGTTACAACGATCTCTTGGCAAGTGCAAAAAAAGATCTTGAGGTTGAACGACAAACCATAACTCAGCTGAGTTCTGAACTGAGTGAATTTCGAAGAAAATATGAAGAAACCCAAAAAGAAGTTCACGATTTAAATCAGCTGTTGTATTCACAAAGAAAGGCAGATGTGCAACATCTGGAAGATGATAGGCATAAAACAGAGAAGATACAGAGACTCAGGGAAGAGAATGATATTGCTAGGAGAAAACTTGAAGAAGAGAAGAAGAGATCCGAAGAGCTCTTATCTCAGGTAAGCTTAACCAGATCCATAATTCAGAGTGTTCACTGAACACTTTCTAAGTGTCAGGGACTATATAACCACTAGAGAACCGGCTAGGGACAAAACAAGTTCCTGCCCCTCGTGGGAGTTTATATTCCAGAACAGAAACAGACCATAAACAATAAGTAAGGAAACTAAAGAAAATGTAGCAGGGTGATGTGACAAAGGGAAATTGCGGACCAGTGGAGGCCTCTCTGAGGAGATGGCATTTGGACAAAGAAAGAAAATTCTCATGATGATGAGAAGGACCCAGTGAAGTGGGTGACTTCCTCTCAACGGAGGAAATTATACACACAAAGGCTCTGGGTGAGGGGGAGGTCAGTATATGTGAGAAGCCAAAAGAAGACGTGAAGTAATGACAGGAATCAGGGCTGATTCCTAGACTGGCATCTTAATGGTGATGATATGTGCTCAAGTGAATTCACATGGCATCTTCCATGTTCTTATGTAGCCTTATGCTACAGTATCTTAATAATGTTGGAGTTGCTACGTTAGGATTATTGGAATTGAACACTACTTTGATGGAACTCTAATTTAGATTTTGCTTGTCAGCCTAGAATCATGGAAAGAACGTTATTTGGAATCTATGCCTAGTCTCTAGTCCAGGATATATGGCCTTAGGCAAATCACCCAACTTCTCTAACTACTCACTGGTTATTCACTTGTCAAATTAGTAATAACTTCTGCTTGCCCTATAGGGCTTTGGCGAGCGTCAGTTGAGAGAAGGTGAAAGTGCTTTGTAAACTAAGCAAGGAAAATGCTAGATATTGCCCCTCTTTTAATAGTAATTTTTAACAGTCCTACAAAAGTTGAGAGTGCTGGTGATGGGACAGTAACAAGTCCATCTATAACATTTGCCATCTTAGTCTTTTTTTTTTTTTTTTTTTTTTTCCTGAGACAGGGTCTTGCTCTGTCACCCAGGCTGGAGTGCAATAGCGCAATCTCAGCTGACTGCAACCTCCACCTCCTGTGTTCAAGCGATTCTTGTGCCTCAGCCTCCCGAATAGCTGGGATTACAGGCACCCACCACCACGGCTGGCCAATTTTTTGTATTTTTAGTAGAGATGGGGTTTCGCCATGTTGGCCAAGCTGGTCTCAAACTCCTGACCTCACGTGATCCACCTGCCATGGCCTCCCAAAGTGCTGGGATTACAGGTGCAAGTCACCGGGCCCGGCCTACCATCTTAGTCTTTACCACTCACACTTCTGTCTACAGGCATGAGCAGTGATACTAGGGAGAGATTAAGTGCACTGATTAAATTTTGCTCCAACTCTGGCTAAGGGCCCAGCACTGCCACCCATGTTATCCTACTCAGAAATGTCAGAACCTCCAAGAAAGGGGGTGTGGCCGCTGCAGAGTTCAGTGCTGTTTATCAGCATTCAGTCTGTGTGCCTCAGGGAACTCGCGGCAAGGGTGGAATACTGCTTAGCTGCTGGCATAGATAACCATCAGATGGCCAGCTGGAATGATTCACCCCCAACTAGCAGGTGTTGTCCTGGTTAGAGATGTGAGACTTGTGATGTGAGCTTTTCATGCATCCCAGGTCACGCCGGAAAAGGTGGGATGTGACAACATTGGTTCTCTTTACTCCTACAGGTCCAGTTTCTTTACACAACTCTGCTAAAGCAGCAAGAAGAACAAACAAGGGTAGCTCTGTTGGAACAACAGGTACTCAGTGGGGTTGCTCCTAAATTCAATTCTGCCAGGTAGAAAATGCAGTTTTTCCTCATGTTTACGCTGTTCTATGGAGAAGCATTTGAAAGTTGTGAAAAGTGTCTTTAAAATACTTCAATAAAAGTCTTTTTTCTTCAATAAAAAAGATATTTCAAGAGACTCTGCTAGCCACTTATTCCTGTTACTGTCCTTAGGCTAAACAGATTCTTGAGGTGAGATGGCAATTTTCTTGACAGGTAGATGTTGGCCTTGGCAAATTTTGCTCTTCCCCAGTGGCTGTAGTTCCTAGCCTAACAATGTCTCCTAATTAGGGCTACCTTATAACTTCAAGCAGAACTTGGAGAGACACCATTTAGTCTCAGAATGTAGTATAAATGGTGTAAAGCTGAGATTTAGTATATTCCAAACCAGGGAATAGCTATCTCTTTCCCTTCTTCTTCCCCCTTAAAAAAGGTGGATAGGGAGGAGTCGTTCTAATCAACAACTTCTTAAGCTGCTCTTCCCTCACCTATACCTCAGCACTGGCTTTGCTCCTTGGATAAACCAAATCCTCAGCCATAAGCTGCCTCGTTCATCAACATTTCATGGTGCTCAGGTGAATTCTTGCTACAATAGTACAATAAATATTTTCTTCTTGTGCTAATAAGAACATGTGAGCATCCAGTTAAGAGAACTAGACAGTCTATATCAGCTGTAATGGTCTTGTCCTGGGCCTTTTCCAGATGCAGGCATGTACTTTAGACTTTGAAAATGAAAAACTTGATCGTCAACATATGCAGCATCAATTGCATATAATTCTTAAGGAGCTCCGAAAAGCAAGAAATCAAATAACGCAGTTGGAATCCTTGGTGAGTCTGGAATGATTAAACTAAAATTTGTCTTCGTCTTTCCATTTATATAACAAATCAGTTCTGAACTTAGAAGGATACAGCTTAACGAACAGCTAGATGTATCTCAAATCAGTAGGCAGAGCCCCTGCCTCATTTGAAGCAACTGCCCTTTGAGCATCAATTCAGAGGACCAGAAAGAGGGACATGATCACATCTGGAATCATTCCCCCAATACCCCAGCTGCTGTGATGCTAGAGGCACTAAGTAGTGCCTGAGCTGGGGGCGAAAGGGTAGAATAGAGGGTAGTCACAGAATCCTGAACTGAAATTGTGTTTATCTATTAAAAAAGAAAAAAAGGCTGGGCACGGTGGCTCATACCTCTAATCCCAGCGCTTTGGGAGGCCAAGGCAGGCAGATCACGAGGTCAGGAGTTGGAGACCAAACTGACCAACATGGTAAAACCCTGTCTATACTAAAAATACAAAATATTAGCTGGCCATGGTGGCACGTGCCTGTAACCTCAGCTACTTGGGAGGCCAAGGCAGGAGAATCACTTGAACCCGGGAGGCAGAGGTTGCAGTGAGCCAAGATTGTGCCACTGCACTCCAGCCTGGGCAGCAGAGCAAGACTCTGTCTCAAAAAAGAAAAAAAGAAAAAAATGCTGTTTTTAGGGATAATGGACTATTACTGTTCATATGCTTTTTAGATGTATTACGAGGTTTGTGTGAGTCACTCTGAAAACATAATCTTTTAAAACATGAACCTTTTAAATAATATTATTTCTATGAGGAAATGATTTTTCACTTACTTATTCTCACCTTACTAATAAGCTTCTGGACCAAACTTGTTGGAGGTCTGCATTTGAATATATGTCTGTTCCACTAGTACATATTTTAAATTTCATTCAGACTTGGAGACGGTGAAATGTTACAAATACGATTCCTCAGTTTTCAAAGGAGGAAAGAAAGCAATGTAAAATAATAGTCATTTGTAACTTCTGTATGAATAAAAGAAAGAAAATATATTTTGGCTCTGTTCTTAAGTATATCATTGATTTTACCTATTTATAATATTTGAAATAAAATTTCTAATTCATTTTTGTTATTGACCATTCAAAGTGTAGAGAGCAGAGGGTATGCAAAAGAATTTGTAATTTTCCTATACTTTGTTCCTGCTGGTCACCCTCTTCACTGTGCTGTAAAATACTCATTTTTAACTACTGCAAGTTCTTAGGAAAAAAACACGAAAAAGTAAAGTCTCAAAGGTATGATACAATATCTTAGTCATTTCTGTGTATAAGCTGTTTGAGCTCCTAAAATTCCTTGCTGCCTTTGGTTTCCATATAGTACTTTATTGCTGAGGTGGCCTCTGTTTTACAAAACTAACAAATTTAATCAGCCTTGTATATAGACCTACCTAATATTTGACTCTGTGTCCTAATAAAACATATTCATATACACACCCAACTCCAATACTTCTGGGTAATTTGGGTAATTACAGTAGATATCTGGGTAAATTCACAACTACCTCCTATATTGTCCCCATAATACTGAGGAGCTGAAATTCAAAAGAAAATCTGTCTACAGTGCTGAAGCAGCTAGAATACCTATGGAACAGTTAACATTTCTGAACAGGCTGGGTACAGTGGCTCACGCCTGTAATCCCAACACTTTGGCAGGCTGAGGTGGGCAGATCACTTGAGCTTAGGAGTTTGAGACCAGCCTGGGCAACATAGAATTAATTTTTTGCAGATTTTTCTATTTCTACAAAAAATAGAAAAATTGGCCAGGCACGGTGGCTCACATCTATAATCCCAGCACTTTGGGAGGCCGAGGCGGGTGGATCACAAGGTCAGGAGATCGAGACCATGGTGAAACCCTGTCTCTACTAAAAATACAAAAAAATTAGCTGGGCACGGTAGTGGGTGCCTGTAGTCCCAGCTACTCAGGAGGCTGAGGCAGGAGAATGGCGTGAACCCGGGAGGTGAAGCTCGCAGTGAGCCGAGATCGCCCCACTGTACTCCAGCCTGGGGGACACAGCGAGACTCCATCTCAAAAAAAAAAAAAAAAAAAAAAAAATAGAAAAATTATCTAGACGTGGTGACATGTGCCTATAGTCCCAGCTACTTAGGAGGCTGAGGTGTGAGGATTGCTCGAGCCTGGGAGGTCGAGGCTGTAGTGAGCTGTGTTTGTGCCACTACACTCCAACCTGGGTGACAGAGTGAGACTGTCTCAAAAAACAGAAAAAAGCTGAACAATGGGCCTTATTTACAAATTCTATTATTTGAAACTTGTTTTTCAGAAACAGCTTCATGAGTTTGCCATCACAGAGCCATTAGTCACTTTCCAAGGAGAGACTGAAAAGAGAGAAAAAGTTGCCGCCTTGCCAAAAGTCCCACTGCTGCACTCAATGAAAGCCTGGTGGAATGTCCCAAGTGCAATATACAGTATCCAGCCACCGAGCATCGCGATCTGCTTGTCCATGTGGAGTACTGTTCAAAGTAGCAAAATAAGTATTTGTTTTTATATCAAAAGATTCAATACTGTATTTTCTGTTAGCTTGTGGGCATTTTGAATTATATATTTCACATTTTGCATAAAACTGCCTATCTACTTTTGACACCCTGGCATGCTAGTGAATCATGTACCTTTTAGGCTGCTGTGCATTTTTCTTGGCAGTGATACCTCCCTGACATGGTTCATCATCAGGCTGCAATGACAGAATATGGTGAGCAGCATCTACTGAGACTACTAACATTTTGCACTGTTAAAATACTTGGTGAGGAAAAGATAGCTCAGGTTATTGCTAATGGGTTAATGCACCAGCAAGCAAAATATCTTATGTTTTGGGGATTTTGAAAAATCAAAGATAATTAACCGAGGATCTTAACTGTGTTAGCATTTTTTATCCAAGCACTTAGAAAACCTACAATCCCAATTTTGATGTCCATTGTTAAGAGGCGGTGATAGATACTATTTTTTTTCATATTGTAGAGCGGTTACTAGAAAAGTTGGGGATTTTCTTGATCTTTGTTGCTGCTTACCATTGAAACTAAACCCAGCTGTGTTCCCCAACTCTGTTCTGTGCACAAAACAAGATCTGTTTGAGGCATACTCTTAAGTAGCCACACACAATGTTTTCTGTCATATTATCTGGCACTAACTGTAACTTGAATTACATTGGCACATGCTGGTTAGCTAAAATTGTTAAAATAAATTTTAATAAACCCATCTAGCCCTCTCATTTGATTTACCGTATTTTATTTATTTTTGGCATTCTTAAAGCTGGGCAATGTAATGATTAGATCTTTGTTTATCTGAATAGATATCTTTATACATGCTATTTGTAAACCAAAAACTTTTAAATTTCTTCAGGTTTTCTAACATGCTTACCACTGGGCTACTGTAAATGAGAAAAGAATAAAATTATTTAATGTTTTAATATGTCTAGTGTATTCGTGTTATATTCTAAGATTCTTTTTTGAAAAAAACAAATTTATTGGACATAATCAAAATTTAAAATTTTCACAATAAAAAATTCAAGACTTTTATAATTCAAAGCACATTCTCCAAAAAGTGAAAATACAACCAATAGAAAGAGAAAAAATATTTTCAAACCATGTATCTGATAAGGGTCTGGTATCCAGAATATATAAAGCACCATTACAACTCAATAAATAGATATTCTAAGATTTTTACCCCCAAGGACTTATCAGGGGTTACAGATTAACACTCAGTGTAAGATGATAAGGCAGTTAAGGATACATCAGAACCGAAAACTATGTGAAGGAGTTAGAAGGAGTAGATGCTTTCAGGCATCTTTCTTGAATAGATAACAACTCTTTATCAATAAGTGTGAATCTGAGTTATTTGTTACAGAGGCAAAACAATAAGCATGCCAAATTATACAGGGTTTTTTTTTTTTCTAACCATAGAAATTATACAGATCTGTTTATGGAAATAAAATTTTGCCATTACTGTTAATCCCAGGCTCACAAGATCTTCAACTACAGTTGAACAAAAGATATGGAAATATTCAGCCACATAGTTCTTATTCTGATCCACAATGTTATAGCAAAGATCATAGTATTAAAGCAAAAATATATGCCATAAGGAAGTTGCTCCCCTTACAACTTTAAAGCATTACATTTAAAGCATTACCTCTAGTTTATAGATGTGGAAAATGTCTTGGTCATCCAGTAAGCAGTGGAGTCAAGGAGAACCCAGGCCTTTGGTCCATGCCTGTATGGAACAAGAGATGCGGTCTCATGGGATAACTGGCCAGGACATAAACCGTAATAGAAGCACCAGCCTGATGACCTCTGAAGATTCCCAGAGACACAGGGTGACTGGAGTTTGTTTCAGGACTCTTGTACTTTCTGTGTTTCACTGGAGGGCTGTACTTAGCTTTCCCAGCTCACTTTAGCCACCTACATCTGGGCACCAATATCAAAAATATACTTTGGAAAAACTGAGCAGGCCTCTTGAGCTCTGCTACCGTAGAGGGGGAATTTATGTATTTCCGAATAGTAGATGATTTAGAGCAGGAAGGATTCTACTTTCCTGGATCATGTCACCAAAGCAAGGATCAATAAAAGGCATCTCCAAGACCTGAAAATCTTCAAGGTTCTTATAATTAAAGCCTTTTTTTTTTTCCCCTCCTTCACTGTCCACCTTTTTTCTTGGCAGATAACCACTTACCCTTGGGTGTGTTTTGTTCTAGGGGACTATAAACTGTAGCAGAAACCATGCTAGATACTTTATCTACTTATTAGCTCTTTCTTGCAACTCTATGAAGTAAAATGCTAGCACCAGCACCATTTTTCAGATGAGAAAACTAAGGCTTGCAGAGATTGAACAATTTGCCCGAGGTCACCACTAATAAGTAGTAAAGAAAGGATATAAACTCAGCTCAGTGTGTCCCAGAGTTCATCTCTCTCCATTGTACAGTTACATTCCCAACCAACATGCTGGGGCTGCCATGCCAGGATTACTCCACTCTGTTGCTTTTTGTTAAAAAATTATTTTACGTATTTTATTAAACAATTATTTTACATATAGTAAAATGTGCAGATCAATGAATTTTGACAGATGTGTGTGTGTGTGTGTGTGTGTATATATATATTATATAATATAGGTATATTATATATATACTATATATTGTTAATTCATAGCAATAAAGTTACAGACTATTTCTACCAACCAATCTGAAAGTTTCTTTAATTACTTCTATCAGAATCCCGTCCTCCGAGGCAAATCTAATTAATTATTTTTATTTATGTATTTATTTTTAGAGACAGGGTCCTCTCGCTCACCCAGGCTGGGCAGTGCAGTGGTGGCAGTCATGCTCAGCTGCATCTTAAAAACTCCGGGCTTCAAGTAGATCTTCCTGCCTCAGCTCCCACTGTGCTAGGACTTGGCAAGTGCATGCCACCATGCCTGCTATATTTTAATTTTTTCGGATCAATAAGTCTCATTTGTGTTGCCCTAGTCTTGGTCTCAACTCTAGGCAAAATGCAAGTCTCCTGCTTGGCCTCCCATTGTTGGGATTACAGGGTGTGAGTCACCGCACCTGGCCTATTTATCTTGGACACATACTAAATTAAGTAATGCTACACTAATTAAATAAATTACTAATTCACAATAATTAAACAAATTAATAAGGACTAATGCGGAGTTGTTATTGTGTCTTGAATCAGGGTATCCCCAACTTTATTCTTCAAGAAGTCTTGACTAATATATTAGGAAATTCATTTTCATATACATTTCTTAAGGTCAGCTTGTCAGTCTTTACAAAAGTTTTCCTGGAATTCCACTGGGTAGATATATCTACAGGACCAATTTCTCAAATTGACATCTGCACCATCCAGGAACATGGTGTGTTCTTCATTTATTTAGTTCTTTTTTTTAACAGGTGTCAGCAATGTTTTATAGCTTTCAGGTGCATGAGCTTAGCCCTTTTATTAAATTTGCTACCGAAACTTTAGCCATCTGAGTTTTATGCTATTATAAATGGCCTTTTAAAAATTATTTTCTGGCCAGGGTCATGCCTATAATTCCCAGCATATTGGCGAGGCGAGGTGGGTGGTCACCTGTGGTCAGGAGTTTGAGGGGACCGCCTGGCCAAACACGGTGAAACCCCGTCTCTACAGAAATACAAAAATTAGCCAGGGAATGGTGCGTGGACCTTAATCCTAGCTACTGAAAGCCTGAGGCATGGGAATCAGCTTGAACCCAGGAAGTCGAAATTGCAGTGGCTAGTCATGCCCACTGAACTCCACGCCTTGGGCAACAGCAGTGAGACTGTCTCAAAACAAAAAAAAAAAAAAGTCCGGGCGCGGTGGTGGCTCAAGCCTTTTAATCCCAGCAATTTGGGAGGTGAGGACGGAGCGGGGCTCACGACGGTAGGAGATCGAGACCATCCTGGCTAATACGGTGAACCCCGTCTCTACTAAAAAATTACAACAAAACTGCCGGGCGACGAGGCGGCGCCTGTAGTTTCCGGCTACTGTGGGGAGGCTGAGGACAGCGGAATGGCGTGAAACCCGGGAGGCGGAGCTTGCTTGAGCTGGCAGAGCTGCCACTGCTCCAGCCTGGGCGGCAGAGCAGATCGCGCAAGTCTCAAAAAAAAAAAAAAAAAAAAAATGTATATTTCTAATTGTTTGTTGCTAGGGTTGGAAATACAATTGATTTTTATATATTGACCTAGTAGCACCCTGGAATCTTATTAATTTATTAATTAATTTTAGTATTTTCACCTCTCTGAATTCAAATATTGTATTTTACAGTTCTAGAACAGTGCTGTGCAATGGAAATATGCAAGCCTCAAGTAATTTTGTTTTCCAGTAGCCACATTAAAAAACAGTAAAATAGGCAAGGCATGGTGGCTCACTCCTGTAATCCCAGTGCTTTGGGAGGCCAAAGCAGACAGATCTCTTGAGCCCAGGAGTTTGAGACCAGCCTGGGCAACATGGCGAAACTCTTGCTTGTACCAAAAAAAAAAAAAAAAAAAAATTGGGCATGGTGGTGCATGCCTGTAGTCCCAGCTACTCAGGGGGCTAAGGTGAGAGGATCACTTGAGCCCAGGAACTGGAAATTGCAGTGAGTTGAGATCATGCCACTGCACTCCAGCCTGCGTGACAAAATGACACCCTGTCTCAAAAAAAATAAAAATAAAAAAACAAAAACAAAAGTAGTAAAATAGGCCAGGTGCAGTGGCTCATACCTGTAATCCCAGCACTTTGGGAGGCCAAGGGAATAGGATCACTTGAAGCTAGGAGTTCGAGACCAGCCTGGGCAGCAAGGAGACCCCTCCATCTCTACAAAAAATAAAAAAGTAAAATAATTGGTGTAGTTAATTTTAATAATATATTTCATTTAACTATACATATCCCAAATATTATCGCTTAACATATAATCAATATAAAAACTATTAATGAGCTATTTTATACTAAATCTTTGAAGTTTAGTATTTCAAAATTACTGCACATCCCAATTTGGACTAACCACACTTGAAATGATCAATAGCCACATTGTGGCTGTTGTGGTTAGGGGCTACTATGTTGGATAGCATGGATCTAGGATCTCTATTCTTTTACTAGAGTTCCCGTTTCTCTACTGAGTTCTCTATTCACCCATTCTGTCCATTTTTTTTTTTTTTTTTTTTGAGACGGAGTCTCGCTCTGTGGCCCAGGCTGGAGTGCAGTGGCTGGGTCTCAGCTCACTGCAAGCTCCGCCTCCCGGGTTTACGCCATTCTCCTGCCTCAGCCTTCTGCTTGTAGCTGGGACTACAGGCGCCTGCCAACTCATCCGGCTAGTTTTTTGTAGTTTTAGTAGAGACGGGGTTTCACCATGTTAGCCAAGATGGTCTCGATCTCCTGACCTCGTGATCCACCCGTCTCAGCCTCCCAAAGTGCTGGGATTACAGGCTTGAGCCACCGCACCCGGCCGAGGACTAGATAATTCTTATGGGGAAAGCCAGCTAAATATAGAACACATTTTGTTTCCCTTCTTTCAAGAGCCATGGCCATTCCAGTGTCTGCCTACCTTTGGTTTTCTTCATTGCCATCAACAGTTGTTTTTTTATATTTTGTCCAGCGTTTATAGCTGTTATTGAATAGTGGGTTGGTCTGATAAAAGCTACACTGTCATTACCAGAACTGGAACCATCTACTGGTTTTGGTTTTTTTTTGTTGTTTTGTTTTATTATTTATTTATTTATTTATTTTCTTAAGAAGTCTGTTGTAGTTGAGCAGGAATTTATGCTAGGAGCCACATTCTGTGTGTGCATGTCCAGCCCTCAACAAATGCACAAACTTGTGATTCCTTGGTGACTTTAATATCAGCAAACGTAACTCTCATCATCAGACAGAAGGCAGATGGAGGTAAATGGAGAAGGGAGGGAAGGATAGATGGGTTACAGGATTCATTGCTTTCACCAAGAGCTTAATGTTTTAAAGGCAGGGGACAGATGATAGAAAATACATTCAAAGAAGAGAACTTTATGGGGAAAACTAAAACCTCTGAGGTTCCCACTATGTGCTAAATTTGTGGTTACGTGTTACTTCATCAAGTGCCACAGCTAGCCACTTGGATTTTTTTGTGTGTGTTTTCTTTGAATTGGAGTTTCACTCTTACTGCCCAGGCTGGAGTGCAATGGTGCGATCTCGGCTCACTGCAAACTCTACCTGCCAAGTCCAAGTGAATCTCCTGTCTCAGGCTCCTGAGTAGCTGGGATTACAGGCATGCACCACCATGCCCAGCTAATTTTGTATTTTATTAGAGACAGGGTTTCTCCATGTTGGTCAAGTTGGTCTTGTACTCCTGACCTCAGGTGATCCATCTGCCTTGGCCTCCCAAAGTGCTGGGGTTACAGGTGTGAGCCACTGCACCTGGCCCAGCTAGCCACTTTGACAGGCAAGAAAGCTCAAGCAAAACCCCACAACATTAACAAAACAACAACAAAAGACATTCCTGGGTTTCCAACCCAAGTCCATGGTCAAAGCCCATCTTCTTTCCACCATGCCAGAAAACTCCTAACATATTGTCCAAACTCAATAACCTTGAGTGAAGTGTGTGAAGTGAAATAACCTTAAATGAGCCTTAATAAAACCTTAACTAGAGTAATAGAATTTTCTTGGGTTACAGAGAAAATGGAAAACACCAACCAGTCTCTTGCACCCCTCTGATCTGAGAAGAAGGCCTGCCTTGTTCAACCCTTCCACCTGTTACCTGGATTCCCACTATGCCAGTTCTCCAACATCTTTACTTTCATTCTTCAAACATTTATTAAATGCAAAGCTCTGGGCTCAGTATTAGCGATAAGTGGTAATAAAATGCAGCTCAATCTTCACAGTCTAGCAGAAGAGACCAACATCTAAACAGGTAAGTATAATACATTGTAGAAACTGCTATAATCAAAGTATATATAGGGTAGAGGAGTTTATTTAAACTCTGGTTTATTCTAACAAAGATCAAAGATCTGACTCTTCAAAGATACAAATTTTAGACTAACATAGAATAAAAAATAAGTATGAAAAGACACTTCTAAGAAAGGAAAATGGAGTCACTCATAAGGGTAGCTCCCCAGGCAGGCCATGGAGTTTCGAAGATAGCCATGAGTCTGGTGCTGAGCTTTGCAGATGGTGGCACAAAGAAACCATCCTGGTCGCTTCCAGGATGGCCGAATAGGAATAGCTCTGGTCTGTAGTTCCCAGCGAGACCCAAGCAGAAGACGGGTGATTTCTGCATTTCCAACTGAGGTACCTGGTTCATCTCATTGGGACTGGTTGGACAGTGGTTGCAGCCCATGGAGGGCGAGCCAAAGCAGGGTGGGGTGTCGCCTCACCTGGGAAGTGCAAGGGGTTAGAAGATTCCCCTTTCCTAGCCAAGGGAAGCTATGAGTGACTGGACCTGGAGAAGCAGTACACTCCTGCCCAAATACTGTGCTTTTCCTAAGGTCTTCACAATCGGCAGACCAAGAGATCCCCTCCCATGCCTGGCTCGGCGGGTCCCACACCCATGGAACCTTGCTCACTGCTAGTGCAGCAGTCTGAGATTGACCTGGGATGCTGGAGCTTGGTTGAGGGAGGGGTGTCCACCATTGCTGATGCTTGAGTAGGCCATTCTATGCTCACAATGTAAACAAAGAGCAGGGGAGCTCAAACTGGGTGGAGTGCCCCGCAGCTCAGCAAGGCCTACTGCCTCTCTAGATTCCACCTATGGGGCAGGGCATATCTGAACAAAAGGCAGCAGACAGCTTCTCCAGACTTAAACGTCCCTGCCTGACAGCTCTGAGGAGAGCAGTGGCTCTCCGAGCACAGCGTTTGAGCTCTGATAACAGACAGACTGCCTCCTCAAGTGGGTCCCTGACCCCCGTGTAGCCTGACTGAGAGACACCTCATAGTAGGGGCTGATAGACACCTCATGCAGGTGAGTGCCCCTCTGGGACGAAGCTTCCAGAGGAAGGATCAGGCAGCAATATTTGCTGTTCTGCAGCCTCTGCTGGTGATACCCAGGAAAACAGGGTCTGGAGAGGACCTCCAGTAAACTCCAACAGACTTGCAGCTGAGGGACCTGTTAGAAGGAAAACTAACAAACAGAAAGGAATAGCATCAATATCAACAAAAGGGACATCCACACCAAAACCCCATCTGTAGGTAACCAACATCAAAGACCAAAGGTAGATAAAACCACAAAGATGGGGAGAGACCAGAGCAGAAAGGCTGAAAATTCCAAAAACCAGAATGCCTCTTCTCCTCCAAAGAAACACAACTCCTCACCAGCAAGGGAACCAAACTGGATGGAGAATGAGTTTGATGAGTTGACAGAAGTAGGCCTCAGAGGGTCAGTAATAACAAACTTCTCCGAGCTAAAGGAGCATGTTCTAACCCATCGCAAGGAAGCTTGAAAAAAGGTTAGATGAATGGCTAACTAGAATAAACAGTGTAGAGAAGAGCTTAAATGACCTGATGGAGCTGAAAACCACAGTATGAGAACTTCGTGAAGCATACACAAGCTTCAATAGCCAATTCAATCAAGCAGAAGAAAGGACATCAGTGATTGAAGATCAAATTGGTGAGATAAAGCAAGAAGACAAGCTCAGAGAAAAAAGAGTGAAAAGAAACGAACAAAGCCTCCTGAAATATGGAACTATGTGAAAAGACCAAATCTACGTTTGATTGGTGTACCTGAAAGTGACAGGGAGAATGGAACCAATTTAGAAAACACTCTTCAGGATATTATCCAGGAGAACTTCCCCAACCTCGCAAGGCAGGCCAACATTCAAATTCAGGAAATACAGAGAACACCACAAAGATACTCCTCAAGGAGGGCAACACCAAGACACATAATTGTCAGATTCACCAAGGTTGAAATGAAAGAAAAAATGTTAAGGGCAGTCAGAGAGAAAGGTCGGGTTACCCACAAAGGGAAGCCCATCAGACTAACAGTGGCTCTCTCTGCAGAAACTCTAGAAGCCAGAAGAGAGTGGGGGCCAATATTCAACATTCTTTTTTTTGTTTTGTTTTGTTTTTGTGATGGAGTTTCACTCTTGTTGTTCAGGCTGGAGTGCAATGGCGCAATCTCAGCCCACTACAACCTCCACCTCCTGGATTCAAGCAATTCTCCTGCCTCAGCCTCCCGAGTAGCTGGGATTACAGGCATGTGCCACCACGCCCAGCTAATTTTGTATTTTTAGTAGAGACGGAGTTTCTCCATGTTGGTCAGGCTGGTCTCGAACTCCCGACCTCAGGTGATCCNAAGACACAATGTACCAGAAGCTCTGGGACACATTTAAAGCAGTGTGTAGAGAGAAATTTATAGCACTAAATGCCCACAAGAGAAAGCATTAAAGATCTAAAGTTGACACCCTAACATCACAATTAAAAGAACTTGAGAAACAAGAGCAAACAAATTCAAAAGCTAGCAGAAGACAAGAAATAACTAAGATCAGAGCAGAACTGAAGGAGATAGAGACACAAAAAACCCTTTAAGAAAATGGATCCAGGAGCTGGTTTTTTGAAAAGATCAACAAAATAGATAGACTACTAGCAAGACTAATAAAGAAGAAAAGAGAGAAGAATCAAACAGACACAATGAAAAATGATAAAGGGGATATCACCACCGATCCCACAGAAATACAAACTGCTATCAGAGAATACTATAAACACCCCTACACAAATAAACTAGAAAATCCAGAAGAAATGGATAAATTCCTGGACACATACACCCTCCCAAGACTAAACCAGGAAGAAGTTGAATCTCTGAGTAGACCAATAACATGTTCTGAAATTGAGACAATAATTAATAGCCTACCAACCAAAAACAAGTCCGGGACCAGATGGATTCACAGCCAAATTCTACCAGAGGTACAAAGAGGAGCTGGTACCATTCCTTCTGAAACTATTCCAATCAATAGAAAAAGAGGGAATCCTCCTTAACTCATTTTATGAGGCCAGCATCATTCTGATACCAAAGCCTGGCAGAGACACAACAAAAAAAGGATAATTTTAGGCCAATATCCCTGATGAACATTGATGTGAAAATCTTCCATAAAATACTGGCAAACCAAATCCAGCAGCACATCAAAAAGCTTATCCACCATGATCAAGTTGACTTCATCCCTGGGATGCAAGGCTGGTTTAACATATGCAAATCAATAAACATAATCCATCACATAAACAGAACCAATGACAAAAACCACATGATTATCTCAATAGATGCAGAAAAGGCCTTCAACAAAATTCAGCAGTCCTTCATGCTAAAAACTCTCAATAAACTAGGTATCAATGGAATATATCTCAAAATAATAAGAGCTATTTATGACAAATCGACAGCCAATATCATACTGAATGAGCAAAAGCTGGAAGCTTTCCCTTTGAAAACCAGCACAAGACAAGGATGCCCTCTCTCACCACTCCTATTCAACATAGTATTAGAAGTTCTGGCCAGGGCAATAAGGCAAGAGAAAGCAATAGAGGGTATTCAGTTAGGAAAAGAGGAAGTCAAATTGTCTCTGTTTCCAGATGACATGATTGTATATTTAGAAAACCCCATCCTCTCAGCCCAAAATCTCCTTACGCTGATAAGCAACTTCAGCAAAGTCTCAGGATACAAAATCAATGTGCAAAAATCACAAGAAAATAAAATACCTAGGAATCCAACTTACACGAGATGTAAAGGAACTCTTCAAGGAGAACTACAAACCACTGCTCAAGGAAATAAGAGAGGACATAAACAAATGGAAAAACGTTCCATGTTCATGGATAGGAAGAATCAATATCATGAAATGGCCATACTGCCCAAAGTAATTTATAGATTCAATGCTATTCCCATTAAGCTACCACTGACTTTCTTCACAGAATTGGAAAAAACTACTTTAAACTTCATATGGAACCAAAAAAGAGCCACATTGCCAAGACAATCCTGGGCAAGATACAAAGCTGGAGTCATCATGCTACCTGACTTCAAACTTTACTACAAGGCTACAGTAACTAAAACAGCATGGTACTGGTACCAAAACAGAGATATAGACCAATGGAACAGAATAGAGGCCTAAGAAATAATGCCACACATCTGCCACCATCTGATGTTTGACAAACCTGACACACACAAGCAATGGGGGAAAAGATTTCCTATTCAATAAATGGTGTTGGAAAAACTGGCTAGCCATATGCAGAAAACTGAAACTGGACCCCTTCCTTACACCTTATGCAAAATCAACTCAAGATGGATCAAACACTTAAACGTAAGACCTAGGACCATAAAAATCCTAGAAGAAAACTTGGGCAATACCATTCAGGAGATAGGCATGGGCAAAGACTTCATGTCTAAAATACCAAAAGCAATGGCAGCAAAAGCCAAAATAGACAAATGGGATCTAATTGTACTAAAGAGCTTCTGCACAGCAAAAGAAACTATCATCAGAGTGAACAAGCAACCTACAGAATGGGAGAAAATTTTGCCATCTATCCATCTGACAAACGGCTAATATCCAGAATCTACAAAGAACTTAAACAAATTTACAAGAAAAAAGCCAGAATCTACAAAGAACTTAGACAAATTTACAAGAAAAAAGCAAACAACCCCATCAAAAAATGGGCAAAGGATATGAACAGACACTTCTCAAAAGAAGACATTTATGCAGCCAACAGACATGTGAAAAATGCTCATCACCACTAGTCATTAGAGAAATGCAAATCAAAACCACAATGAGATAGCGTCTCACACTAGTTAGAATGACAATTATTAAAAAGTCAGGAAACAACAGATGCTGGAGAGGCTGTGGAAAAATAGGAACGCTTTTACACTGTTTGTGGGAATGTAAATTAGTTTGACCATTGTGGAAGACAGTGTGGTGATTCCTCAAGGATCTAGAACTAGAAATACCATTTGACCCAGCAATCCCATTACTGGGTATATACCCAAAGGATTATAAATCATTCTATGATAAAGACACATGCACACGTATGTTTACTGCAGCACTGTTCACAATAGCAAAGACTTGGAACCAACCCAAATGTCCATCAATGATAGACTAGATTAAGAAAATGTGGCACAGATACACCATGGAATACTATGCAGCCATTAAAAAGGATGAATTCGTGTCCTTTGCAGGGACATGGATGAAGCTGGAAACCATCATTCTCAGCAAACTATCACAAGATCAGAAAATCAAACACCACATGTTCTCACTCATAAGTGGGAGCTGAACAATGAGAACACATGGACACAGGGAGGGGAACATCATACACACTGGGGCCTGTTGGGGGTGGGGAGCTAGGGGAGGGATAGCATTAGGAGAAATACCTAATGTCGGTGACGAGGGTTGATGACTGCAGCAAACCACCATGGCACGTGTATACCTATGTAACAAAACTGCACATTCTGCACATGTAACCCAGAACTTAAAGTATAA